>NC_053159.1:62269754-62584754 GCF_016835505.1 Polypterus senegalus | reverse complement strand
TCATTGGTTCCTGAAAACAGAGTTCCTGCGGTGGGAAAAGACTACTGTTTACATAGTATAAAGCTTTGAATTTTCTTCTTTCGTTGATGTTACCATTATTCTTCCTGTTTGTGAGCAAATGATGCGTTGTATTTATGACTAAATGCCCATTGGCTATTAACTCTCACAGACACAAGAGACCATCCCTACAACTTGTGATTTGAGAAAAATCAAAACAGTTTAACTTTGCTGTAGTAAGTTACAGAGAGCTGCAGTTTCATGTTAGGAGCACTATAATCAAGGTGCTGAGGGTAACAGTAACATAATACACAACTCAAGGTGATTGGCATTTGCTGCAAATGTCTACAACTTGCTGCTTATGATTATGTAAATGAAATCAAGTTCTGAAAAATAATAGGAAATGTTATGTGATGCAATACCAGTTTAATGCAGTGAGAGGTTACTAAACTGGTAGACCTGGACAACATAGCACAAAACATTGGACTTTTGAAATCTTCGTTTGAGCCCTGAAGACCTCAAGATTAAATCAGACAACAGGACCTTGACATAGACCAAGTATAAGTAGATCTTTTATCTTTTACTCGGAGGCTTATACTTTTTGCAACTTTGTAACTAAGGTAAAGACAACAAATATTGCTGGCTGTTTGTATTACTTAAGGGAAAAGAAATAATCTGTGTGTCTGACATATCTTTAACTTTTATAAAACTATTCCAAATTTAATAGAAAGGCTAAAACTCATGAGCATAATAAATTATTTTTTTAAAACTCAGCAGTTTTAAGCTATATAATATCACACATACTTAACACTTCCATAAGTTTGAGCTATAGAAAAAATGCTACCTACAGCCAACAAGCATATGCACCAACAAACATGTAAACCAGATGACGATTTACCCATTTAACTGACCAATTGACTACAAAGTATGTTTTCTTGGGTAATTCTTTAGAAAAGAAGTAAAATTCAAAAATGTAATTAATTTATTTGTGACTTATTGATCAGGGAAATAGAGAAAGTAACCAATTTATCTTAAATTTGTTCTGTTTCTGCATCTGTATATACATGCATATATTCATAATCCTTATGTTAAAAACATAAGCAGGTTTGGTTTATTCAGTGAAGAATTGTCTATCACCTACCCAGCTCACAAAATAAAAAAGTGAAGTTCATGTGATCTAACCCCCAACACTTTATGAAAGATTGCAGCTTCTATGTGGTAAAAATTCTGAGTTAACAAATTTAATCTGTCTAGTTGTTTATAAAAAATAATCAAGTATCATTTGCATACCTTAATCTGCCTCTTCATTGTGATGCAGAAAAGCATGATAAAATACATGACAAGAATTGGCCAGAAAACCGGCACATTGAAGGCTTCAAAAAATGTGCAAATCATAGCAATGACGATCCCCTTGGTTGCAGAATGCCTAGGTAAAATAATACACACAATGAAAGGTATGATTAGCATAATGAAAACATATCTTGTATATATTGCAATGTTACAAACTTAATATTGGCCTTTAATGCTTGTCCAATTACTTTCTGTGAGGTGCCTTCACATTCTACCCATGTCTGTATGGCATTTTTCCCAGGTGTTTCTGTACGCCACTGACATCAATGTTATGTTGGACCCTACAAAAACAAAAGGCAGAAGGCGGCATGGCTCTACCTAACTTCCAGTTTTATTACTGGGTGGCAAATATACAGGCGATAAGAACCTGGACACAAATAGAAGAACATACACAGGCTTGGACAGCAATAGAAGTAAAATCCTGCAGTACTTCTTTGTATTCCTTGCTCTGCCCTCCAATAAACACACGTTATCGGCAATACACTAATAACCCAATTGTGCTCCACTCACTTAGAATCTGGAACCAATGTAGAAAGCATTTTAAGACGGAGAAGCTTCTATCTGTGGCACCCCTGCAAGAGAACCACCTCTTTCAACCTTCACAAACATATACAGTTTTTAATATCTGGAAAAAAATTGGAATTAACTTGCTTAGAGATCTTTATATAGACAACGTCTTTGCATCCTATGAACAATTACATTCCAAATTTAACATTCCAGCTACACATTTCTTTCACTATCTTCAAATCAGGAACTTTGTTAAACAGAACCTTCCAGATTTTCCTCATCTTGCACCCTCATCCACGCCGGAAAAAATATTGTTCAATTTTAAGGAATTAGACTCCATCTCTACAATATATAAAATCATTTTACAATCCCTTCCTTTCAAAGATCCAAGAGGACACTGGGAAAAAGATCTCTCAATTAATACATCAGAAAAGGAGTGGAAAGTAGCAATGCAGAGAATTCACTCGAGCTCCATATGCGCAAAGCATACAATTATACAACTCAAAATTATATATCGAGCACATCTGTCTCGACTAAAACCCTCCAAAATGTTTCCAGGGCAGGATCCAACCTGTGAACGTTGCAACCAAGCCCCAGCCTCACTGGGTCACATGTTCTGGGCCTGCACCAAATTAACATTATTCTGGACAAAAATTTTTAATTACCTTTCAGACAGCCTTGGACTCACAATCCCTCCTAACCCATTAACAGCTGTGTTTTGTTTGGGGTTCTTCCAGAGGGGCTTAAAGTGGAGAAGGACAAACAACTTGTGATTGCATTTACTACACTCTTGGCACGCAGACTTATTCTGATAAACTGGAAGAACCCAAACTCTCCTCTTTTAAGTCAGTGGGAAACCGATGTGTTATATTATTTGAAATTGGAAAAAATCAAATACTCAGAGGATCTGTACAGACTTTTTTCAAAACATGGCAGGATCTAACCAGTAATATTTTAAAATAAGTTTATAAAGCACAGAGAATTTATTAACTTAGGTATGTTTACAAACCTTAAATCTTACACCGTTTGGCTTGCTCTCTCTCTCAGGGGTGGGGATCGATCTGTTCTTAACATAATTCTTTTTTTTGGAAAAACTTGATTGCTATGTATGGATTGTAATAAAATTAATAAAATAAAGAAAAAAAAAAAAAGTTATGTTGGTCAGGCTGATCAGCAGCACTAAACTGGACTTATATGAGAATGTGTGGTAATGTCCTGCAATGGACTTGTTCCGGCAATTGCTGTTAGGATCAAATCTCTGGGATTCTGAGACTGCAGCCAGTATATTCCCTGGATGAGAAATATGATTGTTCAAAGGCACAGTCTGATAAATTAACAGCTAACTTACATGGGCCTATCCATATAATGGCAGCCTCAGCCAAATAATTTAACAAGCATAGGAAACAATAAAACACACAAAATTCAGGGTTTTAAAACTGTGTCAATGTGCACCCATCTAGTGTTGTTTAAATGGAAACCAATGCCCTCACTAAAAAAAAATGCCCCTCTTTCACCATAACATTAGTTGGCAAGGAAAGCAGCCAAGTATTAACCCATTTTTAGCAAGTATGAACCCAATTTTTAACATGTACACTTTTGTGATATTACTTGATACATAAATAAAACTCCATTAGTGACATTAATGGGGCAATACAGATTACATTAACTGTACAAAAAGTGTACTTTTATTCAAGGTTAAAAAAAAAAAACATCACACACACACATAAATGCAAAAAATATTATGCCAAGATAAGGCACTTGTGCACCAACACCACATACCTGGTTCTTTACTTCCTAGCTGCTGAAAGAAAAAAAAGCTGCGCACATCTGCACTTCTATAAAGCAGTGCAAGATGTCAGAATATAGTTATAGAAACTTCTCACACTAAGTGAAGAAATAAAATGTAGCAATGGGAAAAAAGTAGCAACTCAATGCATCATAACAGTACTATGTGGAATACAAATTGAGCTGATGAAGCAGAGCTATCACCTATTATCTCAAGGCAGAGGTCTATAACATCTGAAAACTCTACAATTTACTTCTGACTTAATTACAAACGCCTGATTCTCCTCTCCAACACTAGTTTTCCCAACCAAGTTGCTCTAAAGCCCAACCCTTTTTTGTTAAAAAATTGTTGTTTATTGTTTGTAGTTTAACACTAGAATTACCAGAGCCATCGAAAAAACTCGTAAATCTGAGGGGGGTGGCCAGGGAAAGACTGAACATGAGAATAAGACTGAAAAAGGCTAACTTTTAGAAATGCCATACATTTACAGCTGATCTGACGCTGTTTGTTTTGAAATAATATTGCATTAATGCAACAATCTTTTCTGATTGGTACTATTCATGTCATAAAATGATTTCTTCAAAATGTCACATATATTTGTCTCTTTCTTTTTTTTTTCCTGTGCTGCATTCACATCATGTACCAGAAGGTGTGAGCTTATTCAGTGTGAGAAGGAGCACGCAGGAGGCTGGTTGCTGTGTGCTATAACACGCTTGACTTGGTGGCAATCAACGCACATGTACTGTACAAGCCATGCACGGGGGCCACTGAGAAAAGAAGAGTGTTAATGGCTCACCTTGCACAGGAGCTTCGTCATCACTTCTTACAAGAAAAGGCTATGGATAAAGCAAAAGGGGATGCAACATCGACAAGCTTCTGTTCCAAGAACGCCGCTTCCCCAGCCCCTTCAGTGTAATATTAACCACAGCACAGAGAGAAGTGTGTACATTGCAACAGGAACACATGTAAACGTAGAAAGGACGGTCCTTGGGTGTGTGGGAACTGTTAACATTTGAATCTGATGATTGCATATAGCGTGGAACTGACCTCTCTGTACTGTTCTTTCCTCTGCATATCCTGGACTACAAAAGAAACACCCCATGCACACAAAAGTGGACACTGGCAAGAACAAAAAAAAAAAAAATGAAAAAAAATGCAGTCACTGATAACAAGCGCAAGAAGGCGTGTGAATGAATATGAATAAAATGAATTATGTTGCATCAGTGCCACAATGTTTTCCGAAATGTACTATACCGGTCATAAAATGAGTTATTCTAAATATCATATATACTGTACCTATGTCTCTGTTTTTCTGTCAGTGCAGTTTTGACATCATGGACTATAATGTGCATAATTCTCTAGCGTGAGCAGGAACACTCAATAAAACTGAATAAAAAAATTCAAGTGACGCTGAGATATGAAGAAGGCAGATTCACCACCGTTTGTGAGTCAACTTTTATCCCTCAAGATCAGAGAATTTCCAGTTCCATTGTCTCAAAACACCACTCACATCTACAGTTATTCCTAGTTTCAGATAAAAAGTAACAGTGTCAGATCTGGGGGTGGGGTGGGAGGGGTTATGTATTGTTTCATGATCGTGACTGAGAAAACGCTACCTTTTACAAGTACTATAAATTTACACCGGCTGTTACAGTCACAAATCAAATGTATGTTTTTACTGTATAATATTAATAATAAGAGCAGGTCACTACTCAAAACGGTAAATTCACTGCGGAACCGGTTTCCAACTCACGACATCCGGATTATAAGTTAGCGGATCTTACCGCTACACCATGGAAGCTGTCATATTATACTTGCACCTTTTGTGAAAGTGTTTATTTAATATTTGGCCATCAGCCTTTACACATTATACAGTTCATGTCTACATTTTTTTTTTATTTATTACTAAAACATGAAAAACATTTCTGTTTTAACGATGTGTTTTTTTCTACCTTACAATTCTGGGTAGCTTACTCACAGATAATCAATCAAGGCAGGAACTGGGAGAACTTCTTGCCCGTTCTTAGGTGGTGGGGGGATGGTATAGCAGGCTGCATGCTGCTTGGACTTATCAACACATTTAGAAGACAAAAGACGTTGATGGAGAGGTACGAAGGGATTTAAGGTGGGACGGATTTACGAGTTTTTTCATAGGCTCTGGTAATTCTAGTGTTAACAGAAGCGACTCTATTACACGAGAGATCACTTTGGGCCGTGTCACTATCTATTTCGCATCCTGACACAGGCTGTGAGGCTGGCTGCAAACTCTGAATCTCTGAATCAAAAAGCAGCTTATTCAATTAAGCTAAAGGGAACTCCAACCGTCATTTGAGTATGTGGGGCCTCTGACTTGCTGATTTAGATGCTTTAGTTTAATGGTATACCTCTCAAAGCTTGATGTACTTAAAAGAATTTAGCACCTGAACCTATGAACCTGTGTAGATGCTTATCAGAGAAGGATTCTACTTGATAAAGTGAAAAACTACTAAGAGGTCTGCAATAACATTAAGGGATTTATAGTCATTAGAGGCAGACTATATGCTTACAACAACAGCCCAGGTGCTTCGCAGAAACCGGCATCATGAAAAAATAGTAAAAAGGACACCATTGAGAAATATCATACCTCCCCTAGAGTTTACCAAAAGAAATATGGAGAAAAAAGAGAGAGAGAGAGATTCAGTAGGAGCTTAAAATGAACCATTTTAGCCTCAGTTTTAAGTGATACGTTTAGCACAAGTCTAACACTTCAAGTCAGCCTGCAGCCACAAACCCTGCTGATGTAATTATTATGTGCTAGGGTTGCTTTTCAGTGTTAAGACCTAAACAATTTGTAAATTGAGAACATAAAGAAAAAGGTCTTAAAAAGTTTATATAGGCCCTAGAAGAAAATACATTTTCCAAACTTAGAAATGACGCAAGATAAACTAAATGCCAGAAAAGGACAATGTTCTAAAAATTTCTCAAAAACAGAAAAATCAGTCCAATTGAGAATATGTTGTAGATGTTTATTTGCTCTTTCTAAACAGCTCAAACCTGGGGATTCCTGAGCAATTCTAAAGAAACAAATGGACAAAATCTGCAGTGTCCTGATACGCAAAGCTAGCACAGTCGCATTATAATAATAAATACATTATGATTTCAGTGAAATGGTGCTTCTACTAAACATTGACTCAATGACAACTGAATACATAGGTATCAACTAAATTTACCGGGATGTGTAAAATTTAGTACTGGCTTCCCATTTGAAACTGATTTCTACTTTGCATTCAATGCTTCCAGAATGGATACTGGATCCAAGAAACCGTGAACTTCAAAAGTGTGTTAGGAAATGAATGGATTGACTAAGTATGCCATTATCTGCTGCAGAAATTCTATCCAAATTCTGCATAAAATTTCAGGTGCCCCTCTCTAACTATAGAATATGACAACTTAAATACCCACTCATATGCTCCCTGAACGCCCCTCCCCCTCAATCTGCCTTCTATGTCAACCAACATGTTAAGACATTTGCAAATCTTTGAATAAAATTAACTCTGTTTCTGAATACATTTTGCAAGGCAGGTGTGTTACCTGCAGATTCTGAATAAACCTACCAGAATTTGAACTCTGGTAACCTTCTAATGAATGGTCTGAATTCTTCATTCTGTTTTGTTGGTAATGAAGGGCCATCATCTAGAGAGAAGCCAGAAAGAAAATATCAAGTTAATTGACAGACAGGTTAGACAAATGAAAAGGATCAAAAAGGGAAAATACAACTCCAAATAACGATACAATTAACAGAAACAAGTTTGAGGGCAGCTGTCAAATAGAAACTGCCATAAGCCATGATGAGATGCAGGAAGTGTACTTGTGATGATGCTCTAACTGAAATGAGATAGTAAATTCTTAGCATGATGGGAAGCACCACACTGAATTAAAAAAAAGAAAGACATAAAGTCTGACTATTATTAAGTCTTTTTTTCAGCTAGAGATTATATTAAGCTACTTAAACTGCACTCGGGGATGACAATCAGTGTAAAGATATTCTGAGTCTGTATCAAAGCAAACGGATTTACCCATGTCTTCCATTAAAGATGGGTCCACTTTCGGTGAGAGAAAAGCAATGAAGAGATTAAGATGGTAGATCCCAAGTGCATATGTTACAATATACCATCCCTGAAAAGAAAGACATAAAACAAAGACATGATTATTTAAATAATAGTTCCATTCTTATTAAATAAAAAGTAAACTCTAAGGGCAAAAACCACTCTGAAATTAAAGTGCTTTGTTCCTTTTTCAATTTTAATTTGAAACCACACTGTCACTAAGGGGATTCCTGCTATCACTTCTGGTAATCTGTGAGTGAATATTTAGCTCTTTTCTGGCAAGTTAAGCCTACAGGGAGCTACTTAGCAGTCACCCTCTGGGATTTGCAGAATATTCAGAAATAATAATTTATGCAAGACTATTTCCCAGTGGGCCTAGGATATTTGTGTGCAGCTTGAGGAGATTATCAAATCTTGACAGAGCTCTTTCAGTTTTTAAAAATATATTTAAGGCTTCATGACGCCTCTTGTTGGTCAAAAGTATTCATTTTCTGAATGGCTGAACACTATGCCACAGCCAGCAAAATCATCAGTTTTGGCTTGTTCTGGATAGGCTGAGATAGACTGTATTGCAACTAAGGAGGCACATCACCAGAAGTTACAACTATGTATCTGTAAATAATAGTGAAAGTCCATACAGCATGTAAATTCAATCAAGACTGTCCCATAATCCAATCCTCGTTTATTATTTTATAAAACTAAATATAATCTCAAATTACTCAATTTTCTAAAGAGAAAACCAGACATATAATATTTTCAATTTGTCCTAGGATTCGAATTTTTCAGCTGTCATCACTATACATTTCAACAAAGTCATTTGGATTGCTTTTACTTTACTTTTTTAAAAAGAGCTGCTGACAAAAATGGCAGACACATATAGCTAAAAAAGTAGCACTAAATGAAACACAACACATTGAATCTTTAATTGACCTAATAATGGGCCATGCAAATTTACTGTTTAATTTAGTCTCTACATATACAGCTTAGTATTGATCCAAGCATTTTCTATACCTTCTTAATCCTAGTTTACGATGGACTGAAGCCTATCCCTGCAGCATTGGGTAGGTCACCAGTACTAACCATTGCACCACCATGTTCCCCGAATGTAGCACAGATTCATTTTTGATATGTATTTTTTTTAAATACACACAATTCATACAGTATAATTTTGAATCGTATTTCACTTATAACAGAGCTAAGATAAACCACAACAAATATGGACAACAGGAATAAAAACTGAGGTCCTGGTCATTCTATAGAAGTGTTACAAATGCATCATGAAAGTTAAGTTTTTTGCAATGATATGCAAAATTCCCCTTTTGAACAATGGCAAAAAATACTAATCCATGAAAAACCTGCTCCAACAAGTTCAAAGTACCAGCCAGACACACTGAAAGAAAAAAAAAAAAAAGTACAACTTCTTCCGAATGTTCTCTTTTGTGTTTTGGTTACCTTGTGTGCTATATAACATTTTAAAATTTAGATAAGCTTTTCGCAGGAAGCTCTCATGGTTAATCTTCTGTATCCATTATCCAGTTAAAGATCACATCTACACTCGCCCAAATTAGAATAAATGTTTAATGTAGTACATACTTTTTGTAATATGAGAAAAAGACTGAATTACCAGGAGAAAACTAACAAGGATATTGAGAGTAATAGGTAAGAGGTGAATGCATAGTATCACTGAAAATAAGCAATTTCTAAAAACTGAACCAGCAAAGTAGAATTGCACCATGTTGCATCGTTAAATCATCATGCAAATCTGAATCCTTTTATTTTAAAGTTTGTCAATCTGACATTCGCACTGCTGTTCACTAGAAGTTCACTTTTCTTTATATGTGAACTTTATTTGGTTTTCTTTCACTTAGGAATCTTTGCACTGCAGTCAAGTTATTTAGCTGTACTTTTTAAAATCAACTTTACACTAGCTGCAATAGTTTTCATCCCCATCGCAACCTTGGTCCGGATTAAGTGGTTTACAAAATGAGATGATTTTTAATTACAAACCACAGCGATCATGCTGAATTCTACATTTTGAACTACCAGTACATTTAGTTATATAAACATTTTTAGTTTTCACAGCTGGCTTAACATTTCATTCATTTATATCTCTTATATATATTTCTCTTCTGGTTCATCCTGCTTCCTCTTCAAACCCGGTCCCACCCACACGGAATTTCTCAATTCCTATTCATCCTCTTCTAAACCCTTCCCCACACTGCCTGCGGCCTCCCATACACCCCCACACCGCATTTCTTGAGTCCTATTCCTCCTTCGGACTACTGCATTCCCCACTCCTCTCTCATGACCCCATTGGTGTCACGTCACCGCCCGATATCGACATAGACATAGAATTACTAGACGCCGCATGACCAGCAGCATGGTACGTCAACGTCACCGCCATATTGCGAGTGGCACTGCTGCACAGTGAAGTACAGTCGACCCTTGACATACAACCGGCCTGACATGCGAACAACTTGATTTACGACCAAAATTTTTGTTTTGATTTACAACCAACATCTTGCGTTGACCCGAATGCGGTCACATGTATCCGCTTGTACAATTGTAAACAAACAGCCGAGCGTTCGAAAGCGTCAGTCGGAGCCCAGATACATGCGTTTGTGGACATAATTTCGGTCAGTGCAGTGATTTATCGATATATATAATTCACTAAGACCATGGCAAGCAAGACGCATAATTGCTAAGGAAGAGAAGGTAACGACGGTAAAGAAAGCGACTGTTAAGGGATGTTAGCTAGCGGGCTGGCGCGGCACATGATGATGTCATCAGGCTGAGTCAGCACCGGCTTGCTTTGGAGTGTATTATTACAGCAGTTTACAACACGGCCAGCTTTGAACTGAGTGTTCGACTACTGTCATTATTAACTTGAGAAACAGCGATCACAATCGAAACAAAGAAGGAAATTGTGCGGAAATATGAGAGTGGAGTTCGTGACCGATCTCGCTAATATGTACAGCATGTCGAAATCCACCATCTCGACAATTTTACAAAGAAAAGATTTGCATAAGGAGGCTCCTTCTAAACAATAACCACCTTCCGTTTCATTCTCCTCCTCCTCCCTTTCTGCAGCGCAAAGATGTCAAATTAAATGGTGAGTACAGTATGAAATTGTTGTTTCTGGTAGGCTAGGCACTTTTTATAACTTTTTGGTTAGTACATTAGAAAAATTATTGGTGTTTTGGTAAATTATGCGCATTACACAACCCTTTTTTTATTATGAAAAGGTTAAGTAAGTGTTGCTGTGGGAGGTTCGGAGCGCATCATGGGTATTTCCATTATTTCTTATGGGAAAAATAGTCTTGAATTACAACCAGCCCTCGCGAACGAATTGAGTTCGTAAGTCAAGGGTCCACTGTAATGAATAATGTGCTGCTTGGGATTGTACAAACCGCTGTACACTCCAAACCAGATCCTAGGGGATTACATTTCATAGGTAAGGATGAACAATTGTTTTGGTTATATTTGGCCATTAGAAAATCCCATTTTATAATCTTAGCACTCAAGGTCACCTTACAATAAAATTAAACAATATTAGTAAAATTAAAACAAGGGAATGATAAATCAAAAAGCAATAATTAGCAAACAAACGAAGATAACTGGCAGTCACAGTGCAAAATTCACAATTGGTATGCCAGTTTGAAAAGATAAGTTTTGAGGGCAGTTTTAAAATGTGTTATTGAATCGAGCTGACGTATATGAGAGGGAAGAGAATTCCTGAGTTGAGGAGCACTACGAGAGACTCTCAAGCTCCCATACAACAGAGTTTGATGTGTGGTACAGAAAGTAGAGCTGCAGATGAGGATCTGTGTGAGCGAGAGGGAGTGTCAGTCTGGAAGAGGTCAGTGAGGTTGTGGAGAGCTTTAAATGTTAAGAGCAGTATTTAGTATTGTATTCTTTAGTTAACAAGGAGCCAGTGACGTTGAGAGAGAATAGGTGTAACATTTTTAGTGGATTTAGAACAGGTTATTATCATGGCAGCAAAATTTTGAAGAAGTTGTAAGCGATGGATAAGTTTTTGTGGGATGCCAGATAAAATAGCATTTCAGTAATATGTGAGGGGACTAGGGCATTAACCAATACTTCAGTACTGTGCTGCATAAGAACAAGACGTCTAGAAATGTTTTGGAGATGGAAGAATGCAGTCCGAGAAATGTTACATATATGGGAGGAATTATTTAATAATAATAATTATTCTTCTATATAAAAGCGGTCGGGATTGTCCTTCCGTCCTGTGAGTGCTACGCAGGCGCGGAGTTTCAAACACACCCCGTCCATTTTGCAATGCATGATGGGATTTGTAGTTTCGTCTTTCCAGGTAAAATATGATTTTCTACTCCATACTGTGCGATATCTTCTTCTTTCTTACTATATAAAAGTGGTCGGGATTGTCCTTCTGTCCCGTGAGTGGAAAGTGTAGCGGTATTCCGCTTATCACAGACTTACTACTTGCAGCTTGCGGTACGAAGCGACATGATGTGAGCAGAGTTCTGGTGCTCCCATCGTTCCCTTGCTTTTGTGCGTGATGCGCTGGAAAAATAGACAAAATTATGTCTCTGGAAATAATTAATGTTGATGGAGTACAAATGCCTCACCACGTAGTAAACATCAGTGGGGTTCAAAAGCGCAAACTCAATATAGAAAAAAAGTTTAAATTACATCACAAAAATAACAGAAACTACGAGTATTAAAGTAATACCGCTCAAATGCAATATAACCAAATTAATGAGTTTGTATAAAATATCAAATTGATCTACATATTGAATTGCCTTAAGAAGTGGTCAACTTAAAAGTCAGTCGCCTTAAAAGGTGGGTGAGCCTAGTTATTATTTAATAATTGCCATTATTAGTGTATAAATGGATATAAATACTTGCATTTAAACAATTCGCCAAAATCTGTTGTATGTAAACGATACTGTTTTAAATGTTATTGTTTTTTCATCAGAAAACCCGGTTTCCACGTCTACCTGTATTAGTATAAATGGCACTTTTGCCACTTGCAACAGGGCGGACGCGCTGGCATACCATGTTGACTGGGCAACACAGTGAATGCGGCATCTATCTATATATGTCTATGGATATCAAGCCTGACCGCGTGACCTTTCACTTCGGCCATGTCTGCGCCCGGGAGTCTTTTCCGTAGCCTGCTACAGGAAGGTACTCTCTCGACCATTGGCATTGGTTTCACTCCTTGCTATTTTCGTTATACTGTAACAGTTGTTTCCTAAGCCTTTGTTGTAAAATGAACGACAGTATCTTCTCTATCAACGGGTTTTTGTACAACATCATCTGTATTCCAGGATCTGGCAACTGCCTGTTCCTATCAGTGGGTTATTTCTTGTCAACAAATGGTTAACGAAGGCATGCACTCTCACTACGACATAGGGCAGTAGATTTCATTGCATCACATTTGGACAGATTTGGAGACGTTCTTCCTGTTGTTCTTTCCAAAGCAAGTCAAGTTATCACAATAAGTCAGGAGTACTATCAATACATGGCAACATCTAGAGTTTATGGCGGTGAAGCTGAAATTCAAGTTCTTTCCGAGATTAGATCTTTCGACTCATATGTCGTCTCCAGCAAAACACCTATTCACAACTGCGTCTTTCAAGAAGAGTTTCTTTCTTCTTGATTTCTGAATTCCTTTCTCAACATTTTCCGTTCCTATTCTTACACTGCCATATGCTAAGGCAGGAGTCAGCTAGTAACAATTTATTTTGTCAGACTTTGCTCAAACCTATGTGACAGAGTCACTGCCTAAGAAATGCACCTGTGTGTTTGTGGTTACTTGTTCTAACTCACTGCGTCAGTGCCACATCAGTGTTATCTTACAATCTCCAAATCACTGAAAATATATAAAAGACAAAGTGTGAAGCAAAAGGTCTGATTAGAATGTGATTCAAAACCAAGTTTGATTTTAGCCTTTTTTTGTTCCAAACATGCTTTTCATCTCATATGATACTGTATCTGTGGAACATATTGTTTGTACATTCCTGGTGCAAACAAATTTCATTCCGGGATAATAAAATCTACCAAAACCCACCAATTTGCTTATGGCATGACAGAAAATGTGCCCAAAGCTACAATATATACTATTCAAAATGAAAGGTAGAAAAGACCATAATGGTAAAAGAGATTATTCAAACCCTAATGAAATGAATTTGACAATTTGATACTTATAACTTTATTTGAAGTATGCAACAGAACTGAAAGTAGATTATTTACCAAACTATTATGAATGTACATCCCTCTACATATCTTAAAATTATTTTTTTTTTATACAAATAGTCAATTAACTTACCAAAAAAAAAAAATATCCCTATGTCTGGGATACCCACAGCATATTCAGATATATTATAGCCCTTCTTCTTTAGGCATATTATTGTACTCATCCTTTCACATTTCACCACAAGGTGCACTCTATACAAATTACCAGAATTTCTAGTATTTAAGAAAAAGTGAAAAAATGAATTAACTTACCTGCAGCAAGTAGACTCGAATCATGTAGATTAGTGTCAAACCTAAAGTAACCACCCATCGCAATACAGCAAAAGGTGTGGATTTGTCCAGCCAGGACTGGTAAACCTAGAAGAGAAAAAAAACAAACAAACAAAAAAGAGGTTGAGGATAATTCAACAACCAATACTATAACTCCTTGGTTTTATTTAGTTACTTTTGCACTTCTGTTCTACCATGCCATCCCTCTGCCACAATATCTCTTGACATCTGACACTTGCAACATATTCTCTGTATAAGCATGGATTACATATCAATATACCTGGCTTGAGGAATGCACAAACCACATACAAATTTTAACTTTTATACATGTTTTGGGCTGGCAACAGGAAGCATTCAGGCTATAAAATTAGACAAAGTGGTGGCAGAATCAAAATGTGTCACAAATAATTTGCTTTAGTTTCTAAATAAATGCAAAGAAGCTCATAATTTCCCAAGCAGAGTTAAAGGTTAGGCAGATGGTGGCATGCCTCTTGAAAAGGAAACCCTATAAACCCTGGTTTGGTTTCTATGTCACTGAAAGGGGGAAGGTTTGATAGACAACCAAGCAAACCAGGCAGATCCCATATTTTAAAATATAAAAAAAAGAATATGAAACTGTGATGTCATCATTGGTTTTGCAATTTTCCTTATACTGTGTAAATTATTGGGGAGCATGTCTACCTTCACTGAACTATTTCATTTTGCTTTGTCCAAACATTTTAATTTTATAACTTGTTTTTAAATCACAAATTTATCAAAGTGTGAGGAAGTTATAATTGCTTCATAATTGTTTCATTCACAATTTCATTCATTCATAAATATAATTGCTTCATTCACCTATGATGTCTGATTGATCATTCAATGTATTTTCATCTTTTGCAGTTTGTAAGATAAAGTATGAATTTATGACAAATATATATACATGGTGTCAAAAAAATAAGTCAAAGCCTATAAGGAAAGACTTAAATGTGACTTGTTTAAGTATAATGGAGTTTCAAATGTTTACAAAAGACAGCCAGGAAGCTTAAACTGACACAAAAGATTGTACAACATAACCCAGTTTGATAACTGCATCTAAAAAAGTCTTCCTGGTGTCCTGCTTACAAGATAGTTTTTCTGCTGGTCATATCAGCTGTAAATTTGGTGTTTAATATTGTAATCACAAATAAAAATACAGATAAAATTCTGTTACAAAGAATATCTTTAGAATTAAATTTTCATTGCAATGAAGTATTTTTATGGTCCCAACAGTTTCCCCATATGACATGAGTCTATAGAAATCTTGTTACTACGAAGTACATTCAGCAGATACTTTCGTTACAACGAAGTGCACAAAAGATCTTGAAAATGCCTGAATGAATCATCCACAGAGAAGTTAGTTCTATGGTCACAGCTCAGTTGTGCATAATGATCCCCAAACAGAAACACTGTTAAAAAAAATTTTTCTTTCTGCGAACTTAGCTAGTAAAGTACTTTTTTTTTTTTTTTTTGCTGTGTTTGCTTTTTGTGGTTTTCAGTGATACCTATTGCTTATTGCTCGTCAACATTTGAAAAACATCCACTGGAATTTAACTCATCGTCACCCTACTATAGAAACGGCAGACACGAAAAAACAATAACAGTTCATATTAGAAAAAAAAAAACTTTGAATTTTTGCAGCTCTCGATTGCAGCAAAAAGAAAAAAATATGTTGCCAGTGAATTCGGAAATTTCGCCATCAACACTGTCATCTTTCTTGAAAGACTGAGCAAAAAAAAGAAGAAAAATCTCAGGTTGCAAATGTATGCGAATTGCTGCATTTGAAGACGTCAAAAAAGCCATTTTTATGTGGTTAAGTGATGCTCGTTCAAGAAACATTCCTATTAATGCAGCACTCATTCAAGAAAATGTGAGGTCTGTAAACTATCTTGGGACCTCCCCCAAATGGACAACATGGCGAAAAGCGTCCCAAATTGTGATTACTGAGTCTGTGGAAGACTGTTTATCTGTTGTCAGGGAAACAGCAGGCTCACAGCTATGCTGTGTCTCTCCACCAAAGCAAACTCAATGGGTGATGCAAGGAACATTGTAAATACAGGGAACAGGATTACTTAGCCACTGCCTGACTGCTGTGTCCATTTATAGGAGAGTGGCAGATCCCGCTATAATAAATAACCGTGCTGTTCCTGTTTTAAGCTGAATAAAGCTGGTTTTGCCTCATGTTTTGGGGTGTAAGACAGGGACTTATTGCGTGACCCTGATCTTTTAGGATTCGCTTCTGTGGTGCTTCACTGCAGCACTGTGAGCCTGCTGTTGCCCTGCCCCAGCAACGAACAAACAATATTCCACAGACTCGGCAATCACAAATCGGGACCCACTTCAGTGTGACGTTCCAATTGGGTGGGTGGCTGGTTGGGGATCCCAAAAGAGTTCAGAAACCTCACAATATGAAGAAGAAAAGGATGATTCGGCTTCTGATTGATAACTGTGCTGCCCACAACATGCTTTCGCATTTAGATGTTTGCATTGAATTCCTACCACCCAATTGCACAACAGTGCTTCAGCCATTGGATTTGGGTATCATTCACAGATTGAAAGTGTATTATCGCAAGGAAATGCTGAGAAAAATTCTCGTCAGCATAACTTGTAGACAGGAGAAGATTAAAATTAACGTGAAAGAAGCTATTAAAATGATTGCAGACGCCTGGATGCAAGTTAAAGAAAGCATTATAGCAACAAATACAGAATCTCATTACAACAAAATATTTTTCAGGTCCATGGCAGTTCATTGTAATGGAATTTGAAACTTGTATACACATTTTATTAAAAAAAGATGCAACTTATTTGTTTTCAAAGACAAATGAAATAAAATGATCTTCAACAGTGGTTTTTCATGTAAATTTCATATTCTCAGTTTGAGTCTAATGTCACACTACAAATCAAACTTCACTTTAATAGGTGGTTTAGGAAATAAGAGTTCTCCTTTCTAAATTGTTTGTGCAAATGATGAAAATACAAGTGTGGTTTTCTGTGTGAACTGCTTTATTATTCTTTATCAGAAAATGTCATCATTAGAGGACACTTAGTTTAAATCCGTGATTACCCGCATTTTCCACTTTTTTATACTGCTCCACATTTTTTACGATGAAACTGGATGAGATAAACTGGTAAATGCAGTCTTTGTCTCTGTAGTGTTTTTTTATTACAGTTCTGTGTTAACACAAACAATTCAGGCGTGTTTTATAAATTCTAGACATCCTATCGTAAATAAAATTAAATACACTTTTTGTTGAGCGTATAGTCATATGAAAAAGCAAATAAACTCAATGTAATGTTTTTTTCTTTTTTAATATGTGTGGACATATCAAGATTTGATGTTCATTTAAACATTCTCTAGATAAAAGTGAAATAAAAAACATTATACCACGTTTATATTCTGAAGTCCACTGCCACATTTTCATTTGTGGTCCAATGTGTAACTAAAACAAACATGAAACATGAACGCAAATTTCTCATACGGAAAAAGTAAGTACACCCATACATTTATCACTACCTCAAATACCTAAAATTAGAATCAGGTGCACCATATCAGGCATAAATGAGTAGAACATCATTAAAGAGGATCTTGATGGAACCTGTTATTTAAATCTCAAGTATTTAGTTTGGTTTGCTCTTTGTTGTTAAACTGTGCTTTATCACTATGTCTAGTTTGAAAGAGCTCTCTTAAATTGATCAGGAAGATGGCTATAGATGCCAGTCAGTCTGGGAAGGGATTTAAAAACATCTTCAAACAATTGTAAATCTACTGCCCCGAAGATCATCTACAAGTGGATTTCAAACAACTGCCAACCCACCCAGGCCAATCCACCCCAGACAAGCTCAGCTTGACAGCAGAATACAAGATGCTGAAAAAACCCCAGAATTTCATCATGGGAACTATAGGTAGCACTAGCCATTGTTGATGTCAAAAAACATTAGTCTACTATTATTAAAAGGCTGGACAAATTATAAACACCTAGGCAGAGATCAGGCCTTCTGGGACAATGTACCCTGGACAGATGAGGCAAAGATACAGTTGTCTGACCACTGTAGCTAGAAGAAATGCGTTTTAAACAGACTGTGAATGCAAGACAGCATTGAAACATTGCACATGTGAAAGGATTGTGCATTGGGAAGTGGAGAAAACCTTCTTCTAATCAATGTCAGACACTAGCATAAACAACTTCGAGCAAGCATTTCCTACAACTGTTCACCAAAGGTTTGAAAATTAGGTTCTAGAACCAAGGGTGTACTTACTTTGTCAACAGATGGAACTGCAGTGTTCTCCCTAGCGTCTTTTAGTCAGGCGCTCTGCTGGACTAATTCAGTTGAGCACCCAGCTGTCATCTTGCATGACATTGTGAGATGACAGCTGCAAATCTACAGGCACAGGCAGATCTAATGATCTGCACAGATGGCAAGGGATGAGCGGGCAGGTGGGCAATATTTTAGAAGCAGGATCATTCCGATCACTCGATGCTAAAGCTAATAGCGGGGACGAGGCGGAGCGGAGTTCACAAGCAAAGAGCATGGGGAGGTGGGCTTCGAGAGGGGGGTGTGCATGGTAATAGCGGGGGAGAAGCAGCTTAATACAGCAGCAAGGAGTATGGAGAGGTGGACGGGCAAGAGGAGGATTGATAAAATAAAAAATAAAGTCTACTGGAACCAGCCTGTCAGATATCAGAAAAAGGGAGTCAGGAAGTGACGTCTCTGTTATCAGTGTCAGTGCAGTCTATTTAGTGCTGCTAAGCGTACAGCTGCTCTCTACTTGTTCAGTACATAGCAAACCATAGTGCTGGGCGGTATGACCAAAATTCTATATCACTGTATTTTTCAAAAGTATACCGGTTTCATGGTATTTTTTTCCCATGCATGAGTGGATGTTAGCCAGCCTACTGCAGTAATTGCAGTGGAAAATGTGGTTAAGAATAACCTATTCTACTATAATGAGAATTGTACATTATACAAACAAACATTTTAATGTGCACACAAGTGTTAATACAGGTTTGCATGGCCCCATAAAGTGATAGTTTTCAAGGGGGTGGCACTAATGAAGAGAAGGAATCACATTGCATGACAGATGCAGTCAAAATATAGAACCTTTTTATTGAACAAATTTTGCAAACAACTTAAACTAAAAGTTTGGCAACATATTTTCAACCATCCAAAGAGGCATTTAGACTTAGCAAAATATCCAGAGGTGCTTGTCAAAAGTTGTATTGCACTGAACATGTCTTAGAAAAGGAATACATAGTAAATATTTTTTGTAAACCAACTACACTTTCTGTTAATGTTAACAATCTCTGTCCATTGACATGTTAAAGTGACTTTTTAAACACTCAACCACTGTTGATTTTCACAACATTACGTCCTTTGAATACCTGGTTGTTAAAATCACTGGAAAGGCTTTGCTTAACATTAATCTACAGACCTCCTAAGCTTCAGCTTGATTTTTTCTCTGAACTTTATGAAATAATCACTCTTGTCTGTGGCATGTCTGCTGCTGTTTTTTTACTTGGTGACCTTAATATTCATCTGGATTCTGACTGTCCATCTGCTTGTGAGCTACGTTCAGTACTAGATTGTTTCAGTTTTGTGCAGCATGTTGGTTTTTCAACCCATGCTAATAGTCCTTCAGAATGTCTGTACATCCAGTACTGCTATTGGTATCTCCGATCACAATCTGATTGAATTTAACTTCACTTATCCCCTCCCTAAAATAAGTCTAAAATCAAAAATAACCTATTGTAATATCAAGAACATTGATCAGTTATCCTTCTCTACATCTGTTGGTGCTTCCTGTCTCCACGATGTTTCTGGGTTGTCTTGCCCTATACAGATTTTGTCTCTATACTAGCTGATTACCCAGTGGCTTCGCTCACGGAGTGCAAGGGAAAAAAATAAAATGTAGTATATAAATTATTAAACAGTAAAACATTAACATGTAAGAAGTAAAGATACATTGAGCAGTACTGGAGTGCTTTCGGGTAAAGTACATTTTAAAGGTGCTATAACACAACAGGTAAGTAGCACTAACAGCAGCTTAAATGTATTTGAATCATTTCTCGGTAGCAGATCCCTTGGGAAAGGCGCTACACGACCACAATGGTATAGAAATTACATTTTCTATGCGATCCTGCAAATTTCTGCCTGACAACCTTGCACTACGTGCCTGTGATCTAATAGAAAAATTATTCTGAGAAATGTGCTTAACGGGCAGGAAGTCCAAACAATTCCCAAGTCCAAAACTTAACATGAAGAGGTCGGTACATCTTCTTAGATGTAAACCCTCCATCTTCTTAAAATAATTTATCACAAAAGCAACCTTGAATGTTGCAGGGTTTTAGTGACCTGAACTCACCTTAAGGGACAGTAAGTAGTCGTGAAGCTCAGTTTACAAAGAGAGTTTTGCTTCGATGGCGCCGATCACACTCATTCGCAATGATTTCCACTCTCCCAGGAGCCGACGGGGCACTCGAAGTGTCACAAACAGTGCGAGAAGAGAGGACGCCACCCAAAACTGCGAAGCACTTGACCCAGCACAGCAGCCCGACATTCCACGGACCCAGCGTCCACTTTGTTCTCACGACCCTCGCCGCTGAAGGCAGTGTCATCTTCACATTGTTTACAGCTTGGTGCAGTTAAAAAGTAGAAAGACGCAAAGCTGTTTTCCTCATCTCTTCTACTATCAAGTACTGCCAATTACAAAAAAGTTATAATGTGGCAGTTTCCGCGACAGTCACGTGGACGAATAAATAAAACTTCTCTGTCAGAACGCGTCTGGAGGCGAACAGCTCAGCACTGGAGTCCAGAGAGGAGGGCTGGGAGAGGGCGACGCGGGGCACACTTCTATGGGATAGGTCGGCGTGGTTGTGTTTACTTCTTTTCAATATCAGTAAAGTAACTCTCACACAAATAATAACAATTCATAAAGACAATATAAAAATGATGTCCACAAACGAAGTGATTAGTTCCTGTATTATAATCTGTTCTGTGTTCAAACGTATTTTCCGTTTCGTGTGGTCATATGTAATTTCCATTTGAAACGCGAAAAGAATTTTATATAAATAGATAATTCCACATTTTCACAAATTTTGGATCATTATGCACCTGTTAAAACCTTGAATGTTCCTGCTACTCGGTCATTTCCATGGTTTACAGCAGAATTGCGTACCAAGAAACAATCTGGTTGCCGCTTGGAAAGGCTCTGAAAGAAGACAGGTCTGGCTGTTCACGCCCTGGCTTACACCGAACATCTGAAGGAATACAGATGTGCCTTATCCACTGCACGTTCAAAGTATTATTCCTCTCTTATTGACATTGATACTTGTTGCCCTAGATTTCTTTTTAATACAGTTAACAGACTTTGTCAACCTGCTGGTAAAAATTCATATTTCTCGGTTGAGCACTGTAACCTATTTTTGGACTATTTTCAGTCAATAATTATGACCATATATCAAAGTTTCCCTACTAATCATTCATCATCTCGGTCTGCTAATCATACTTCTAAATCTACAGTTTATTTATCTACATTTAACCCGACTACACCAACGTATATTGCTGAAGTAATATCTAAATTAAATCAATCTACCTGCCACCTAGATCCTGCACCTACTTTACTAATTAAGGCTTGCACTGACCAACTTTCGGCCCACATTTCTCACTTTATCAACTGTAGTTTCCACACCTGTGTTGTTCCAAGTGATTTAAAAACTGCTGCTGTAATCCCTGTTTTAAAAAAATCTGGCTCAGATACCTTACAGCTAAAATTTTACCGCCCAATTTCTAATCTTCCATTTATGACGAAGTTCTTAGAAAAGGTTGTTGCTGCTCAACTCAATGATTATTTAAAAATTTACAAAACCTCCTTGAGCCTTTTCAGTCTGGATTCAGAGTCCTACATAGCACTGAAACTGCTTTACTTAAGGTAGCCAAGGACTTACTGATAACCGCAGGTTCTGGGATGGCCACTATTCCAGTTCTTCTTGACTTGAGCACAATGTTTGATACAGTTAACCATGACATTTTACTGTCCTGACATTCAGCTATTGGTATCTCTGGTCCCGCTCTTTCATGGTTCACATCATACCTCAGTGATCGCCAGTATTACCTCTTCATTAGGGAATTCAAATCTGCCACTACTTCATTCACAACAAGGTATCCCTCAAGGGTCTGTTCTCGGTCCAATATTCTTCAACATGTATATATGCTCCCATTAGGGGAGATTATCCATCAGTATGGTCTGAACTTTCACTGCTATGCTGATGACACACAACTTTATGTAAGCATGGATGGAACTGCAACATCTTCACCTGTTGCACTGACTGATTGCATTTAGGAAATTAATCATTGGATGACAGATAATTTTTTACAACTCAATCCTGATAAAACAGAAATCTTATTAGTTGACACCAAATCTGTCCTCTCTGTACTTCATGGGCTAAAAGTTGACACTAATGGGATCCTGGTTAAACCCTCAGCATCAGTCTGTAATTTGGGTGTCATCTTTGATCAGCTTCTTACTTTTCAATCACACATCAGCTCAATAGTACAGACAGCCTTTTTTCATCTTCGCAACATTGCTCATCTGCATTCTTTCCTCAACGTGAAAGATGCTAAGTCACTCATGCTTTCATCACTACCCGTCTGGACTATTGTAATACTTTGTTTTATGGCCTCCCGACTAAATACATCAAAAGATTACAATATGTTCAGAATTCTGCTGCTCGTTTACTTACACGCACTAAAAAATCTGCTCACATCATCTCCTGTCCTCTATGAGTTACATTGGTTACCGGTGTCTTAAAGAATCAAATATAAAATTACCCTTCTGACTTTTAAAGCCCTTCATGATCTGTCTGAGCTGCTGCTTCCTTACAATCCTGCCTGTGCATTACGATCATAGGATGCTAAGTCACTCACTGTACCTAAATACAGGTTAATAACTATGGGTGGCAGAGCTTTCAGAGTGATAGCCCCTAAAACTTGGAATTCTATCCCTCTCAGCCTTTGCATGGAAAAGTCTATTATTAATTTCAAACATCTGTTAAAAACACATCTCTTCAATGATTATTATTCTTCTTCATGTATGTAATTTCTACTGTCTTCTATTGAATTGTAAAGTGTCCTTGAGTGTATGAAAGGCGCTACATAATTTATTATTATTATAAACAACTTTACCATCATTAAACTGCATAATATTTAAACAAATAATAACAATAAAATAAATAATAGTGCAACTTCCAGTAATAATACTGTTACTTCAGGCCCAGGTGCATTACACAGTATTCACCAAATAAAAATAAAATAAAACAAGTGCAAATTGGTGAGGACACCTTTACCAACTGAACCATCATTTAGGCAAATTGCATTAATATTAACCTTGCTTCAAGCTAAGCTATATACATAAACAATAAAACTGCAACTTGCATTTATATGCTACTAGCAAAATACCCGCGCTTCGCAGCGGAGAAGTAGTGTGTTAAAGAAGTAATGAAAAAGAAAAGGAAACATTTTGAAAATAACGTAACATGATTGTCAATGTAATTGTTTTGTCACTGTTGTGAGTGATGAGTGTTGCTGTCATATATATATATATATATATATATATATATATATATATATATATATATATATATATATATATATACATACACACACACATATATAAACATATATATACATATACATACATATCTACATATATACACACACAGCTATTTCAGTATCAGTGCAATACGCTGCTTGTTAAAACGGATAACTCCGCTCTTACGTGCAAGTCTGCGTGGATAATATGAACTATCGTATTTGTTCAAGTTCTATTTAAATTTTAAATAGAAGGAATTTTTATTTAGTCGACAGAAATATCTTTGGTAGGAATGGTAAAAACAGACAGGAATATTATTCGTGAATAAATCAACTCAAACCTTAAATAACTTAAAAGAACAAACATTCAAATTTCTTTACTCTTATGTAAATTTATATAAAAAATAAACTTAGATTTTAAATATCCCAAAAGATTTTGCTCTCCATAAAAATATATCCTTTCAAAATTATACAAATTCAGATATGAACATGCTGCATAACAAAACCTGGAAATATAAATAAAATGTGTTCCTTTCAGCAATAACAAATCAAATCATTAAGTTGTCTTTGCTCATATGTCATTTTAGAGCTGGACGCCTGGCATCTATTTTTGGCAACAGGTTCGTTTATGTTTGGTGTGAGGTTCTGTGTTGTGGAGATTCTCAGGATGGATTGCAGGTGCTCATCAGTGAGGCAACTCCTGTGTGCTGTTTTGTTATTCTTTATCACTGAGAAGAGCTTCTCACACAGATATGTGCTACTAAACACGCTCAAGGTTCGAGCCGCATGTAGACGGACTTTTTTTGTTCTTCAAAGTCACCAAAGCGCCATGCAAACTCAGTGCGCTCGGTTTATCAGCAAAGTGCGTATTTGGGAACACCGTAGTGACGACTTGGTTCAACATTACTTGGCAACAGGGAAAGTTGCACTGGTGCATTTGTGTCTCCCATAAAAGCAACTTCACTTGAAATCAGTTTGTGATTGTGCACGGGTAAAAACGTCCGCTGAAGTGTCAGATTCTTATTTAATTCTTCTGCTTTCTGTATCTTCTGCATTGCATTCAGGTCTTTCAGCCTCACTGATGAGCACCTGCAATCCATCCTGAGAATCTCCACAACACAGAACTCCCTGATGGTTTGTCTCATAGTGCCGTCTTAGATTAAATTCTGTAATTACAGCCACATTAGCTCCACAAATGAGACACACGGGTTCAGTAAACATATACTCAGCCTCCCATCGGTTTTTAAAGGCTCTATTTTCAGAATCAACTTTTCTCTTCAGCATCGTGTGAGCTAGCTTCGCAATAACTTGCAGCATCATAAGCTAGACTTGATTAACGCGGTAAGTGTTCGGCAAGGCAGCTGAAGCGCTGCATTATGGGATCTGTAGTTTATTGTGTTACCAGCGCTATATATACCCGGGCTTTAATAACAATAATACAATATATAAAATGATCTCGCGGGCCGGATGTGGCCCGCGGCCCTTGAGTTTGACACATATGGACTAAATAGAACTTGAAAAGATATATTTTTTCAAATGTGATCGCGCAATTCAGATAGAGTTGACGCACACTACAGCCTGCATGCCTCAATAAGTCATCCTCCCTCGCTCTTACTTTTTACCGTTCATCTAATGATTACACCGAGTATGGCTTTACCAAAACAATCATTGATGGCGAATAAAGTATCCATTATTCGAGTATGTAGATCGGGATATATATATACACATATATACACATATATATATACACATATATATATATATATATATATATATATATACATATACATATATATATACACATATATATATATATATATATATATATATATATATATATATATATATATATATATATATATATATATACACATATATATATATATATATACATATATATATATATATATATACACATATATATATATATATACACATATATACATATACATATATATATATATATATATATACATATACATATACATATATATATATATATACACATATATATACATATATATATATATATATATACCCGCGTATTGCAGCGGAGAAGTAGTGTGTTAAAAAAGCTATGAAAAAGAAAAGGGAACATTTTAAAAATAACGTAACATGACTGTTAATATACAGTATTTGTTTTGTGAGTGTTACTGAGTGTTGCTGTCATCAAGGATTTGATTATCATTATTTCTTTCAATCAGGTTCGTATTTGTAGGATGTGTTGTGTTCAAGTTACATTCCGTGTTTGTCAATCGTTGTAAACATAACAGGTTTCATTCATCGATTCGTTTCTTACTGCATCAATAAACAGCTCGTCTTCTTCTTTATCTGAGACCTGACACACTGCATGCACGGGTTTTTTTTACACTGTCTTCCTTTAGCGGGACATTGACTTTTGCCAACGTGTGCTTTGTTTCCGCAGTAGTTGGATTTATGAATATGCTTGTATTTATCAAACGCTTCATATTTTTTGCTGCCTTTTCAATTGTGTAATTCGGTTTTTGTTCAGCGCTCTTTGGAACTGTTGCTTTTATCTGTGCACTGCGCCAGTTCACGTGAGCCACTCGGTGTACATGCATCGAAGGTTCCCAGCTGTGCTGGTGCCATCTGCTATGTCCATGGCTGTATTTAATGTTACCTTAGTCCTGGCACTTAAAACTTTCTCTCGCAGTTTCGCTGAGTTTGTGTCAAACACCACCCTGACCATCTCATCTTCCTCTCCATTAGCACAGTCCTTCACCCGTGAATATTTACCCGTGGCAGTTTGCTATTGGATTGCCGCTGACGGACGGCCTTATATGGGTGGGCACTAAATTACAAACGCCAGCGGCAGCCTGTCTATGAACTTAATTTAAAGTGTAGGTGCTTTGTAAAGTGCTTTGTTTCCGAAGTAGCAGAACTCATGAATATGGTTGTATATGTCACTCGCTCGCTTCTTATTGTTTCGCTGCCTTCTCAATTATATAATGCATGTTTTCTTAAGCGCTTTTTTGAGGTCTTCCTGGTTTTCTATGTACTGCGTGATTACGTGGGAGGCGTGATGATGTCACACAAAACTCCGCCCCCACGGCGTTGAAGCTCATCTCCATTACAGTAAATGGAGAAAAACTGCTTCCAGTTATGACCATTACGCGTAGAATTTCGATATAAAACCTGCCCAACTTTTGTAAGGAAGCTGTAAGGAATGAACCTGCCAAATTTCAGCCTTCCACCCACACGGGAAGTTGGAGAATTAGTGATGAGTCAGTGAGTGAGTGAGTGAGTCAGTTAGTGAGTGAGTGAGGGCTTTGCCTTTTATTAGTATAGATTTGTGGCATAGCCCTACGGAACAGACACAGGGAAGAAAAAAAAAACTATATGTCGAGAATAAAGTCGACATGTTGACTTTATTCTCGACATTTCCATTTTAATCTTGACGCTTATGTCAAGATTAAAGTTGGCATTTCCACTTAAACTAAACTTCATCCTAAAATCAATGTTTAATGTACTAGATTTTCTCAAACCCCGTCATAAGTTAATGTAGCATATTAAATGCTTTGTGTTAAGTGTTCCCCACCCCAGTTGTTAATCACTACACGCTTCTTAAACGGACTTCCTCTACACTTAGAGGAGGCGCCAGCAGCGATCACCACACATAATACATTCACTTCATGATATTCCTGCTCTCTGAAAATTTAGAATGCTAAGATATATACTTGATATCATTTTCAGGATGAAATGCAATAAAGCAGGTATTAAACATGCACGGTAGTGTGGCGGTAGTGCTGATCCCTCACAGTAAAGGGTCCTCAGGTGTATGTTCAGTGTAGAGAACTTTATAGCAGGTGTACAAGACTCCAAAAAAACTGGATGCATGAATGGGTATCGCAACAGGTTTAATTTAAATATTGTGTAAATGTTGGGTTTGTGACCTGGTGGTCAGAGACGCACAGAATTCAATGGATGTTCTTCCGAATGGGCTTTGTTTATTGCATGCGTGCTGTCTCTGTCTGACGTACCAAACCCTCAGCTCCTATCCTTCCTTATTCTTTCTTCACCACCACCACCACCAACCACCACACAATAAACAGCTTTGTGAAATTAAAACTAGTTATAAACTTAAACCACAGAGTGTTCAAAACTTTAAAAAAATCTTTGTTATACATGTTTAATTATGCCATCCATTCAGGGCTGCGTCCATCCCAGCAAGCATTGTGTGCGAGACAGGAGCAAATCTGAACACCAGCACATCGCAGGGTGAATACGAGCAAAACATACACTGGCAGGGTCAATATAGCATAACAAAACTCCACATCCTACATGACTTTAAAAGGAAACTGAAGCACGCCAAGTTAACCCACCAGAAAAACATGCAAATTCAAAGCAGGGTACACCCGAGACCCCCTTGCTGCGAGGCAGAAGTGCACTCTCCACAAGATTAATACATGCTTTAACTTTAAATACAGACCCAGGCCCCTCCTGGACCCCGTGATTATCAGAGGCGACTGTGTGCAGAGGGTGCAGTCCTATTAATACCTGGGAGTGCAGCTGGATGATAAATTGGAATGCACTGCCAATACTGATGCTCTGTGCAAGAGAGGACAGAGCCAACTATACTTCCTTAGAAGACTGGCGTCCTTCAACATCTGCATTAAGATGCTGCAGATGTTCTATTAGACAGTTGTGGCGAGTGCCCTCTTCTATGCGGTGGTGTAAAGGGGAGTGTGGTGTTATGGGTCCACAGCTCAATGAGCAAAGGCCATTTAAATAAATAATCACCGCACTCGTGGTTTCGTGAGGGGGCGTAGTAGTCGTAGCAAGCCGCGGGGCGTTCTGCGTTGTGGGCGTTTCTCACCTAGTACACAGGTGAGGGAATGCCCACATCCGTGATTGTTCCCGTGGCTAATGTGTTGCGGCTGCTATGGCCCCTCACAATATAAAAGAAGCGCGAGTCGGACAGAAAAAAAAAAGATCAGAAAAAAAGAACGAAAAGGACGGAGTGAGGAAGCAAGGTGGTGCAAGAGAAAGAAAGACATGAGGAGCATGTGGGCGAGCGAACGAGCGCTCGTGGGCAGCCGCGAGGAAGCTGGGTGTTAGGCCGACACCCAAGGCCGACACCCAGGTGTTGACATTGAAGTCACTCCCGCTGAGCGAACAGGTAGCGGGAGTGACCAGGGAAAGGCGACTGGCCGCAGAAGGCCGGAAAGGCAGCAGGAGTCGGGAGTCTTGGTGGTGGAGTCCCCAACGTGAGCGATCTGGCCATTGGTGGGAACCAAGTCTTGGGACTGGGATGTGTGCCAGACCGAAGCCAGGGATCGGGAGGTCTCCAGTCTCGTGTGGACGTGATACGAAAAGGGGCAGCTGCAGAAAGCGTCTCGTCTGCTGCAAAGCCCAACTGGGAGAAGCAGGTGAGACATTAGTATAGAAGCAGCACCGGGCTTCTTCTTGTTGCTGTTTTTAAAGACTGCTTCCTGTTGAACATTTTAACCTCGTTTTTAAAAGGATTATTTATTTAATGAAGATTTTGAATCACTGCACTTTATTTATTGAACACTTTTTTTTGATCTTTTTAATAAAAGCACTGTGCACATTTATACCAACCCCTTGCTCAATTGCTATGTTATTGCCTCAACTGTCTAGCTCATCGGTGACATTGCTGACGGTGTTGGGTTCAAGGGCCCCCAAACATTGATGGGGGCATGGAGCCAAACCCGCATCGTGACAGGGAGGCAGCATAAAGAAGAAGGATGCCTCACGCCTGGACAAACTAGTAAGGAAGGCAGGCTCTATTTTAGGCACGGAGTTGAACAGTCCGACATCCGTGGCAGAGCGACGGGCGATGAGCAGGCTCCTGTCAATTATGCAGAATCCACTACATCCACTGAACAGTATCATCCCCAGACAGAGGAGCAGCTTCAGTGACAGACTGCTGTCACTGTCCTGCTCCACTGACAGACGGAGGCGTTCGTTCCTCCCCCACACTATGCAACTCTTCAATTCCACCCGGGTGTAAACGTTAACATTATACAAAGGTATTGTCAGTTATACCTGCATTATTATCACTCTTTAATTTAATATTGTTTATTTTTAATCAGTATGCTGCTGCTGGAGTATGTGAATTTCCCCTTGGGATTAATAAAGTATCTATCTAATGCACTTCATCATGAAAATGATATCAAGTATTTATCTTAGGATTCTAAATGTTCAGGGAGCAGGAATATCATGAAGTGAATGTATTCTGTGCGGTGATCGCCACTGGCGCCTCCTCAGTACAAGAAGAAGTCAGTTTAAGAAGCACGTACCAATTTAACATGGCTCGGGGAACACTTAACACAAAGCATTTAATGTGCTATATAACTTATGACGGGGTTTGAAAATATCTAGCGTGATCTTTGGCCGGTTTGTCATCCCGGCCAATACCCCCAGGCCGCCAGATGGAGCCCTTCCTGCAGTATGGAGGTGCCCCGAAGACCAGCAGGGAGTCATGGACTATGTAGTTTTTATACAAGACCCTGCTGGATACCACAGGGGCCGCAAGAGGGAGCTGCAGGGAGGACCGAAGATTTATTTATGCCCTATAAACCAGAAGTGCGTCAGAAGAAGAGCGACGTGCTTCCAGGGTGAAAAGAAAAGGACTTGTACCTGACCCGGAAGTGAAAGAGTCACGAGGACTGGGAAACATTTCCGGGTCGGGTACTATAAAAGGACTATGGGAGCTCCCAGACGGCGAGCTAAGCTGGGTGGTAGGAGGGCAATGCGTCTGGGAGTCGGAGGATTGTTTATTGTTTATTATTGTTATTGGTTTATGAATATAGTGGAGGAGAGGGTGCTTTGTGCACTATGGCAAGTAAATAAAGTCAACTATTGGACTTTTATCTGGTGTCTGGAGTCTTGGACAGGGGTTCAAGGGTGTAATACGGCCCCAATCTGTCACACTAGTTAATATTCGTTTTACGATGAAGTTTAGTTTACGATTATCTACTTTTATGACAAATTACGAGAATAAAGTCAACATGTCGTCACACTATTACACAGTACCCAGGCACATTACACAGTATTGAAAAAAATAAAACAATTACAACTTGGCTTGCAGTATTATCCAGTAATATAGAAACAGTATTCACAGATTTGAACATAATGGTCCACATCCAACCTTTGAAAACCAAAGTATCTCCAGGTAACGGACATGACTCCTTTATTTCGGCAAAAGTTCTTCTGTGTCATCATGTTCAACTTTATCGTCTGCTACAGCTTCAACTTCAGAATGTTCTCTGTCCATTTTCACCACGCAATACCTCCACTACCACTCAAATGTCTTATTCATAGGTACTCTTAATTTTTTCCAAACATTTTACCAACATTAGCAAAAAAAGTGTTCAGAAAACAACACTGCTCAGTTATTTCAAAAACGAGACACCAGAAACTAATGAAGGTGCAGCGTCAACTGCAGAGGCTGGTCCATCAGGGGAAATCTCTTCAGCACACACTCTGCCAATTGATAAATCTAAGCACCGCTTATCCAGCATAAACAAACAATGGTTTAAAGATTTTAATTGGCAAATGGTCAAAGAAAATGGTATGTGGTGCTCATTGTGCATGAAATATTCAAACAAACACCCCCTAAGGAGGGAGTTACCTTGGGTAAACGTGCCATGCACAAGAATTCGAAAAGAAAGCTTGCTGGACCATGAAAAAAGTAAAACACACATTGAGTCTTCTGCTGACCTGTTAGGAAAGTGTGTACTAGAGCAAACTGGAATCGGTCAAATTGAAAGATCTGTATCTGTGTTAAATAACTTACAGAGAGATGCCTTTGAGTGAGCTTTAAGATCCATTTATTGGTTGGCAAAAAATGAGTTGCCACATACCAACGTTGTTTGAAAAGCTGTTGAAACACTGTAAAGAAATGGGTTGTTCCTTTTTACAACATCTCAATGTTGGTAAAAATGCACATTACTCCTCTGAAAGAATAATGCAAGAGCTGCTGGACGTCTCAGCATCAGAAATAAAGTCTAACATACTGAAAAATATACACGCTGAAAATGTTATTAGTATTCTGTGTGATGAAACCACAGACATCTCAGTTATAAACAATCAATTATTTACATTAAATATGTTTGCCAGGTCACTAAAGAGATCAGAATTAGTTTTGTATCAACCCACAATATGATTGATGGCAAAGCGGAGACTATAACCAACACACTGAGTGAGACTATGGACACTCTAATCTGATTGGACTAGGTTCAGATGGAGCAGCTGTTATGATTGGGAAATAGAAAGGTGTGGCAAAACTGCTTAAAGATAAAAAATCTGGACTCTTGGTCAACTGCCACTGTGTAAACCACATATTGGCCCTTGCAAATGCCCAAGCAGCAGCTGCTATACCTTATTTAACAAAACTGAACAACATCTTAAGGCAGCTGTTCTATTTCTTCCAAAATTCTTCAGTTAGGACGGCTGGTATAATGGAAATTAAAAATATTTTGAACATTCCCCAGATAAGGCTGAAAATGGCCAATGTCACTAGATGGCTGTCTCATGACTTTGCAGTACAGTCACTACGAGTACGAGTGTATGATGAGTGTCATAGCTGCACTGGAAAGAAAGGCCACTGAACGAAATGACATCACACCTGAAGGATTAAGCAGATGTATTAAAACATAAAATTTTGTTTCCTCTCTGATGATGCTTTCAGACGTATTACCTTTGTTCTCCAATTTATCTAAGGCTTGGCAAAGGCAAGATGTCAGTCTTATTGAAATTGAGCCAATTTTGCTCTCCACAAAATTGTCCATCATGGAGTTGAAAGACACTCCTGGGAGAAATTTTCAAAATCTTCATCATTGTCTGGCAGAAGAATGGTCAGATCTCTGCATTGATTATACACAAAGTGATATAATGTCATTCAAAACTACAATATATGATAAATACCTAGAGACAGTTGTCAAGAACCTAGATGCAAGATTCCTTGACATGCCAGTTATTTCCACCTTTTCAAAAGTTTTCAATGCAGAAACTTACGATTCAAGTGAGTCTGCTGAAATTCTTTTTGACCATTACTCCAAAAACGGTAGCCCTCCAATTTTAAAATATGAAAGTAGCAGGCAAGAATGGACAGTTGCATAAAAAATGATCAGAAGTCAATCATACAAAGACTTCAGTCCAATAAAGTTTTTACTAAAAATGGCAACGACATTAGAGCCCAATAGAGTCGTTTCCAAATTTATCCAAACTAGCTCATATTAGGCTAGTGATCCCAGTGAGCACAGCTGAATGTGAAAGGGAGTTTTCTGTTCTTAAAAGGATCAAGACATGATTGAGAAATCTCATGAATCAAAGCACACTAAATAATCGCATGCTGATCTCCTTGGAGGGCCCAGATCCTGGGGACTTTGATTATGGGAAAGCTGCAGACAACTGGGCTTCTTGGAAGAAAAAAAGAATAATTATTTAACTGAAGACACCTTCTACATATGCAAGTTGGCTTTGAGGAATATTTAATTTTTCTTCATTAGGTTTCCCATACTTTTTTTCATTGTTTTCACTTTTCTTCCTAACAGCAATAATAATAACTTCTGTCTCTTGGTTTATGTCATAACAATTGTTATTTAAAATGTTTGTTAGGGTTGCAGGATCCTGAATTGGATACTTCTTAAATTTAATAAAATTATTCTGGCACAAGTGTCAAACTTTAAAAAAGGAAGTAATATTGCACATTGGAAAATAATTAATAATAATTAACTAATAAAAATAGTGCACATTTAATTTTCCCCACCCAGCTACTTTTTCATGCCAAACGACTTGAAACAAGTTCTGGGAAGAACACTGAACTGGCATATCTGTTCATTTTTCATTTAATAAATTATTACAAAATCAAACTTTGCAAACCCCAGATTTCATCACCTTTATCTAAACATACTGTTTAAATGAAGATCAATCCTTGAAATTTCCACATATATTAAAAAAGAAACAAACATTTCTTTGAGTGTATTTACTTTTTCACAGGACTGTACATATTGAAAAAATTTGAACTCTAAATTTATGTAAAGATATTGTTTGCGCAAATCGTGAAAGTGCTACCGCTTTACAACTCCAGAGATGACAGTTCAGTCACATGACTAGTTAATGTCTGGGTAAAGCTGCATCTCCAGATGATCACACATGTTAAATTGTATCCCTAAATTGCTTTGCTATCCTCGGAAGTGACCAGAATCAAATTAGGAATTGATTCCTGCTTTTGTTCCCCTGTACTGCTTGAATATGTTCCAGCTCACCATGACAATAAACTGCACTTAAAGAATGCAGAAAAATGCAGTAATTTATTATTTAACATCAAATAACTAAATTAGTCTGCATGGGTTTCCTCCGGGTGCTCCGGTTTCCTCCCACAGTCCAAAGACATGCAGGTTAGGTGGATTGGCGATTCTAAATTGTCCTTAGTGTGTGCTTGGTGTGTGTGTCCTGCGGTGGGTTGGCACCCTGCCCGGGAATGGTTCCTGCCATGCGCCCTGTGTTGGCTGGGATTGGCTCCAGCAGACCCCTGTGATCCTGTGTTCGGAATCAACAGATTGGAAAATGGATGGATGGATAACTAAATTATCACACATTACAACAGTGCTTCTTGTGATCTGAAACTGCAAAGCACCTGGTAAAAATTTGTTAAAGGTGTTAAATTTCTCCCTTGCGATTCATTTTGAAAAAGTCTGCTACTTTGACAGGTGCCCTATATTATTTGTTTTGCAGTACAAAACTTAAAACTAGAGTGAATTAACTTATTCACAAAAATTAACTTTCTGCTCTTTGCGATTTCCTTGCTTCCTGAAGGGAGCTGACTTGTCTAGCTCTAGCACATCATTGGTTCCTCGGAACCCAGTGTTCTTACAGAGTTTAATTATATACCACATCCTGAATTTACTTCAAATCATTATTTTTATTTCACCTGCTTGCACTGTAATAGCACAACGGTGGAATTATATTCAACATACTAGTTAGAAATCTGCTCTTTTTTGTTTATAAATTATTTTTTAATATAGAGCAGCCACTGTATAATTAAAATTACTTAAAAAGAACTGAACCCAATATTTACAAGCAGGTGCCACTTTTGAGGTCTAACAACTGACAATTAATCTATTTATTTATAACTTATTAATATCATGTTTTAACTAAACCAACCTGTCCTAGACGTGTGAAAAACCTGCTAATTGCGGACGGCTTCCCATGAATGGATTCTCCAGTACTGTCCCCTTCTGACATTCTGGCTCTGCAAAAAGAAAATAAATTGTTACATGAAATAAGGAAAATGATAAGAAACCACTATGCATCAAAATGTCATGGTATATATTCATTTGCACGAATCTCATGAAAACATCTTTAGGACAGAAAGCTACCAGGCTGACCCAGTTGTGCATGGAGATGAAATTTAGACTCTGTTGTACATCTAAACCTGCAGTGGTGTAGAGTTGTGATTACACTGAAATTAAAAGGGAAGCTACTTTCTCCCAAAACTACATTAACACTAGAATCCCTGAAGCCTATGAAAAAACTTGGAATCCCAGCCCACCTTAAATCCCTTCGCATCTCTCCTCTTCTTTCGGCTGCCACAATGGATCATCTTTTTCCATATCTTTCTGTCCTCGGCATCTTGCTCTCTCCCTATATCCATAAACCTTCTCTTAGGCCGCCTTCTTTTTTTTTTTTTCCTGGCAAGTCTATCCTTAACATCCTTCTCCCAATATACTCAGCATCTCTTCTCTGCACATGTCCAAACCAGCGCAATCTCGCCTCTCTGACTTTGTCTCTTTGTAAATGTGTCAATCAGCACAAGCAGCCTGCTGTCCTATCCTCTGCCTTGACGGAGCTCAACTCCGGCAAAAAGTTCTCCCAGCTCAAGCCAAATCTCCTTATCTGCATGTGAGGTTCCTGGAGTTGTATAGTGTATATAATACAGTATATGATTATCTGGAATACATGCATTTCATATGTGTTCCGTGTCTCTAAAGATCTGGGTAAGTTTAGCAAGAAATGCTGAACACATACATAACCAAAGAAAAAAAAAAAAAGCATTTAATTTACATGTTGCTAGTGCTGGGCGGTATATCACGGTCAGTCAGTCAGTCGGTCGGTTAGTCAGTCAGTCATTACCCAACCCGCTATATCCTAACACAGGGTCATGGAGGTCTGCTGGAGCCAATCCCAGCCAGCACAGGGTGCAAGGCAGGAACAAATCCCTGGGCAGGGCACCAACCCGCTGCAGTCTATATCACGGTATTTTTCAAAATTATACCGGTTTCTCTGTATTTTCGACTGTATTTTTTTCCCCATGCATGAATGGACGTTAACCACATTTTCCACTGCAATTATTGCAGAAGACAGGCTAAGAATAACCTATTCCACTGTCATGAGCATTGTACAAAAAACATTTCAATGTGCACACAAGTATTAATACAGGTTTGCATGGCCCCATAAAGTGATAGTTTTCAAGGGGGTGGCACTAATAAAGAGAAGGAATCACACTGCATGTTGCAGTCGAAATATAGAACCTTTTTATTGAATAAATTTTGCAAACAAATTAAGCTAAAATTTTGACAACATATTTTCAACCATCCAAAGAGGCATTTAGACTTCGTACAATATCCAGAGGTGCTCGTCAAAAGTTGCACTGCACTGAACATGTCATAGAAAAGGAATAAATACTAAATATTCTTTGTAAACCATTACCCGTTCTGTTAATGTTAAAAATCTCTGTCCACTGACATGTTAAAGTGACTTTTTAAACAACTTTAGCAATAAATAATAACAATAAAATAAATAATAGTGCAACTTCCAGTAATAATACTGTTACTTCAAGACTTCACCAAATAAAAATAAAATAAAACAAGTGCAACTTGGTGAGACATCTTTACCAACTGAGCCATCATTAAGGCAAATTGCCTTGCTTCAAGCTAAGCTACATACATAAATAATAAAACTGCAACTTGCATTTATAATGCTATTTGTGGTATAGCCCTACGGAAGCATATTAGGGCCACAGTGAAGAAGAACTCATAGTTTATTTTGTCATTAAAGTAGAATGTCGTAAACTAAACTTCATCCTAAAATCAATTTTTACTTAACTAGATTTTCTCAATTTTTTTCATCATAAGTTAATGTAGCACATTAAATGCTTTGTGTTAAGTGTTCCCTGACTCAGTTGTTAATCTACGCGCTTCTGCAAATCATGACAGGAATACTGAATCATTTTTAACAAAATATACTTACTGTATGTGATTTTCATCAACTAGTGTACACAATTATTTTATACTTGAAAAATGTTTTGAAATTGTATTCAACCTGAAAAAGGCCTAAAAAATTTAAAAAAATTCTACTTTGTGTTTTAGTATGATTTGATGTATCCTGTATTATCCAATCAGCATTGCACCACAACTTCCACCCTTCATTTTGTCAGTGGTGAACACAGCTGCAGTGTATACCTTTTTAGGTTGGGTTTAACTGGGTCACTCAATCACCAGATTCATAACAGCTGGAGGTCATTTTGTAGGGCTCTGGCAGTACTCCTCCTGTTCCTCCTCACACAAAGCAGCAGATACCGGTCCTGCTGTTGGGTTGATACCCTTCTACGGCCCTATCCAGCTCTGCTTGTGTAATGCCCATCTCTTGGTATCTCCTCCATGCTCTTGAGACTAAGCTGGGAGACACAGCAAACATTCGTGCGATGGCGCATATTGATGTGCCACAGTGGAAGTGAATCTGCAGTAGGTACCACCTCATGCTACCAGTAGTGACAAGGACACTACCAAAATGCAAAACTAGTGAAGAATGAGTCAGGAAGGACAAGGAGAGAGTGATTGTCTGCGACTGCCACCTTCAGAACCATTCCTTTTTTGGGGGTTGTTTTGCTGTCCCCTCTCCAGTGCATCTTATGTCACTTTCATTTGCACCAAAGCAGTTGAAGTTGATTCACAATCGCTTATGCTTCCTAACTGTGCATCGTTATATATCCAATGAGCTTAACTGACTTGGTGTTAGAATATGATTATATGTTCCTTTAATTTTTTGAGCAGTAAATATATAGTTCTACTTTACAGTTGAATGTTTATGAAAATATAGTTTCCGAAACGTTAAATACAAATTTTCCTTTCACAGTCCAAAAACAAGCTTTTAGGATAACTGACCCAAAAATAGCATAGATTATCATGAATGCTAATTAACCATAGGCATATAAGTATAAGTAATTTGTTTATTTATGCATTTAATGGGATTATAGATTTTTTATAAAATATAAAAAAACAGTAATTTGGAAAATGAAGACAAGTTAAGAGAGTGCCTCTGCAAGTAAATCGATTGTACTGGACATCTTAATATGCTAAACAGAATATATACCAGATACTGACCTGTTTAAACAGCAATAATGATATGACAAATTAGGATATCAAAGAATTTTTTTTAATCTCAAATCTAAAAAAAGCACTACCACTACTAGTAGTATGAATGTCAGGAAAAAGCAAAGGAGAAGGTGTGTATTTTAGGGTGAAAAATTAGTTGTGCACAAATGTTAAAATTGTCTCTGTTAATCTGGTCTAGAACATTTGTTGATCATGTGTCATCCATTTTATCTTATAAGGGAGTTATCCAGTGTTTCTGGTTGTCGCTTATATTCCTCAGAAAACCAAACCAAAACAATATGCTGAGCAATCTGTATAACATCATTACAGACTATAAATGTTACATCCTGAGGGATTTATTGTAATGAGGGGCTTCAACAAAGTAAATTTAAGCAATGTTTACCCTGATCATCAATCATCAGTATGTCACCTGCCCAATGAGAAGTGCAGTTACATGCCAATAAGACATGCTTACCGATTGCTACTGCACACCCTTATCTTGGACAATTCAATACCAGCTTACAAACAAACACTGAAATATGAGTAATCTGCAATAAAAGCTGTGCAGTACTTCAATAAGGAAGTAAAAGAAAACTCCCCATCTCTCTGGGAAGTTTTTAGCGGCTCCTCGTGAGATCTGGATGAGTATGCAAACTTCATAATGAGATTAATCAAAAATGTGTTGTCAAATGTATGCCTACTGTATGTCTATGCCCTAATAAAAAAACCTGTGGATCACTGGTGGCATGCAGTGTTTACTAAAGGCACACAGCAATGCATTTCAAAAAGGTGATATGAAAATATTCAATAAATGCAGGTATAATCACCTGTCAGTATTAAATATGTGCTATGTTCTGTTTTAATAAGCTTTAAAAATAAAACAGGCACAGTTTTCAACTATACAAATGATGACATAGACCCATGTAGACTCTTGCAATGAGCATTGCTCTCTAAAGTTGTGTAAAGCAAAATATGCAAATATATCTTAAAAGGACTTTCCATTTTTAAAGCTTTTTAAAATGTCTCTCTAGATCATAGATGTGATGCCCGATTGGAGAATGCTATGACCTTGTACAAGAGCGTTAAACTAAAACAGCAAGCTTCTTCCTTCGACATAGAAGGATCTTTTAAAAAATGGAAAAAAAGGTCAGAATTGCAGCTCCCCAAAGTTATTGTAAATTCTGCAACATTATTCTTAGTGAGGCAGATTGTTCAATTCTAAAAATGCAGGCCAAACCCAATGAAATGCAATTTGCACATAAGACGAGTAATTCTGTTCTTGCAGGCAGTACTCTACCTTCATTAAAAAGTCATACATATAAAAGGGAGAGGAACCTTGTTAAGAATGATTATATAGTACCTCCAGATCATCATCTTTTCTTCGAAGATTGTAAGCTTCGGTAGACTATAAGAAGTTGGATATAAACAAGGTCAAATTTTATTACAACAAAGGTTCAAAAAAACAAAGAAAACCATCTTAGCTCAACAAAAGGAATACCATAGATTATATAGTCAGCCTAAAATACTTGCTTGAGGCACAGCTTTTCAATATTTAATATATTTTAAACATTTTTCCTGAATACATAACAAATAATACAATTAGCAAATATGAACTGACTGGGGATCAAGACTCACTGGTTCACCCTGCTGCCTCACAGCTCCAGAATCACATGTTTGGCTTTAATTATAATCAAAAGCTGTGTAGAATCTACAAGATATGGTATGAGTGAAAAAGGCAAGGTGTTTGCTTGCTGCCCATTGTCTGTTTAAGTCAAGGATTCCAAAAGCACTTGGGAAGGGGGACGGGAACATTTGCATTACAGTATCACCATTTCTGTCTTAAATAAATATTCCACAGATTTTTCAGGCCACTCGCTTTACACATTTGAATATATATTGATTTGTTATTTTATGTGTAATAAAAATATATATATATATATTAAAAAAGGATTCCAAAGGTGTAATATAAATAATGATAGCAAATTTCTATTTCTCTTCCATTTTTTCCCCAGATGTTAGTCGGGTCTAGAAACCTAAAAAAATAAATAAAAAAAATAATTAAATAAAAATCTATTAAAAACTCAGACCCCGACTTATATGCCCGTTCAAAAATGTGACACTTAAATTTTTTTTTAATCATCTTCTTGCCTTCTCCAATCTTGCATCAGTTTCTCAGACACACTGAATTTTGTTGCAGCAGCACAATTTAATTTAAAACAAGCTTCATATTTTCTTCTGATCGACCGCTCCATTGCAGACAAGGGATGCTCTTACGATAAAGGTGTATGAGGGTGTGAGATACAAAAAACACAAAACAGTGCAAACATTGCTTCAAAATAGCTCGGGTATCACCATGTGGTCACATAGGCACGAGAGAGAGACGTTAGGAGCATGCGCTGATACAGTGCATTGCTACACCCACATAGAAAAAAAAGGCAGTGTGCTCCGAGGTTACTCTCTCAGGTGGGCATTAGCATATTATAATCTCTTGGACCAATAGCGTGAGCTTTCCGCATTCAACTTATACAACCGACATTATAAAAATACCAGAAATTATATGATAAAATCAAGTCCTGATTATCCACAGGAAAACTTATCCATGAGTATATACAGTACTTCATTTAGTTCCATATACATCTAAAATGAAAGATTTCAGTTTTGGATTTTTAATAAATTTGCAAATGTTTCTGAAAGCATGGGTTCACTTTGTCATTATAGGTTATTGACTATAGATTGATGGGCAAAAATGAAAAATTTAGCCATTTAAAATTAAATCTACAACACATTAAAAAATGTGCATAAAGTAGTGGGTCTTAATCCACTGCATACATCTCTATACATGTAGACACTCATACAAGGAGGGACCCAAAAATTCCCAGAATTGTTAAAAGACAAAAAAAAAAGAAAATATTTATGATAAAACTCCCCAATTTCCCTTTGGTCATCAATAAAAAACTGTCATTGGGATGCAATACACCTGTACCAGCCTTTCTCTAATTGCTGGAAACATTTCCTGTACTCATCTTTTGTTGCCATATATAGAGTCTTCTGTGTTTTACCTAGATTTCTAACATGTTGGCAAAACTTCTTCCCTTCTGTTCTATATGTATTTTATGGAAGAAAAAGAAGTCACATGGTGTGAGATCTAGTAAATACAGGAGGTGTGAAGAAATAACCACATAGCTTTTGGTCAATAATGTTTTGATTGACAATGAAGTTTGTGCAGGTGCACTGTCATTGTGCAAAATCTAGTTTTGGCTGGAACACTTCTCCAGATGTTTATTCCTGATGCTTTCACATAGACAACTCAACAAATCAATAGAGGATTGTTGTATCTCAAGAAGTGTATTTTGAGAGATCACTCAAAAGGAATCACTCTAAGTTTAATAACAGTTTTGTGTTTTTGTTTTTTATAACCAATTTTGTGAATTTTTGAGTCCCCCCCAATACACATCAATTAGCCATAACATAAACCATCTGCCTAATAATTGTGTAAGGTCCACCTCGTACCAACAAAATAGCTCGGACCCATTGAGGCATGGACTCCACAAAACCTCTGAAGGTGTCATGTAGTATCTGACACCAAGACGTTAGCACCAGGTACTTTAAATCCTGTAACTTGTGAGTCGGGGCCTCCATGAATCAGGCTTATTTTTTTCAGTACACTCCCCAGATTCTCAATCAGACTAAGATCTGTGGAATTTGGAAGCCAAGTCAACACCTTGAGCACTTTGTCATATTCCTCAAACCATTCCCAAATAACTTGTGCAATTTGATAGAGTGCATTATCCTGTTAAAATAGGCCATCAGGGAATTTTATTGTCATGAAGGGATGTATGCGGTCTGCAACTATCACTAGGTAGGTGGTACATGTTAAAGTAACATCCAGATGATCCAGATGAATGCAAGGACCAAAGGTTTCCCAGCAGAACACTGAGCAGAGCACTGCACTACAACCGCTGGCTTGCCTTCTCCTATAGCGCAACCTGCTGCCATCTCCTCCCCAGGTAAATGATGCAAACGCACCCAGCCATCCACGTGATTCATCTGCCCAGGCCACCTACTTCCATTGCTCCATGGTCCAGTTCTGAAGCTTACATGGACACTGTAGGAGCTTTGAAAGTGGACAAGGGCCAGCTGGGTGCGGAGACCGGTCTGTAGCTATGCAGCTCCATATGCACCAATTTGTGATGCATTGTGTGTTCTGACACCTTTCTCTCATGCCTAGCATTAAGTTTTTCAGCAATATGTACTACAGAAGCTTTTCTGTGGAATTGGACTAGATGGACTAGCCATCGCTCCACCTTCATGAACCCCTGAAGCCACAAAATAAGCCGTAATGCCAGGCCATCTTAAATTCCTTCACACCTCCTCATCAGCGTCTTTGTTTTGCAGACGTTTCAATCAAGTCTGACAAAATGTTCTCCCAGTTCAAGTCTGTTTATCTGGGTGTGAGGTAGGTCTAGAATTGTATAGGGTAATTAATATACTATTATTTGGAACACATGCATTTCATGTGTGTTCTGTGTCTACAACGACCTGGGTAAATGCAGAATGACAGGAAATGAGAAGCAAGAAACATCGAACACATAACTAAAACAGAATCTTTTTTCCTGTTATAGTAGAGCTGGGCGGTATGACCAAAATTCTGTATCACTGTATTTTTCTAAATTATCCCGGTTTCATGGTATTAAACGGTATTTTTTTCCCCCCATGTATAAGTGGATGTTAACCACATTTTCCACTGCAATTACTGCTGTAGACTAGCTAAGAATAACCTATTCCACTGGCATGAGCATTGTACAAAATAAAAAAAACATTTTAATGTGCACACAGTAGGTTTGCCTGCCCCCATTAAGTGATAGTTTTCAAGGGGGTGGCACCAATGAAGAGAAGGGATCACATTGCATGACAGATGCAGTCAAAATATAGAACCTTTTTATTGAACAAATTTTGCAAACAACTTAAACTATAATTTTGTCAACATACTTTAAACCATCCAAAGAGGCATTTAGACTTAGTAAAATATACAGAGGTGCTTGTGAAAAGTTGTATTGCATTGAACATGTCTTTGAAAAGGAATAAATAGTAAATATTTTTTGTAAACCAACTACACTTTCTGTTAATGTTAATCTCTGTCTACTGACACGTTAAAGTGACTTTTTAAACAACTTTACTGTCATTAAACTGCATAATATATTAAATATTAAATAATAATAAAATTAATAGCGCAACTTCCAGTAATAATACTTTTACTTCAAGACTTCAAGCGCAAGTATTCACCAAATAAAAATAAAATAAAACAAGTGCAACTTGGTGATGACATCTTTACCAACTTAACCATCATTTAGGCAAATTGCATTAATATGGGCCTTGCTCAAAGCTAAGCTATATACATAAATAATAAAACTGCAACTTGCATTTATAATGCTATTTGTGGTATAGCCCTACAGAATTGTATCAGGGCCACGGTGAAGAAGGAAAAAATGGACACAGGGAAGAAAAGAACAAACTATATGTCGAGAATAAAGTCGACATATTGACTTTATTCTCGACATTTCCACTTTAATTTTGATGCTTATAATCGAGATTAAAGCCAATATTTCCACTTTATTCTCGCCATTTATGTCGAGATTAAAGTTGACACTTCCACTTTATTCTCATAGTTTATTTTGTCCTTAAAGTAGAATGTTGTAAACTAAACTTCATGCTAAAATCAATGTTTAATTTACTAGATTTTCTCAAACCCCGTCATAAGTTAATGTAGCACATTAAATGCTTTGTGTTAAGTTTCCCCGACCCAGTTGTTAATCACTGCACTTCTTAAACTGACTTCCTCCGCACTAAGAGGTGGCGCTGGCAGCGATCACCACACAGAGTCTATTCATTTCATGATATTCCTGGTCTCTAAAAATTTAGAATGCTAAGATATAAACTTGATATCATTTTCATGATGAAATGCATTAAAGCAGGTATTAAACATGCACCGTAGTGTGGCGGTAGTGCTGCTCCCTCGCAGTAAGGGGTCCCCAGGTGTATGTTCAGTGTAGAGAACTTTATTGCAGGTGTGACGAGGCTCAAAAAAACTGGATGTATGAATGGGTCTCGCACAGGTTTAACTTAAATATTGTGTAAATGTTGGGTTCGTGATCACAGAATTCAATGGATGTTCTTCTGAGGGGGGCTTTCTTTATTGCATGTGTGCTGTCTCTTTCTGACGTATTAAACCCCAAGTTCCTATCCTTCCTTTTTCTTTCTCCAAATTAACCAATCGCCACACGATAAACGTCCTTGTGAAATTAAAACTAGTTATAAACTCAGATCACGGAGTGTTTAGAACTTTAAAAAAAATCTTCGTTATATATGTTTAATTATGCCATCCATTCAGGGTTGCGCCCATTCCAGCAAGCATTGTGTGCAAGGCAGGAGGAAATCCTGAACGTGGCGCCAGCACATTGCAGGGTGAATACTGGCAATATATACACTAGTAGGGTTAATATAGTATTAACAAAACCCGCCATCCTACATGACATTGAAAGGAAACTGAAGCACACCAAGTAAAACCACCAGAAAAGCATGCAAATTCAAAGCAGGGAACACCCGGGACCCCATTGCTGCAAGGGAGCAGTGCAACCTCCACACCACCGTGCCCCCACATGATTAATGCATGCTTTAATGTATTTCATCATGAAAATTATATCAAGTATTCATCTTAGCATTCTAAATGTTCAGGGAGCAGGAATATCATAAAATTAATGTATTCTGTGTGCTGTCTGCAACTCCTCTTAGTGCAAGAGGAAGTCAGTTTAAGAAGCACGTAGCGATTAACATGGCTCCGCGAACACAGCACAAAGCAGTTAATGTGCTACATAACTTATGACAGGGTTTGAGAAAATCTAGTAAATTAAATATTCATTTTAAGATGAAGTTTAGTTTATGATGTTCTACTTTAATAACAAATTACGAGAATAAAGTCAACATGTCTACCTTTAATCTCGACAAACGGCGAGAATAAAGTAGAAATGTCGACTTTATTCTCATCATAAGTGTCGAGTTTAAAGTGGAAATGTCGAGAATAAAGTCAACATGTTTGTCACACTATTACACAGTACCCAGGTACATTACACAGTATTGAAATAAATACAACTTGACTTGCAGTATTATCCAGTAATATAGAAACAGTATTCACACATTTGAACATAATGGTCCACATCCGACCTTTTAAACCCAAAGTATCTCCAGAAAACAGACGTGACTCCTTTTTCTAGCAAAATTTCTTCGGTGTCATTATGTTCAACTTTATCGTCTGCTACATCTTCAGTTTCGGAATGTTCTCTGTCCATTTTCACTACCTCTACTAACGCATGTACTCCATTGTATGCTTGTTTAGTGGTGGAGCAGTGAAAGAGAGCCCCCGCACAACACCTCTGTGGCATGTGTTTAGCAGTGTAGCAGTGAAAAAGGTCCCCCTTAAACAGGTTCCCAATGCACAACGTTCCGAACGTTGTTAAGGCAATTTAAACCGGTGTTGTGGTAAAAGAAAAATCTGTATCATAATAAAAAATAAAAAACAGTTTTCAGTATGAACCGGTATACTGCCCAGCACTATGTTATAGTACTAATGACAAAATGTTGACATGAAGTGTATAATGTGTGAAGTTTGAAGTCAAATATCAAATAAACACTTTCACAAATGGTACAAGTATAACAAAACAAGTGCATTTTTATTCAAGAATGTAACTGAAGAAAAAGAAACTGGGTTAGGGTACCATGCTGAAACATCCGCTTGCCTGGTACAGATGTAAGAACTGTTGTCTCATAATCAACAGGTTACGGGTTCAATTCCAGGTCCTTCCAGCATTTACAATTATGAGCAGTGAGCTGGTCTAATTGTTACTATTACAGAATAAAAACACACATTTCATTTGAGTCTGTAACAGCCAGTGTAACTTTATGGTACTTGTAAAGGTTAGTGTTTTTATTATTATTCAGTTTTATTCCCTCAGTCACGATCTCGCTCTCCCCAATCTGACACTGTTACTATTCAAATAAAGACATGGTATAACAGAAGTGAACTCGGATGAGGGTTCTACATCGGAGAAAGAGAACAGAAGCCCTCCCCGCAAAAAACGTCCAGTCACACATAAGAAAAACACATTTGCACAAGGCTAAAAGGCAAAAGATGGCACCATTTGGATGCTGCAAGGAGGTTGGGTGTCATCCTGCCAGTAAATCTGCCAAACACACATCCTTCAATGAAACAGCAGGGCCTACAGAGCTTGCCAAGGTATCTGTTTGTGATTATGTTTTCTGATGGTCTTTATATAAAAAACATGTATATGTTACTTATATAAAAGCCACATCGAATGTTGTTTACCTATATCCAACCCATTAACAGGTGCCGCTGTAACCAGATAATCAAGGTTATTCACTTCAGTAGTTTTAATATTCAAATATATAGAAAAAACTGTAATAAAATATGTTCAGACACAAAACAAAGTCAAGTAACTTCCATACACTTACAGCTAGTAGTGCAACGGATCACTGTTGATCCGTGATCCGAACCAATTCCTGTCCACGATTCGGTACGCACATGATTCAAAGATCTAAGAAAAAAAAAAAGTTCCACTGTATTGTGCGCGTGTCTCTCGCGCACTCTCTCAACCTCTCTTGCGCACTAACTCGGTAGCTCTCGCGCACTTTCACTCGGTAGCTCTCGCGCATTTTCACTCGGTAGCTCTCGCGCATTTTCACTCGGTAGCTCTCGCGCATTTTCACTCGGTAGCTCTCGCGCATTTTCACTCGACTTTTGTCCGGTTTGCCGCTTCATACGCATGGTCATGGCCAGCGGTAGTAGTTCAAGCAGAGGAGCTCGACAAACCTCCAGCATCATTTAAGTCTCATGTGTGGGCGCATTTTGGCTTCCCTGTTAAATATGTTGATGGGAAAAGGGTAGTGGATAAAACCACAACAGTTTGTCGACTGTGTGGCACGAGGAAGCCCTATGAGACTGGCAACATGTCGGGCATGGCCACTCATTTAAAACACCACCACCCTGATGTGACAGGACCCAAGACGATGGCTGCGCAACAACCAAAGATATCTGCTGCATTTAAGCAGCCCTTTGCTGCCCAATCAGACCGGGCTAAAGCTATTACAAAATCTATTGGGGTGTTTATTACTGCAGACATTAGGCCATATTCCGTTGTGCAAAACAAGGGGTTTAAACATATGATACACGTGCTTGAGCCAAGCTATGATATTCCGTCGCACACTCACTTCAGTGACAATATCGTCCCAAGTATGTATGAGCAGGAAACGTCAAAAGTTTTGGCTGAACTGTCCCAGGCATCTTCTGTGGCCCTAACTACAGACGGGCAACAGAAAGCTATGTGACCGTGACCACTCATTACATCACAGCGAAGTAGGATACACGAAGCCCTGTACTGCAGACACGGCCCCCTCTATGAGAGTCACACTGGCACAAACCTGGCAACACATATTGACGGAAGCAGTGGCAGAGTGGAGGATAGAGAGGCCCAATACTAACATCCCAGTCACAACTGATAATGCCAAAAACCAAATAAAGGCAGTGAATGAAGCAGGACTGGGCCCACAGATAGGGTGCTTTGCACATGCAATTAATTTATCATCCCAAAAGGGAATGAAAGTATGTAAGATGGGCTGCCTCCTTGGGAGGATCAGGAAGGTGGTTTCCTACTTTCACTGAAGCTCAACAGCTGCTCATGTGCTTAAGACCAAGCAAAAAAATGCTACAGCTGCTTACTCATAACAAGGTGGAACTCCACTCATGATATGTTGGAGCATTATCTTGAGCAGCAGGCAGCTATATACTCTCCACTAACACAGTGGTTCCCAAAGTAGGGGTCGCGACCCTCTGGGGGGGTCGCGAGATGATTTCCAAGAAATCAAATACTTTTTTTTAAACTTTTTAGAAATTAATTGAATTTTTTAGAAATAACATTTTATCCATAACTAACAAAAGATAAAAACTAGTAGTTAATAGCTACATTTAAAAAAAACATGCAAATTAAAAAGCCATCAGCCTTTCAAATTTCTTTCCGTTCGATCGCGACCCCTGAGGTGATTACGACAGTTTAACGACACAATGGCGTCAGTTGCAGCAGATCAATTTACAGCACCATGTTAAACATTCCGACATGGGCACGTAACGTGTAGGTAATTTTCATCGCTTTATGCTTAGGATATTATTTTTGTTGCAATGAAATATTAGATAATATCGACCAATGACAACGCAGATAGGCCAGCAGAGGAAAGCGGAGAAGCACCACCGTCAGAAAGCCCATCGTCCTCAGGTACGGAAAGACACCGGAGTGTGCATAAAGAGAACATCCATAAACAGTCGGCTCAGCCTTACTCCAAGAGTCGAAATTATCGAGAGGAATTTATCCAGTATGGATTCACATGTATCATCGTCAATAACGTACAGCATCCCCAATGTGTGGTGTGCACTGAGGTGCTTGCACATGAAAGCCTAAAGCCTGTAAAAATGCTACAACACTTGAAAACTAAGCACCCCTCTCTTGTTACTAAACCAGTAGTTTTTTTCCGGCGAAAGGAGCGAAGGTTACAAGGCCAAAAGAAAGTCCTAACTAAACAAACAACAATCCCCGCAAAAGCTCAACAGGCATCATATGAGGTGGCATATTTAATTGCACAGGCAAAAAAGCCACACACGATCGGGGAAACCCTCATTAAACACACTGCTACTGCTATAAGTCGGGCTATGCATGGGGATAAACTAGCCCGTGAGCTAGAATCAGTGCCGCTGTCTAACGGGACTGTTGCCCGGCGTTTCTCCGACATGGCTATGGATGTACTGATGCTGTTTTGCACTACCTACTTGTGCGAAAAGACTTTTTCGGCACTCACGTACATTAAAAATAAATACAGGTCACGACTGAACTTTGAAGATGATCTCCGAGGCGCGGTCTCCAAAATTAACCCAAGAATAGACTTGCTGTGCTCCAAGCATTGTGCCCACCCATCTCATTAGGTGAGGTGTTTTGTTGAAATTAAACGAATGAGTAAATAACAATTTTTTAAAAAGTTATATGGTTGTTAGAGCGTTATGTTCTTTTTTGTTGTCATGCTCTTGTTTGGATAGGATATTTTGTTGAAATTAAACAAATGAGTAAATTACTATTAAAAAAAAAATTATATGGTTGTTAGACCATTGTGTTCTTTTGTGTTGTCATGCTCATGTTTGGATAGGCCTATTGGCGCATGTGCACCGTTGCGCGCAACATTTGTATATTTTAACCACTTCCGAGGATAGTGGGGGTCACGAGTCACTGGCACGGTTATTTTGGGGGTCGTGAGCTGAAAAGTTTGGGAACCCCTGCACTAACAGACAAAACCCTGAAGAAAAATGCCAGAGACATCATCACCTTGTCTGATGATGATGTTAAACTGGCAGAGGAGGTCCTCCAGCTGCTCAAACCACTCATAATGGTTACAATTCTGTTGAGCACTGAAACTGCACCATCTGTGTCCATGATCCTGCCTCTGAAAACAAGGATCCTACATGGCCCCAAGTGAGGAAGACAGCACCATCATCAGAGATGTCAAGACTGCCATTAGAGAGGACCTGAAGCCCAGATACACTTCACCACCACGCTTGATCCAAGGTTCAAGTTGCTGTCTCACCTAGACCTTGCCCTACACCGGAGGACATACAGTGATCTCACTACTGAGATTGTGAGCAGTCTTGGCACTGAAGACTGTGAAGAGGTAAAGAAAATAAATATTCTGAAATTATATATATATTTTTATGATAACATTTTTAGTTAAGTTTATTAAGTTATTTATTAAGTTATTGCCACATTTTAATATCTATGGAAAAAAAAAAGTTTTAATCAATAATGTAACTTTCCCTGCAGCGTCTATATGCAGCACCAACAGGAGCAGACACATCTCCTCCTCAAAAGAAGTCGGCAATGGTGGAGCTTTTTGGCGAGACCTTTGCACATAAGGACATGGTCAGCAAGACTTTTGCTGACACCATCAAAGAGGAGGTGGTATCCTATGAGGCAGCAAGTGGCATTCCAGTCAATGGTGATCCACTGACTTGGTGGAAAAGCAACGAATGTAAATACCCTCACCTTGCCACAATGTCAAGACACCTTCTTGCTGTGCCTGGCACTTCAGTGCCTAGCGAGAGGGTGTTCTCAACAGCAGGGGACATTGTTACAGCAAAGAGATCTACACTTTCCCCAGAAAATGTAGACATCCCGGCAGTATGAGACGCAAAGAAATTACAACTGTAACTCTACTGTATTAACAGGTAAAATGAAAATAATTGTTTCCAACCAGCAGCACATAGAACTTATACAAACAATTACAAGTAACACAAACAATACTCTCTTTGGCTGGCAAAATCCTACCACCACCTCCTCGTGGGGCCAGCCGGAAACACTTGGCTTAAAGTGGGGGCCTCAAACGACAAAAGTTGGGGTATTTTTTCATCACATCAACCATGCTATGCTCTTTGAAACTTGACTTAGTATGCTAGGGTGTCCCCCGTTAATGACATGCATCGCCCTCACCTGAACAATGTGAGAAATGTACAAGGACTACCTGCTCATGAATGTGGTAGGCCAAAGAAGCTAGCTCACTACTGCCACCACATCAATGACAACGATTACGACTGGCAACCATTAACATCAATACACTTACAGGGCACAGTCATGAACTTGCAGCCGGCGACACTGCAGGTGTATAGGAGACAAATTTGATGGAAACATCTGCAAAGGCTACAAAGTCTTCTGCAGTAGCCACGAGAATAATCACAATGGTGTTGAGGTGGTCATCAGCAAGGAACTTCAGGACAAGTCGTTGAGTTAACTGCATCTTGAACTGCTTCTTGTCCATTAAAGTCGAATCTGGGTCATCGGTCCTGTGGATGTTCACCTGTTATGCTCAGCAACGGGATGCCCAAATGATGTAAAGGCCGAATTTTGGGAAAGCATCAACAATCATCTTCAATCTAACAACCAAGATGAACATCTGTTGGTCAGGAGTGACCTGAATGGTCACGTGGGTACAATGAGCGATGGCTAGACTTAATTCAACAGCGGACAGGGCTTTGGAGACTTAAACTGGTTGTACCCATGGTTGCTCCAAGGCCCACGGTCTGATCAGAGCTAATACCTTCTTAAACAAAAGGCCATCCTGATTGGTCACTTACATTAGTGGAAGACGATTGACCCAAACGGATTACTGGCTGATCTGCCAGCACTATCAGAAGCTGTCCACTGATGCCAAAGTGATTTGATGCAACACCAGTGCCCTCCAATATCGGCTACTCATCCATGACTTCCATCTTAACCTTTGGTTGCCACCGTGTCAGTACACAACTGGTCCCAAAACAATCAAGTGGTGGAAAATAAGAATCAACTAGCCACTGTCCTAAGCACCCTCGATATAGACCCTGACCAGCCCGTAAAGCCTTTTGAAGCAATCTCACAGACCAAATCTGCAACGCTGCTGTAAAGACGTTGGAGAAAACTATGCCTATGTACCGATTTATCAACAAACAAGTCTGGTGGTAGAGTGAGGCAGTCCAGATGACCATCAACAACAAGAAAGCAGCATACAAAGCCTGGATGCAATCACGTCAAGAAGCTATTACCTACGGTACAAAGCATTGAAATCGGCGGGGAAATAAGTGGCATCTGCAAAGGCCCAGCACTATGCTAATTTGTATGAAAAGCTGGAAAAACCCAATGGAACAAATAAGATTTACCATCTTGCCAACACAAGACATTAGCCAGATCACCAACATCAACAGCCCAGATCACTAAGTCCTGTGTGAGATCCATGCACCATTCTACAACTCTGGAGTGAATTATTTCCGTGCGATCTGCTGTGAAAGATTTCCGCACCCACTTGTTCCCAATGCCAAACCAATTCTGGGACCAGTCTTGCCAATCAGCACCCATGAACTTAACTCTACCTTCTGCAATATAAAGCATGGAAATGCTACCGGACCCAACAATATTCCTGTTAAACTGTGTAAATTGTTTGGATATCGGCACTGAAATCCTCATGGTGCTCTTTAACAAGATCATTGAAGGTGGTGTAGTGCCCCAAGCTTGAACAAGGAGCATCACAATGGCAATCTGAATGGTTTCATTAGGCTATCTAGGACAATAGACACGATCTATGCCAAACGACTACTCATGGAGAGACATCTGGAAAACAACAAGTCTATCCATGTGGCATTCCTGAACCTTGAAAAAAAAGCCTTTAATTGGATATTGCACAATTTCATTTGCTGCGGTGGGCTGGCGCCCTGTGCTCCAGCAGACCCCCCGTGACCCTGCGTCAGGATATAGCGGGTTGGACAATGACTGACTGAATGACTGACAACTTCATTTGGCACGCGCTCCGATCTCAAGGCGTCCAAGAAGCCTACGTGGGCTGGGTGCAAGTCCTGTACCAAGACGTCCTGCTGGAATCTCACCACCTTTCCTTATCCAAGTCAGCGTCCTCCAAGAATCAGTCCTGTCACTTCTCTTGTTTATCCCAAATATGGACATGGTCACTACCGATATCCAATCTTCACACTCATGAACACTCCTGTATGCCGACAATGTCCTTTCAAAGAAGACATGGCAAGAGGAAAATAGAATGCAGCTAAACATCAAGAAGACGGTGTACATGAAATGTGGCCCATCCCTATCAATAACCAGGACCTGATCAAATCCACCCAGTTCAAGTATCTGGTTTCCATGCTGAGCACTAAATGACAACACTTACCCCAATGCCCACACCTGTGTTAATGCCATCTGGCTCATGTGGCATCAAGTGACAGGGATCCTCTGCAATCATAAGATACCCATACACCTCAAGGTTAAAATCTACAAGATGGTGGTGCAGCCAGTGGCTCTGTATGGAGCTGAATGCTGGGTGGCAACTGTGAAACTCAGACTGATGAGCTTGGACCATGTTATGAACAAGAACATTTAGAAGATGTGAGAGACACTCGTACGATGGCATGGTCATATATGTTCAAATGTGTCAGTTTAGATGGAAGACGAATACATGGCCAGCCAAAGAAGTGTTGGATAGATAGGTTAAGAGAAGACCTGCAGCACATCGTTTCCCCACCCCCAAGGATGTCTTTGATCGGGTCCTGTGGAGAAAGGCGTGCAAACATACAGACCCTGCACCTCTGCAAGCCAAACGCTAAGACAAAGAAAAGAAGAAGAAGAAGAAGAAGAAGAAGAAGAAGAAGAAGAAGAAGAAGAAGAAAGACAATACTATCATCACATAGATCTTGAGAAAGCCTGGGATTGAAATAAACGACATTGTTTCTTTCCTTCTATTTATTCATGTGCTCACCCAACGGTCGAAAAAATATTTTTATTCTGACGTTCATTACAGTTTGAGTATGATTACATTTTATGTTACAGTGCCATATTTATTAAATAAGGCCCATTAAAGGACGGAAAACTACGGAGCAAATCAGAAGAGGATACTTTGGATGCCAAAAGGCAGAAAAACTTGTTCTAAATGAGTGTGTAATTATATATTGACATAGTTTCACCAGATAAACAATACAACTGATATCTGTATGTTTATACACAAATAAGAAACAAATATGTCCCAATAGTGAGACTTCCGGGACTTTCCGATAAACAGATGTTATACTGTATTTCGAAGAACTGTCAATAATGAGCATAGACACAGTGCTATAATATTTTAACTTATAAATACGTTTCGTTTTTTTCAAAAGGCAAAACAGAATGCAAATTTCAGTAGTCAGTTACAGTGTGTGATATAGGCGGAAGAATGTATTCTGGAAAAAAAAAAAAAGCTCCTAAGGTCGAATGTAGACGTCTACTCGGAGACCCAGTGCATTCTGGAAAACGTAGTTTATTATTCTGCGACTTCTCACGTATTTTCACCAAAACGTTAGGGGCAGACACACTTCATCTCCCGAAATGCAATGCGAATAACAACCCGTTCAACCCTGACTAACTGAATCATGGAGTTTGTAGTTCGCACTCAACCACTTCCACCACTTGTGCAGATCTGTACATACCACCATTAAAAACTACAAGTACCATCAAGCAACCTAAACAAGTGAACAACTCACTTCCGGCCAACCTCAGCCTGAAGCCGAATCTGAAATAGTCGTTTGCGTCTGTGTGCTTTACAAAAATGGAAAAATGAAACGTCGCCGTTTTTGATGAGCTGTTACTGCGTATAAAGATGTACATTGATTCATTTTAAAGCACTCTCATAAGACGGTCTAAGCGTCTATATGCTTACCTGGAAGGTATCTCACACCCGCTTCCACTCCGCTCGAGCTCGCTGCTCTTCTCGTGAAGCTGCTCGAAACATGTACACGTCACAAACTAAACTAGAGCAGTGGTACGAAGAGCCCGCCCCATGCTCTGTCGCTGGGGGAACACGCTGCGCTTACTTAACCAGAGAGGCCTTTTAACATTTTTTGGCTTTAGTCTTCTTGCTACCGAATTTCGCAGTTATTAAATTTGCCAATTACTTTTTAAATTATTTCACTGATAGTTATTGTATTTGTAGTTATATTAGGAATATATTATAGTAATTTAAATACATTCGTTAGTTCAGTGATCAATAAAAAACAATTGAACCTTGATTTTATAACCATATTATAGTGTCTCTAACAATATCTTAATGAATCGTTTTTAATCCAAACAAAAAATTAATGGCATGTACATAACCTACAGTCCCATGAAAAGCATTTGCACTTTCTCCGATTTGCCCTATTTTTGTTTACTTACTGCAATGAGAAGTCAAGCAAAATGACAAACTAAAAAGATTACAGTACACACTTTGTTTCTGATAGTGAAACAAATTTAGGATAATACAAAAGTAAACACTTTGAACATTTGAAGTGATCATTTGAGTAATTGAAGGAAAAAAGTCAAGCAACACCTACAGTATATCACCCAGGTGAAAAAGTAATTGCTCCCTCAGACACTAAACAACCAATCGCCTACATTTAAATGATAACTGGTTAGAATAGACACACCCAAATTGAATCCAAGAGCACATACAAAGCTTATCCTGGCTGTCACAGAAGAACCTAAATGAACAGGCCCCTGTCAACTCAGTTAATGTCAGCATTGTGGAAGAATAATTTCAGGGTAACAGAGCATTTATCTTTAAGAAATGGCATTAGTGTCGGAAACGAGATAAAGGTGATGTGAACAACAAAATGTGCAATAAAGAATTTACCAGAAGAAAGGTTGATGTAATATACAAAATGTACTGAAGGATGAGTAAGAGATGACTAAGAAATCAGCAGATGTCCTATAAACTAGAATGGACAGTTGTTATATGCACAGAAATTTCAAGGGTGGTGGTTCATCTGAAAAGTTATAAGAAGAACCAGAATATAATATAACATACTTTTGTTTTATATCAATCATTTGGGTATAAACCAACAGACCAACCAGAGTAAAATCTATGCACTGATTCACACTGTATGTAATTTCAAAATATTATAAAATGAACCTCTATTTTTTGTTTCTCTGACCATTCTGATCATTCTGACAATGCTGTAATGGACTGCTTTTGAAGACATTTTGCCGAGGAGTAATTAAAAGATACAATGAACAGCTTTTCTGCAGCCTGATTACTAAATTGTTCTGTTAGAGGATGTTTCTTTCTTTAATAAGATGTTAAATTTCAACTACAGCATTCATGATTCCACCTTTAGAAAACTATGGGGAAAAAGTGGTATCCTTTGGAAATTTGCAAAGCAAAAACTACTGCTAAACAAGAGGCATAAATAGGCTCCTCAAACATTTGCAAAAAACATGTTGATTACCCCTGAAATGTTAGGGATAAAGCACCTTGAGCATGGGAAAGGCACTACATAAATAAAATGTATTTGTTATTATTGCTGTTTTTGGGTGGACTGATGAGTCAAAAGTGAAACTTTTTCAGAGTCATGGGTCCTGTTACATCTGGCAATAATCTAATGCAGCTTTCCATAATAAGAACATCACATCCTCAGTCTCAATGGTGGTGGTAGTGTGATGGTGTAGGGATGCTTTGCCGCTTCAGGACCTGGAAGACCTATCATAACTAAGAACAGCATAAATTCAGCTTACTACCACAAAGAGATGAAATGGCATGTCCAATCACCAGTCTGAATGAACTGAATCTCAAGGCAACTGGGTTATGCAGTAGGACGACAATATCAAGCATAAGAGCAAGTCCACCTCTAAATGACAAAAAAAATGAAGGTTTTGGAGTGGCCAAGCCAGAGTTGTGACTTGAACCACATTGAGATGTTGGCAGGACATTGAATGGGCAGTTCATAGTCTAAAATCTCCAAAGTGAAAATTCTTCAGAAAAAAGTGGGCCAAATGTTCTCCACAGTGATGTAAAGACTGATCTTCTGTCGCCAGAAGCATTTGATTGCAGTTGTTCCTGCTAAATCTGACAGAAACAAATATTAAGTTTGGGGAGGCAATTATTTTTTCACATTGGTGATATCAGTGTTGGTGGACCTCATTCCTTCAATAACTCAAATTATCATTTCAAAATGGAGTATTGTGTTTATTTTGTATTTTTATTATATTAAATTTGTTTAGTGGTCAGAAACAATTAAGTGTTATCAATAAGGTAAAATAGAGTAAATCAGAAAAGGGGCAAATACTTTATCACGGCACTGTGTTAATCTTTTACAGAAAAAAATGTTAATTTTAAATAATTACAATCCATTTAATGTTCAAATATATGTAATATTTGGTGTAGAACATACTTTGCTCACACTGTTAACTTTTATGTGAATCCATTAATCCATCTAAGTTAATGTGTTCATGTTATCCAAAATAATTATAAGGTCATTCATCCATCCATTTCTATAACCGTAATCCATAATGTTGTAGTAGTTCACAAATCTTATCTTGCATACAGTATTTCTTTATGCAGAATATCTTTGAGATCAACATGGACCCGATCATTGATAAATTCCTGATAATTCACCAAATGCCATGAATTAAACTTTCTAGTGAGTCTTGCAACTCTGTGATTAAACATCCATCCATTTTCTAACCCGCTGAATCTGAATACAGGGTCACGGGGGTCCGCTGGAGCCAATCCCAGCAAACAAGGCAGGGTGCCAATCCACCGCAGAACACACACAAACACAACCCACACACCAAGCACACACTAGGGCCAATTTAGAATCACCAATCCACCTAACCTGCATGTCTTTGGATGGTGGGAGGAAACCGGAGCGCCCGGGGGAAACCCACGCAGACACGGGGAGGACATGCAAACTCCACGCAGGGAGGACCCAGGAAGCGAACCCGGGTCTCCTAACTGCGAGGCAGCAGCACTACCACTGCGCCACCGTGCCGCCCATGATTAAACAGCTTTGTCTATATACACTTTCTTTCATTTTCTGTTGTTGATCCAATTGAGAAGAAACATGTAATGATTTCTCAGTAAACATGGCTAAAAACTCAATAAAAAATCTTGAACATACATTTTCTTTATATTTTTCATTTCTACTTGTTTCTTATTTATGACTTAAACTATTTTAAGATCCTGCAGTGGCCTGGTGTCTTTTCCAGGGTTGCTTCCTGCTTTATACCTTATGCTGCTAAGATAGGATCCAGCTCCCCATGAACCTTAAATGGATTAATTAAGCATGTGTAAGAGCATTATAGTATGTTATGTTACTGCATAACATTATTGGAAGTTTATTTTCTCAAAACCTTATTTTCCACCTCTGGAGAAATTAACAAAAGTAAATATATAATTTTAAATGTATTAACTTATTTTTCAATGATTATTTATTTTTGTTGTTCTTTATTTTGACTTATACAATTTCTTGTATTAGGAATTTGTTAGTTTTCACATACTCCTTGTAAGAGCGCAGAGTCAGCCATTGTACAGCTCCCCTGGAGCAATTGCAGGTAAGGGCCTTGCTCAAGTGCCCAGCAGAGTAGGATCTCTTTTGGTAGTGACGGGGATTCAAACCGGCAACCTTCGGGATACCAGCACAGATCCTTAGCCTCTGAGCCACCACACCGCCCTAAATTATGCAAGTGTGCGTGCATGCATTCCATATAATTGCTTGATATTGTATTTTTTTGTAAGATTTATATTGGTGTACCTGTGTGTGTATACATGATGTCTTCAGAGTGTAACTAAAATATATATACATTATTCTTCCTTAAACGGATTCTGTAGTATTATCTGTGCTTTTTTTTAACCAAACAATACATCTCTGGCAAGGTATTGCTAAAAGTGGTATGCACCATAACGAGTATAGATTGCCTCTACATGACTGAGACGATAGGCAAGAGTCACCATAGTGTGGTATGTCAGATGGTGCTCTAAGTGGATAATACACAGAAACCAGGGGAGCAGAAAGGTATATCGGAGTAGATCTTTTTACCTGTGCCAGAGATGTGTGACATTACCAGTGAGAGTGACATAATATGGAGGACAAGCAAGAGGTTAGTAAAATCTCCCTGGCTAGCAGATGCCATTTTTTAAGGATGAAACAGCTGATAATCAATGCATGCACAATTACACTGTTCAGAATTAACATTAAATCCAAGTGCCTGTAGACCCCAATCCCTTATGTGGTGGAGTGGCAGATCTGAGGCCAGGGATCTGTGCTGGCAATTGGAAGGTTGCAAGTTCAAATCCTGTAAACACCAGAAGTGAGACAACTCCTTTGGGGCCTTGAGCAAGGCCTTTAACCTCCATCCTGGGTAGGACATTTATTTGCATCCAGACCTGCAAGCAGGTCCTCCAACTTGCAGGGAAAACTTGGGGGTTGGTGTCACAACTGGAACTCTAGCCCCTTTAAAAAAAAAACTTACACTCTTCCAGTGTGGTGCTGAGGTGTCACCTGTTGCATGGCCACACTCGGCTCCCAATCCAAGTAGTTTGTTGTGCAGTGTGTCCGGCAACGCGCTACAATCAGCACATGCTCTCAACCTCTCTCTCTCCCCTTATGCCTCCAAAACAGCTCTAAAGATATCTTATGGTATCACCAAGACGTTAGCAGCAGATCCTTTTACTGTAAGTTACAATGCAGAGTCTCCTTCGATCAGACTTGCATATTCAGCATATCTCACAAATGCTTAATCAAACTGGGAGGAATGCAGACTGGGGAATTTGGAGGCCAAGTCAAGACCTTGAACTGTTTGTCATGTTCTTCAAAACATTGCTGATCCATTTTTGCAGTGGCATGATGCATTATCCTGCTAAAGAGGCCAATTCCATCAGGGAATACGATTCCCATGAAGGGGTCTAAATGATCTGAAACAATTTTTAGGTAGGTGGTACATATTAAAGTAACATCCATAAGAATGCCAGGACCCAAGGTTTCCCAGCTGAACATTGCCTAGAGCATACACTGCCTCAGCCAGCTTGCCTCTTTCCCACTGTGTGTCGTGCTGCCATCTCTTTCCCACATAAATGATGCATACAAACACCTGGCCATCCAAATGATCTAAAAGAAAAGTTGATTCATCAGACAAAGTAACTTTATTCCAAAAACGTACTATATAAATACTATTTATTAGTTTAATGCATCTGATTGTAATTAACCTGTAACAATATGATGATCCACAGAATGGTCAAACTATTGTAAATACCATAGCTGCTTTAGCATTGTTACTCTCGCTGCACCTTCTTCTTCTTTCAGCTGCTCCAGTTAGGGGTTGCCACAGCGGATCATCTTTTTTCATATTACTGTTACTGCACTACTCGGAGTATTTATATCACTGTGTCTGAGTGGGGAATCAAAGCTCTACAGCAGGTGACTGGAAAGAGAATTATCGGTATATAGCATGAAGCGCACGCTGTCTCAGCCATTCTCTCTCTTGAACTGCTCTCATACTTCAAACGCTTCAGAGCCTTTCCCCACGGTTCAGAAACAGTTTCATCCCAAGAACTATAAACGCACTCAATCAGTCCATCAATTGCTCTTTGTAGAACGCTTTGCACTTATAAGTGCAATTACCTCACTGTAAACTTGCGATACAGTTATAATATTGCACAACCTGAGCCACTTTATAAAGCGCGTATTTACATATGATGCCGATATAATTTTTAAGATGTAATGCAGCAAATATGCTTATTATATTATACAGATAAAACTTTAAGTTCATTTAAATAATCTATATTGTTAATAATTAAACATGTGAGGACACAGTGCAGCAGCGCTAGCAAGGAGCTGGCGCTCCGTTCACGGATTGTTCCTGCCTCGCGCTGTATTCTTGCTGGGGCTGGAAGGAAGGATAGATGGATGAAATAATTAAGCATGAACTACAAAGATATTTCAATATTCCTTAAAGTTCTGAAGAATCGGTGTTCTAAGCTTACAGATGGCTTAACATCTATTACAGAGCTGATTGTGTGACAATTGGTTACTTGGACAAAGAAAAGGAAGGACAGGAATTGGAGGTTAGTACGTTTGAAAGAGACAGCACTGCTGCAATGAATTATTTCATCGGAGGTCATGCATGGCTCAGCAAGCATCTTGCGTGAGACATGAACAATTACTGCACCACCATGTTCCCATGTTTAATAACATGCTTTAACTCCTATCATCGTGAAAATGATATTAAGTATATATCTCAGTATTTTAATTATTCAGAGAGCTGTAATATCATGAATGTAATGGATTCTGTGTACTGTCGGAGGTAGAGAAAGCCCGTTTAAGAAGCACGTAGTAATTCACACACATAGAGCACATAGAAGATCAAATACAAAACAAAGCATTTAACGTGCTACTTTAGTTATGATGGGATTTGAGAAACTAGTAAATTAAATGATTTTAAGATAAAGTTTATGATGTTCTACTTTAATGAAAAAATAAACTACGTGATTAAAGTGGAAATTTAGAGATTAAAGTTGACATTTCATGCTTTTTTCCCACTCTGTGCCTATTTATTTTTTCTCTGTACCCTAATAAGTTTTCATATGACAATTAGATGGTGGGCTACAACTCGCCTTTTCACAGCAACTTTGATATCTGACAACTTCTTTTTTATTTTGGGCACTGTGCGACTTTGTGAACTTGAGCTTTCGAGTTTCTCCGACACTCTATGTCACTCAATCAACTTCCTTTTGTTGTTTATACCACTGTTTAAACCAACAAATAGTACGTTTTTCCTTGCCTCCACTTGATATTCACTGAAATTCTTCTATTTCACCTCATGCTTTTCCCAATGCCTTTTCACAGAATGCTGAGCTTAAGGGCTATTTATACTGATTTCCATATTCAAAGAGGCATAATTCTGGGAGGAGACTGGGCAGGACAGCAGGCGTATGCACATGCGTTACTTTTCACGCTGACCCGGGATTTATGTAGTGGAAGAACATGGAAGTTGGCGTTCACATAAATTTATGCATCTGGATTTTTTTTGTGCGTATGCACATTTCCGCTTTTGTCCATACGTCATGTTATAGTATGAATTCTTCGCACAGCGTTATGCATGAGCATAGACATACTGTGTATAGGTAGACACCGCATTCACTGTGTTGCCCAGTTGACACGATACGACAGCACATCCGCCATATTACAAGTGGTAAAAGTGCCATTTAAACTAATACAAGTAGAAATATAAACCGGATTTTCTGATGAACAATAACAACAGCCTTTATACATATAGCACATTTTCATACAAATAATGTAGCTCAAAGTGCTTTACATGATGAAGAAAGAGAAAAAAAAGACAAAGTAAGAATTTAAATAAGAGAACTCTAATTAACATAGAATAAAAGTAAGGTCCGATGGCCAGGGAGGACAGAAAAAAACAAAAAAAACTCCAGATGGCTGGAGAAAAAATAAAATCTGTAGAGGTTCCAGGCTATGAGACTGCCCAGCCCCCTCTAGGAATTCTACCTAACATAAATGATCAGTCCTCATTGTATTCGGGGTTCTCATGGAAGGACTTGATGATGACGGTCACATGGACTTCTGGCCTTTAATCCATCAATGTAGGGACATCATGGTGCTTTGATTAGGTGATGGTGGCGCAGATCGCCACCATAGAAAACCGGAAAAAGAACAGAAGAGAAAGTAGGGATTAGTACATATTTTGGAGCCACCATGAATAGTAACGACAATTAATTGAATATACAGAGCATCAGGATTAACTAAAATGAATTTATGGGAAAGCCATATTAAAGTAATGTGTTTTCAGCAGTTTTTTTAAAGTGCTCCACTGTATTAGCCTGGTGAATTCCTATTGGCAGGCTATTCCAGATTGTAGGTGCATATCAGCAGAAGGCCGCCTCACCACTTCTTTTAAGTTTAGCGCTTGGAATTCGATCGATAGATAGAAGATAGATACTTTATTAATCCCAAGGGGAAATTCACATAATCCAGCAGCAGTATACTGATACAAAGAAACAATATTAAATTAAATAGTAATAAAAATGAAAAAAAAAATTAAAAAATTAAAATAAAATTAATGTTAGCATTTACTCCCCCGGGTGGAATTGAAGAGTCGCATAGTGTGGGGGAGGAACGATCTCTTCAGTCTGTCAGTGGAGCAGGACAGTGACAAAAGTCCGTCACTGAAGCTACTCCTCTGTCTGGAGATGACACTGTTAAGTGGATGCAGTGGATTATCCATGATTGACAGGAGTTTGCTTAGTGCCCGTCTCTCTGCCACAGATGTTAAACTGTCCAACTTTAATCCTACAATAGAGCCTGCCTTCTTAACAAGTTTGTCCAGGCGTGAGGCATCTTTCATCTTTATGCTGCCTCCCCAGCACACCACTGCGTAGAAGACAGCACTCGCCACAACCGTCTGGTAGAACATCTGCAGCATCTTACTGCAGATGTTGAAGGATGCCAACCTTCTCAGAAAGTATAGTCTGCTCTGACCTTTCTTACATAGAGCATCAGTATTGGCAGTCCAGTCCAATTTGTCATCCAGCTGCACTCCCAGATATTTAAAGGTCTGCACCCTCTGCACACAGTCACCTCTGATGATCACAGGGTCCATGAGGGGCCTAGGCCTCCTAAAATCCACCACCAGCTCCTTGGTCTTGCTGGTGTTAAGGTGTAAGTGGTTTGAGTCGCACCATTTAACAAAGTCTTTGATTAACTTTCTGTACTCCTCCTCCTGCCCACACCTGATGCAGCCCACAATAGCAGTGTCATCAGCGAACTTTTGCACGTGGCAGGACTCCGAGTCATATTGGAAGTCTGATGTATATAGATTGAACAGGACAGGAGAAAGTACAGTCCCCTGCGGCACCCCTGTATTGCTGAACACAATGTCAGACCTGCAGTTCCCAAGACGCACATATTGAGGTCTGTCTGTAAGATAGTCCACAATCCATGCCACCAGGTGTGAGTCTACTCCCATCTCAGTCAGCTTGTCTCTAAGGAGCAGAGGTTGGATGGTGTTGAAGGCTCTAGAGAAGTCCAGAAACATAATTCTTACAGCACCACTGCCTCTGTCCAGGTGGGAGAGGGATCGTGTAGCATATAGATGATGGCATCCTCCGCTCCCACCTTCTCCTGGTATGCGAACTGCAGAGGGTCAGGGCGTGGCGGACCTGTGGCCTCAGGTGGTGAAGCAGCAGCCGCTCCATGGTCTTCATCAGATGTGACGTCAGAGCAACAGGCCGGAAGTCATTCAGCTCACTAGGACGTGATACCTTTGGGACAGGGGTGATACAAGATGTTTTCCAAAGCCTTGGGACTCTCCCTGTTCCAGGCTCAGGTTGAAGATGCGCTGTAGAGGACTCCCCAGTTCCAACGCACATGCCTTCAGCAGTCGTGGCGATACACCATCTGGACCCGCTGCTTTGCTGGCACGAAGTCTTTTCAGCTCTCTGCTCACATGTGCTGCTGTAATTGTGGGTGGGGATGTCTCACCTATGCTGGTATCAGCAGAAGGATGGTTGGAGGATGCAGTACTCCGAGGTGAGAGTGGGTTACTGTGATCAAACCTATTAAAGAAGTTGTTCATTTGGTTTGCTCTCTCCACGTCTGTCTCGATGGCGGCACCCCGCTTCGAGCTGCAGCCAGTGATAATCTTCATCCCATCCCACACTTCCTTCATGCTGTTGTTCTGCAACTTCTGCTCCAGCTTTCTCCTGTACTGCTCTTTCGCCGCCCTGAGCTGGACTCGAGTTCCTTCTGCACGCGCTTGAGCTCATGCTGATCACCACCTTTAAAAGCCCTTTTCTTCTGGTTCAAAAGGCCCTTGATGTCACTTGTAACCCATGGCTTGTTGTTAGCATAGCAGCATACTGTTCTTACTGGAACTACAATGTCCATACAGAAGTTGATGTAATCAGTTGTGCATTCAACAGCCTCTTCAATGTTCTCACTATGTGACCCAAGAAATATATCCCAGTCTGTAGTTCCAAAGCAGTCTCTCAGAGCCTGCTCTGCCTCAAGGACATTGCGCATGAGTCGAGGTACGGCTGCAATTCTTGAGAGACGACCTACCAAAAATTACTGCAGGAACGCGAGTTCGAATCCCGCTCAAGGCGCATTGCAGAATGGAAAAAAAAAAAAACTTTCTCTTCAACGAACGGTGCCTTGAATCCTACATTGCAGTTGTAGTTTGTTTATTTTTCTTTTTTGATTAAACAAACTGTTTAGTGTATGATTTGTCAAGGAACACACAGACAACAAGTAAAGTTAAAAATCACACTTAAACAAACTGCCTGCCTATTCTATTGAATCATAATTATAACAAATAATGCATTTCACTTCCTTATAAAGTGCCTTTACTATCGTCTGAGACGGCTGCACAGCATAATCAAGAAGGATAAAATAAAAATGAAAGCACAATAAGATTTAATAAATAATAGTGCACAGCTTTGTGTTTGTATATATTTATAACATTTGGAAAGTAATATATTCTAGTTGATGCTGACAATTAATTTGAAGTAGGTAAAATTAAAAATTTGGAAATATTGCAAAGTAAACAGTAAACAGCACTTATATATATAGCATTATATATATAGCATTGTCTGAGTATTAAAGGTGTAGGTCTACTTTATAAGCATAAATTATAACATCAATGTTAATACAGAGTATTATTATTATTCTATATTGGCCTTGATATGAACGATTTGTGAAATTAGTGTTAAGTATTAAAAAAAAAAAGCATACCGGTCTCTTGTTTTTACAGGTACATATATACACAGTATATATATATAATTTTTACTGCAGTGATTCATTGGTCTTTATATACCAGAAAGACTTTCCAAGAGTCTTTTGTAGGAAATATGTACACATAGTTGATTTATCATTTTCAGATAAAAATGAACTCGCCCAAACAATTCAGTTTAAAGTTTTTAAATTGGCAAAGATAAAGTCAAGAAAAAAAAACTTTTCACTTTCTATGATTTGTATTTTTATAATTATAGAGCACTTCATATTATTTTTAAAGCTCACTATGGAAAATTGAACTGATTATACAATTCAATGTTTATTATATTTATAGATTATTATACATGTCTTTACACTTGTTGCATAAATATTTAATAAATGTAATAAACTTAACCAAGAATGTTTAAAAAAATCATTAAAAAAAAAATGTGCAGGTAAATGTAACTATATCTGCACAAACTGACATTCTTGAAGTAGGTAAAAATAAATATTTGGAAATATTGCAATATTGCAGAGGGAAATGTTTATATACTTAGTGCAAAATAGCTATATGTGTTCTAGTAAACAAGCATAATTAACTCTATATATATATAAATATATATATATATATATGCTATTCTACTGCATGATCTCTCTCTCTCTCTCTCTCTCTCTCTCTCTCTCTCTCTCTCTCTCTCTCTCTCTCTCTCTCTCTCTCTCTCTCTCTCTCTCTCTCTCTATATATATATATATATATATCTCAATAGATAGATAGATATATACTCAGCAAAAAGAAACGTCCTCTGACTTTCAACTGTTTTTACTTTCAGTAAATTTAATGTGTAAATATTTGTATGAACACTAAAAGAGTCAACACCATAAGACATAAACTAAAAATGTTTCACAATGTGTCCCTGAATGAAGGGAGGCTCAAAATCAAAAGTACCAGTCAGTATCTGGTGTGGCCACCCGCTGCTTGAAGTACTGCAGTGCATCTCCTCCTCATGGACTGGACCAGATTTGTCAGTTCTTGCTGTGAGATGTTACCACACTCTTCCACCAAGGCACCTGCAAGTTCCTGGACATTTCTCGGGGGAATGGCCCTAGCCCTCACCCTGCGATCCAACAGGTCTCAGACGTGCTCAATGGGATTGAGATCCGGGCGCTTCCACTGCGAGGATGATCAGCTGTCCTTCCTGTCTCCCTGTAGCGCTGTCTTAGGCGTCTCACAGTGCGGACATGGCAATTTATTGCCCTAGCCACATCAGCAGTCCTCATGCCTCCCTGCAGCATGCCTAATGCACGTTCACGCAGATGAGCAGGGACCCTGGGCATCTTTCACAGTCGGTAGACAAGTCTCTTTAGTGTCCTGCGTTTTTAGAACTGTGACCTTAAATGCCTACTTTCTGTAAGCTGTTAAGGTCTTAACGACCATTCCACAGGTGCATGTTAATTAATTGATTATGGTTAATTGAACATGCATGGAAAACATTGTTTAAACCCTTTACAATAAAGATCTGTAAAGTTATTTGGATTTTTAAAACATTATTGTTGAAATACACAGTCCTGAAAAAGGGACGTTTCTTTTTTTGCTGAGTATATATATATATATACATAGTTGATTTTCTCTATGATTTGTATTTTTATAATTAATGAGCACTTCATATTATTTTTAAAGCTCACTCTGTAAAATTAAACTATGATTATACAATTCAATGTTTATTATACTGTATTTATACATTATTATATCTGTCTTTACACGTGTTGCACAAATATTTAGTAAATGTAATAATCTTAACCAAGAATGTTTAAAAAAAATCATTCAGAACATGTGTAGGTGAACGTAAATATATCTGCACAAACCGACACTAGTGAGTAACATTTTTAGACAGTTCAAAAAGCAACGCAAATCGCAAAGCGTCTCTGTGTGCCGATTCGAACAAGCTTTTGCAGAATACATTAACTGACAAGAGGTTGGCCCGCCCTCTCCGAGTTTTGGTAGTCGTGATTCGTCAATTCTTGGTAGCAGAGCGAGCCGTCATTGGCCAATTCTTGGTAGCCGAAACGGGGCGCGATTGGTCAATTCTTGGTAGCCGATACGGGCCGCGATTGGCCCGAGCTTTCAATTCTTGGTAGAATCTTGGTAGCGGAGAGCGATCCGATTGGTTCTCGCTACCAAGAATTACCCCGACTCACGGCTGCTGGGAGGCGCCAGGGGACCACTTCCTGAATGAGCGTGTAGTTGTAGGTAGCGCCCTCACTCTTGGTTTGTATTGAGGCTGAAGCAGAACCAGGTTATGATCTGCTTTCCCAAGCGGAGTCAGCGGGGTGGCGCTGTATGCGTTTTAACGTTTGCATACAGTAGGTCGATAGTCCTGTTTCCCCGAGTGTTACAATCCACATACTGGGAGAAGGCAGGTAATGTTTTGTCCAGCGTCACATGGTTAAAGTCTCCAGCGATTAGCACAAGTGCCTCAGGGTGCTGCGGAATGGATGATGTCACTCGTCATCTCCGCGTTCGCTTGAGGGGGGATGTAAACAATAACAGCAATCACGTGTCCAAACTCTCTGGGCAAGTAATAGGGGCGCAGACTTACGGCCAACAGTTCGATTTCCCTGCAGCAAGTGGAGATTTTAACGTTTACATGTCCTGAGTTGCACCACTTTGTATTGACATAGTGAGCGAGTCCTCCTCCTTTCTTCTTTCCGCGGGTACTTGCGTCTCTGTCCGCTCTATTACTGTGCTAAACCCGGGTAGCTCCACGTTAGCATCTGGGATGAGAGACGTTAGCCACGTTTCACTAAAACACAGCAAGCTGCATTCTCTGTAGGTTAAGATGGATATATGATGGAGCGAGATTATTTAAGTCAATTCTGAATGACACAGGTAACCAATGTAGTGACATCAAAACTGGAGAAATGTGCTTCGATTTTCTTTTCCTAGTTAGGATTCTAGCAGCTGCATTCTGCACTAGTTGCAATCGGTTGATGTCTTTCTTGGGTAGTCCTGAGAGGAGTGTGTTACAGTAATCTAGCCTACTGAAAACAAAAGCGTGAACTTTTTATTGATGAACAAACAATAACGTTTAAAACTATCGTTTACATACAACAGATTTTGGCGAATTGTTTAAATGCAATTATTTATATCCATTTAAACACTAATAATGGCAATTATTAAATAATAATAATAATTATTATTATTAAATAATTCCTCCCATATAAGTAACATTTCTCTGACTGCCTTCTTCCATCTCTGAAACATTTCTAGACTTCGTCCTGTTCTTACACAACACAGTACTAAAGTATTGGTTAGATAGATAGATAGATAATGCCCTAGTCACCTCACATATAGATTACTGTAATGCTATTCTATCTGGCATCCCACAAAAACTTATCAATCGCTTACAACTTCTTCAAAACTCTGCTGCCAGGATAATAACCTGCTGTTCTAAATCCACTGAACATATTACACCTATTCTCTCTCAACTTCACTGGCTCCCTGGTCACTACTGAATACAATACAAAATACCGCTCTTAACATTTAAAGCTCCTCCCTACCTCACTGATCTCCTACAGACTGACACTTGTCTCGCTCACTAAAATCCTCATCTGCATCTCTACTTTCTGTACCACACATCAAACTCTGTTCTATGGGAGCTCGAGCATTCTGTCATAGTGCTCCTCAACTGTGGAATTCCCTTCCCTCTAATATATGTCAGCTCAATTCAATAACACATTTTAAAAGTACCCTCAAAACCTATCTTTTAACACTGGCATACCAATTGTGAATTTTGCACTGTTATTTCCAGTTATCTTTGTTAGTTTGCTAATTATTGCTTTTTGATTTATCATTCTCTTGTTTTAATTTTACTAATGTTGTTTAATTTTATTGTAAGGTGACCTTGAGTGCTAAGAAAGGTGCCTATTAAATAAAATGTATCATTATTATTATTATTATTATTATTATTTGAGACAAAAACTAGTCTGAAAGTCAAAATAGTAAGACTGCAACTGGCAGTCTGGTCTTTCTTTTAACAGTGAAATGATACACTCAATGACAAAAATAAACAATTTTATTGTATACAAATTGGGCTTAATAATTTCTGAAAACATTTCACTCATTCCTCTCTCAATCTCTCTCTCACACACACAATGTGGTTACTTAAATATATACAGGATAGGATCTAAAATCCTTGAAACAGAACTGTCTTACATAGCTCTTTCCATGTGTTGCCACTCTGTAATTTGAGAGTATTCAGTCTGGCAATATGGTACAACCTTAGTTTGTGGAAGACAGATACAACTTAACACATGAGCATGAAATGATGGTTGTCAATTTCGAACCGTGTTTCCTCAATATGCTCCTTGAGAAAAAACACATCCTCTGGGGCCTCATGTATAACGCCGTGCGTAGAACCGCACTATAACATGGCGTAAGCACAAAAGCGAAATGTGCTTACGCACAGAAAAATCCAGATGCAGGAATCTGTGCGTACTCCAACTTCCACGTTCTTCCGTTACATAAATCCCGATCAGCGTGAAAACTAACGCTCGTGCACGCGCATTATGTAACGCCCCAAATCCTCCCAGAATTACGCCTATTTGAATATGCAAATCAATATAAATCGCCCTTAAGCGCAGCCTTCTGTGAAAAGACAATGGGAAAAGCACGGGGAAAATATAAGAATTTCAGCGAATACCAAGTGGAGGCAAAGGAAAAACATACTATTTGTTCAAATAAACCGTGGTATAATCAACAAAAGGAAGTTAATCGAGTGACATAGCGTGTTGGAGAAACTTGAAAGCTCACATTCACAAAATCGCACAGTGCCGGAAATAAAAAAGAAGTCACATATCAAAGTCGCCGTGAAAAGCCGAGTTGTAGCCCACTGTCTGAGTGTCATATGAAAGCTTATTAGGGTACAGAGAAAAAGGCACACAGTGGGGAAAAAGCACGAAATGTCAACTTCAATCTCGACATTTCCACTTTAATCACGTAGTTTATTTTGTCATTTAGTAGAACATCATAAACTTCATCTTAAAATCGTTTAATTAACCAGTTTCTCAAATCACAACGTAATTAAAGTAGCACGTTAAATGCTTTGTTTTGTATTTGATCTTCTACTCGTATGTGATCTATGTGTGTGAATCACTACTTGCTTCTTAAACTGGCTCTCTTCCTCCAACTGGACACAGAGTCCATTACATTTGTGATATTACAGCTCTCTGAATAACTAAAATACTGAGATGTATACGTGATATCATTTTCATGATGATAGGAGCTAAAGCACATTATTAAACATGTGTTTCATGAGCCTCGTGCTCATGACAAGCATTTATCTTTTGTCGAAATTTGTCGCTGCGTTTTTAGCTGTGTTGTTATTTTCTCTTTCTGTTTTATATTCAATATATATTGGCGTGGCCCCAAGAGTCCTTGCTTTTCTTTCCCCAAGTAACCGATCGCCATACAATCAGCTCTGTAATAGACGTTAAGCCATCTGTAAGCTTAGCGCCGATTCTTCAAAACGTTTAAAGAACATTGAAATATCTTCGTAGTACATGTTTAATTATTCTATCCTTCACGACACTCCAGTGAAGAATATAGATTATTTAAATGAAGTTAAAGTTTTATGTGTATAATTTAACAAACATATTTTGCTGCATTTCACCTTAAAAATGATATCGTCATCATATGTAAATACGCGCTTTATAAAGTGACTCAGGTTGTGTAATATTATAACTGTAGTGCAAGTTTACAGTGGGGTGATTGTACTTATAAGTCCAAACAGTTCTACAAGGAGCAATTGATTGAGTGCATTTAAAGTTCTTGGGATTAAACTGTTTCTGAACCGCGAGGTCCGTACAGGAAAGGCTTTGAAACGTTTTGCGTGGCAGAGACAGCGTGTGCTTAATGCCGTATACCGATAATTCTCTTTCCGATCAGCTGCTGCTGTGATTCACACTCAGATACAGTGATATAAATACTCCGAGTGGTGCAGTGAGAGTAATATGGAAAAAGATGATCCGCTGTGGCAACTCCTAACGGGAGGAGCTGAAAGAAGAAGAAGAAGAAGAAGGAGAAGTGAGAACAGCTATGGTATTTGGAATACTATGGCTGTTCCCTGACCATTATATTGTTACGAGTTAATTACAATCAGATGCATTACACTAATAAACAATATGCGGTTAGTTTCTGTGTATTTATAAAGCCGCGTCATGAAAATAATGAGTAATCACACAAGAACAGTACCATTGCTTTGACGCTGGGTGCCGCCAGTTTGCAAAACCGAGCGGAGAACTTGCGTACGTCAAGGCATGAGGTACCGTGGAAAAGTGCGTGGCTTTACGCCAAGTGTAGGTTTTATACATCGCGATTTGAACGTGGAAAAGTTCTTACGCAACATTTCTGTGCGTACGCACCGTTTATACATGAGGCCCCTGAACCAGTATCATCCCGAACAAACTGATCGATCAAAGATACACTGACAGCTTGCTCTAATGTGGACTGTCGGATAACACGCTACTTTAACCACCTTGACTGTACCCTCAGAAGGAATCATCGAACCTCCTTTGTTTTTAATGTGAGCAGGTATATTATGCCGTTACCAAACTAGCACGGCACACATCACAGGACAGCTTTCTCAAAATCCCGTCTAAGGGCTACCTCCCCTGCTTCCTGAGGTGGATTTCTTTGGGAAACCTTCAAAGTTTGAGAAATGTTAACAGCTAACAACAATCTACATAGTTGGTGACTACGTTTGGCCAAAACATTTTTTGGAGGCTCACTTGGGCACATAAATGCATAGCTTTGCTAATTTAGCCTGCCATAGCTAAAGTTAAGATTATAATTCGGGATTTTCTAATGGCCAAATATAACCAAACAATTGTTCAGTCTAACCTATGATATGTAATCCCCCGGGATCTGGTTTGGAGCGTAGCGGTTTGTACAATCCCAAGCAGCACATGCATGAAGCATCTTTATCCATTACTTCACAGCAGTGCCACTCGCAATATGGCAGCGACGTTGATGTACGATGCTGCTGGTCATGCGGCGTCTAGTAATTCTATGTCTATGTGCATGAGGCCCCTGTTCTTAATTGACAAGTAACAAATTATCACGAAAAGAGGAATTTTGAAATAAATAGCGATGGCATTAAAAGAGACCGATTCAAAAATGTAGGCCTACCATTTGAAAAAGGCACATTGTGAAATATAAACGGTCTACAGAAATAAGGCACTTTTGAAATAAATCCTGCAATAATAATGCAATGATGAAATTGTATTTCATAATCATTAGATGACTTTTCACAATAATGTAATTAGTTTTATTTAATTACATCTCTTTACAGTGTATGAACTCATTAATATTCAGTATATCGCTTTACCGCATGATTACTATTTTTTGGCACAAATGCCATTCCAGCGCATAGACATAGAATTACTAGATGCCGCATGACCAGCAGCATCGTACGTCAACGTCACCGCCATATTACGAGTAGCTCTGTTGTTACGTGAAGTAATGGATAAAGATGCCTCACGCATGTGCTGCTTGCGATTGTACAAACCGCTACGCTCCAAAACCAGATCCCGGGGGTTACATTTCATAGTTAAGGCTGAACAATTGTTTTGGTTATATTTGGCCATTAGAAAATCCCATTTTATAATCTTAACTTTAGCTAAGGCAGGCTAAGATAGCAAATTTATGTGCTCAAATGAGCCTCCAAATGACGTTTTGGCTAAACGTATTTAGTCATGTAGATTGTTGTTAGCTGTTAACATTTCTCAAACTTTGAAGGTTTCCCAAAGAAATCCTCCTCAGAAAGCAGTGGAGGTAGCCCTTAGACGGGATTTTGAGAAAGCTGTCCTGTAATGTGTGCCGTGCTAGTTTGGTAACAGATGCTGTTCCGGCGTAATATGATCAAAGCTACCTCTTGCTCACATTAAAAAACAAAAGAGGTTTAATGATTCCTTCTGAGGGTACAGTCAAGGTGGTCAAAGTAGCTGAGCATGTTATCCGACAGTCGACATTAGGGCAAGCTGTCAGTGTATCTTTAATCAATCAGTTTGTTCGGGCTGATATTTGTTCAGATGATGTTTTTTTTCTCAAGGAGCACATTGAGGAAACACAGTTTCAAACTGACAACCGTCATTTTTAGGCTCATGGTCTTTAGTTGTGTCTGTCTTCCACAAACTAAGGCTGCACCATATTGCCAGACTGAATACTCTTAAATTACAGGATCTGAGTGAGCGAGAGGGAACAAGACTGTGGAGAGCTTTAAATGTTGAGCTGTATTTTGTATTGTATTCAGTAGTGAACAGGGAGCCAGTGAAGTTGAGAGAGAATAGGTGTAATATGTTCAGTGGATTTAGAACAGGTTATTATCCTGGCAGCAGAATTTTGAAGAAGTTGTAAGCGATGGATACGTTTTTGTGGGATGCCAAATAGAATATCATTACAGTAATCTATACTTGAGGTGACTAGGGCATTAACCAATACTTCAGTACCGTGTTGCGTTAGAACAGGACGAAATCTAGAAATGTTTCGGAGATTGAAGAAGGCAGTCTGAGAAATGTTACTTATATGGGAGGAATTATTTAATAATAATAATAATTATTATTTAATAATTACCATTATTGGTGTATAAATAGATATAAATAATTTCATTTAAACGATTCGTCAAAATCTGTTGTATGTAAACGATACTGTTTTAAACGTTATTGTTTTTTCATCAGAAAACCCGGTTTTCATGTCTAACTGTATTAATTTAAATGGCAATTTTGCCACTCGCAATATGGCGGACGCGCTGACGTATCGTGTCGACTGAGCAACACAGTGAATGCGGCGTCTACCTATATATGTCTATGTTCTAGCGTACCGTGTTATTCCTCCTCCCACCCTCAAGATGGTGCGGTAAAATATTTTGTCAAAATGGGTGGAATGGTGCTGATCACCCCGCCCTTGTTGCTTGGAGGAGGTGTAACCAAAATTAGCTCCGACGGATGTTGTTCGCGAATCTTCACTCCGAATCAGTGAACTGGTGGTGACAGCGAAGAGATTAAAAGAGGTCATGTTGTCCTGCACGAGTTCGACAAGGCAGTCAACTTTACCCAGGCCTTAGTACTAAGAAGAAATGACATTGACAATCCCGAGTTGAGTTTCTTTGCTCTGGAGTCTCTGCCGATGGAAAGCAATCTGAACTTGCAGCCCCGGGGAGGTGGACAGGGAGACTACTTGCCAGGGAAATACGTTCGGAATGCACGTTAAAGGCTGCAAAGGTGCTGGTGAGAACGGCAATAGCAAGAGACGCCAGAATAATGGGGCGCACGGAACTTCCAAAATAAACTGGCGCGGGCAAGTTGAAAACTGTCGCCTTGGAACTTTCCGAAGTCGCTTTAAAGAGTTAAAAATACAAGGTTTCATGCATGCCAGTAAATAAACTGCAAGTACACGGGAAACGTACATTTGGAAACTCACTAAAGTAGACGACGTCCACGTTACAAAGTGGCATAAGGCTTTGGCGGTGGAATTGTTCACTTTACTATTTGGAAAATTTAATAACTTCGGAGATGAACATTACAGGAGCAATTAGAAACCTTGGAAATACATACCACCTCGAATTGTATAGGTGAATCAACCGCGAAAAGTGCAAACGTTGACACGCTATAAAGTTGAAAGGAATGGGGAAAAAAGTGAAATGTATACCGTTCTAGTTACAAGTTTAAAAATGTTGACCTAGAACTGTGATTTTTTATGAATGCCCCAAAAGGGACGTTGACGATCACTAACCACCTCGAAGTTCTGCGAAGATTTTTTTTTTTTTAGTACAGTAGTCACGTACTCTGCCATTTGCATATTAAGACATTTGATTCATCAGTTAGTAAGACAAAAATGTAACATTTGAAACAGTACATCGTTTTTCTTTCTCAGATTTTATGTATTGGGAGAATTTAATTCATTCTCCAAATGGGCTTGTTTTTATAATACATGGATTGTAAGAGTTAGGTTATAAGTACTTTAACAGCCATCCTTCGTCCCATGAAAGTCAGATGCACCAGCTCCTATTGTGACGTTTTATCTAACTGGAGTCTACTTGATTTTCCTACTTGTGCAGTAAAGACGCAAAAAAATAGTTATCGATTTTAAGCTTTGCAATGGGAAGGAAAAAAAAGACTCTCCATGACTACGCAGCCGAGTTCAGTGACCTGGCGGTGAAGAGGCATGTAGTGGAGCAGCATGAATCTGGAGAGAGAACTCTTGTGGAACTACTTTACTGTCGGTCCTGCGGGATCCCAATGAGAGTTCGACGGGATCGGATCCTGGAGCACCTGGCTTCAGCCCGCCACTACCGCAACAGAAGGCTGATTAAGCAGCAGTGGGAAAGGAAGTCTTCCTTAATGTGAGTGTTGACAAAAGACAGAGTGCAGTTTATCGTTATCTGCATTGTAGCACAAATGGTACAACTATTTAATTATACACATTGGAAGGAAAGAGTTATAAACAACCATCAGAATGGCCTGAAGTGTGTAAATCTTTTCATCTTTAGACTTGCATGTTTTTAATGTAAATCGTTTCATCTTATTTAGTCATGCTTTGGCTTTAGGGGCCCAAACGACTTCAGACAGCATCTGGAAAAAAGCACAAATCACCTTTGCATGCTGAAACAAATACTTGCTTACTCATAAAGGCCTAACTTAGTGATTGATCCCAGTTAACATGCCATTCTTTGGGAAGTAAAATAGAATGACCTAGAGAAAAATTGTCAGATGCACACAGTTTGAGCTGTGTATGTTCAACACAGACAACAACAGGCTCGGTTTCAAACTCGGTCTGCTTTGCCTTGTTTCTTGTTTAAAGTGTTCACTTAAAAGCTTGTGCATACTTTGCAGTCACTTTTTTTTGTAGTGCTTATTAACAGCAGGGCCCATTGTAGTGCATACAAGGAGTCATTATTGTGTCAAAATGACATGCAATAAATTACGTACAACCAAGAATGTAATATTGACAGCATCAAGAGAAACTTGGAGAGAACCAGATATTAAGAATAAACAAACACGCCTTTTGAAACAGAGAAATCAGTTGGAACCAGATAACCTCTACAATGTTATGTTTTAGTTGTTGCAAAAAGTTTATTAGCAGTAGTGTATAAATATATGGTATAGATTACAGCAGATATGGAAATGTCATATCTTCCTCAAATTTTATTGATCTGTATAAAAAAATAAAGTAAAATATATATCATGAGTTTGTTAGCATGCATCAAAGAAAGCATTTCTGGATCTAACATAAGTTTGCTTTGGTCGATAATGTGTCTCAGTTGAAGTTCACAGACACTGAAGAGCAGCAGACCATGAACAGAACCATTGTCAAAACCATAAGTCACTAGAGAAGGCAATATACTTGGTTCATTATCAGACCATAGACTGCACCATACCAGAGAAAGAGAGATCATTTAGAGATGGGCAATGGAAACTAAATATTTGATTGTTTAAAGAAAAGTGGGGGAGGTTAGAGTAGTGTTTGAATACCTACAATCTTCTGAATGAATATAGAGCGGAGATGTGAATTTTGTCCACAAGACACTTCAAACTTCATTTTGATTTTCATGTTTGGACTCTCCTAACCACCCATGTTGGTGAAGATGGTGGCTTGTCTGTATCTGATTTACTTTGATTACATCTGGCCTTTAAAGGTTCATTGTCTTAAATAGCCTACCAAAACTGTAGTGCGATGAGCTTTTGGTGTTTGTGGTGAAAAATCAGAGCCTATATAAAGAGTTGTTTGGTTTATCTGTGCTGTATTTAATATTATACAGTGGCATCTCATTTACATGTAACCTATGTATCTTCTACATCACGGCCTAACCATTTAGTATTTAGCATACAGTTATCTGCAGCAGGTTTGTAAGGTAAACTGCCTGTAACTTGTTAGACCAGTGAAGATAAGTGAATGTGCAATATGTCAGCTCTGTAGCTTTTGAAATAAGAATTGTCTCCAAAGATCCACATGTAAGCCCAGAGAAGTGCTCTGCAGCTGGATGTGGTACTTTTGCAGCGTTGAGCAAGCAGGGAAGACTTTGGATATGCTTAAGACAGCAAGTGTAGATTCACTCAGAAGCTTTTGCAGAGTTAAGTATATCAACTATCAGTAGATAGCACACTACCACTAAAACAGATTGTGTAGGTTACTTTAAATTTTAATTTTTACAAATAATCAGCAACTTTAAAATATGGTCCCAGTAAAATGTGGGTTTATGTTGTTTTGAAATCTAACACTCTTGGTGAGTAAGTCTTCCCACTGTACAGTGAGATTACTAGCATTGAATTTGCTATGTGAAGCAGGTAATAGGCCTACAGCTGCAGCTTACTTCTACTTTGTTTAAAAAAAAAAAACTTTTGTCAGTTTTGGGTAAAAACATGGTTGAAACATGATTCTCTGTACCAGTGATAAGCTGTGTCTACTATTTATTGGTTAAAAGGATCACATTGTTTTGTACATCATCCTAGTATAGGTTGAATTGATTGAATATACAGAAAGATAGATCTAGAGAGCAAAAAGCAAGTACCATTTAATTGCAGCCATATATTTCAGAAAGGTGTCTGCCTAAGCTTATGCTTTGTTAAATATTTAATGGTGTCTTTTGTACATTTTAATTACATTTAGTAAAAATATGAGCATTTTATAGGTTTAAGGTATTGACAAGCAAATGTTTTTTTTCTTATTTTGTTTAGGTTAATAAAAGAGATCTATAATTGGTGTTTTGTGTTTTAAGCATCATGGAGGAGAATACAAGGAAGATGCTTAAAGAGCTGAGAGTCCCTTGGAGGTGCACTTTTTGGAATGTTGTGTTATGAAGCACTATTTTTTACTTCTTGGTTTACAGTGCTGCATAAAAGAAAGCTGCAATAAAATACAAAGCACATTCCTGTAAAATTACTGTTTTATTGCTAATACACTTGTTGCTTATCTCTATATTAAAAAAAAAAAATCTTGGGTAGGGAGACGAGATGTGATCTTTTCGGAAGACAATTTGAAGTCCCGCAAGAGGCACTTTAACTTGCTCCCCGCTCTTAAAACAACGACAAGCAAAACACGCAGCTCGCCAGCAGATGATCCGACTGCTTCTCCTTGCATGTGTTCAGCCACCCTGACCACCCCACACAACGCGAGCGGCAGAGACGCTAAGTGGCAAAAGGAAATCTGCTGTACAGGCTTTGAAATGATATCAGGCAGCCCAACAAGCAGAACAGGTAGCTCGCCAGCAGCTGAAAGACAGCAGATGATTCGATGGCATCTCCTTAGCGTGCGTTCAGCCACACCACCTTCACAACGTGACCAGTGTTATACGTCCTACGAGAAAGAGAAGTAACCTTGCCCGGGGCCTGAAATTAAGGACAAGTATCGTTTTTACAAAAGTTTTAAAGTAAAAGTGAAAATAATGCATATGTAACAATTCCCATGAAAATAACAATCTCTTTAAATTGTTTATTCGGTAAACCAAACCCGGGAGTGGGTGACTGAAGCAAGCAGGGGGCTCTGCCCCTTGTTTCTTTAAAAAATTATTTTGATGGTACAGTTCCTCAGTCGTACTCCATAATGAGGCGAGTGACATTCTGTTTAGTCTGTGCTCACTGCAGTTACAATTTCAGAACACACATGTAGAGGAGAAATAGTGTCCACTGGTGTCTTTGAGTCAGAGTATACAAGACAAACTGACCTGAAGTGAACATCTTCACTTAGAGAATCCATCTGTAATATTCTTGCTTCTTGCAAAATTGAAAATTTTAAACTGTTAGAAAATTTTTAACATGCATTTTAAACATGTCTGCTTTTACTAGGGACACATCCAGTTTGCTACATGGTCTAGTTGTTCTATTATGCATTCAAGGAGAAAAGCACCACTGACAATCAAAAAGAAGCAGCAATGAAGGCGGTTCAGCATCAACATTTATGTGGCTTGTCCTTTCATGGTATGAACAGGATATCTCTTTGTTGACGGGATTAAAATTTTCATTTCAAAAAATCAAAGAATTGATTAACATACTGGTGAAGGACAGAGAGCAAGTTTTAGTGTTGTTGGATTGGTCCCCATAGTCAACATTGTCTTTAATCACAAAAAAAAAGTAAACCATATGAACTTTGATATTGTAATGTGTGTACTGTGCATGCAGTTCCCAAATTAGAAGCTATAATAGCACTGCATAAACTGTCACAATGAATAGTTTTAGACCTTTACACAGAATGCAATATTAGGGAACGAAAACCTGAGTTAACAAATAATACACTATTTAAATCATTTCTCTTTTTATTCATTAATCTAAGTTATCCATTACTCTGACATTGCCTATGTGAAGGAGCAGTTTCATCCATATTTGAAATACCTGGTTGCAGCACCTTTAGCAGTAATAACTGAAACTAAGTACTTTCCAATATATTACATCAGTATTGAAGAATTATAGCCCATTCCCATTTGCAGGACTGCATTAATTCAGATGTATTGGTAGATTTATAAACATGAACTTCTTGCTTCAGGTCCTTCCACAGTAACTCTATTGAGTTCATATCAGGATTTTAACTACTCTACTTAACACTTTTAATTTTGCTTTTTCTGTACCACTCATATTTGTGTTTTGGGTCATTTTCCAGCTGCATAACCCAATTACACATCAACTTCAGGCCATGCACAGATGCTTTGGCATTCTTCTTAAGAATTTTTTGATTTAAGCTCTTAAATCAATTAAATTTATTCTGCTGTTGATTTTGAAATACTGTATACTGTAACAGTTTTTGTTTTCCTAATTTGAAGTCATGCAGATTATATAAATTGGTTTTTTGTTTTAATTTCAGTAGTTTACATGGAGTTTGTGTTTTTCTTGCTGGTTTTCCAGTTGTTTCTGTTATCCAAATCCAAGAAATATAAATGGCAGTTGACAGATTGTTGCTTTAAGGAATTTTTTTTATTTACATCCATCTTATGAAAATATTGGAGAATGGGCAAATGTTGCCTCAGCAGTCTCACTGCTGTGTACTTGCCTTTTTATTTTTAGACTAATTTTACATCTCTCGTAGAAACCAATGCACCCTCTGTTGTTTCCTTCTGTCTTGTGTTGCTTAATTTTTTAGCATGTGGTGTTTATTATTTAAGGCAGTGGAAAACTTCTGTGGTTAGCCACACAGTATACTCTTAAAATAACCTGATAAGGAAGAAGCAACAGACATATTGGCTCTAGTCACATGTTTTGGTCACACGTCCTGCAAACAGTCAGTTTTTGTTGTGCTACTTGTATCTTATTTTCTGCTTTGCTTTCCACAGTATCCTTGGGTTTCTTTCATACTGTCCATTCATTTGCAAGACAGAGGAAATTACTTTACATTAACAAATTCTACCACCATTCTGGAAGGGTATTTATGGTTATTACACTTCTGTGGGGCCAGTATTTTCCATGGAAAAGAGTAGCTTTATTACAAGCAATATGATAAAAATAATGAATGTGTATTGGTATATAGCATAGGCTAAAAAACTTGCTTTATAGTGTATATAGTGGACAATTAATCACAAGGGAAAGAACACATTTCTGAGTGGCATCATAGCATAAAAAACATGTCAGGAGAGTTTAGCTTCACCATGCAGGAAATTCTTAAAATGTCAGTATTAAACAGTGTAATCTTTCTTTCATTATCTGGATTGTAAAAAAAAAAAAAATGCCACAGGCCTGTTTTTCTCTGTGAAATCCTCAACCAATAGCAGTTTTGCCCAATATTGGTGACATACTGAACAATACCGTCTTGAGTTTTTCCATGTCTGTAATTCCAGAGTAGCACCCATTTGAAATGAATTAAATCTGACTTTTTCTCTGCTGGCGTCTACTTTAGTCCGTCAGTTTTAGGCTATAGGCAGTATATGCATTATAGAATTCTTAAATTAGGGTTCTTATACGGAGTTCCCGAAGGTGCATAGTGGTAACAGGGTTTTGCTCCAACCAATTTCTTAATTTTCAGTTAATTCTTCCCTTGGTAAAATATTTCTTTCATTGCATATTCTACCTTTTCAGGCATTTCTAATACTTGTAGGTCTTTTTGAATTTCTTCCTGATATATTAGGGATCCTTGTAATGAACACATAAGTACAAATGTAGCTTTGGTTCTATAATTTGCATTTTAAAATGTTTTGCCAGCAGATTGAGAAAAATAAAGCTGTTAAAATTTCTGAATTATAAATCAGTGAATTTAAATTAGGCTAGAGAATTATATCTTTCATTAAAATTAAAAGTTACCTTCTTGTTAAGCTGGTTGGAATAAATAGTTGCTGCAGCCATATCCTTCTCTATTAAAAGGAGTATTGTTCATTAATACACTTAGTACCTTGTGATTTATGGAAGCATGGTGTTTATCAACAATTGAACATACAGGATATATGATGGATTAATAAAATAACTTTAGAATATTCACCTTCTGAATTATGCTTTGGGGTATAGGTTTATGACAGCGTAAGTTTCTGGATTACATTATATACCTTTTCACTATTTTGCCAGCATCCAGTATGTCACATAGAAACATTGACCACTGCCTGTCTGTTACACCTGGAGCCATTATAGATGTGAATAAATTAAATTGGGACTGGCTGTTTTGATGTAATTGGTGTTAATTAAATTTGTTTTTCACATTGCATCCTTCTTTAGGATTTAATAGTTAGTAGCAATTGACTATAGTAGTACAGTATGTTTGCATTACTTGTGGTGTTATTTAAAGCATATGTTTTAAGGGTGCACATGTATGTATCTATTTGCATACCACATACAGTTATATGAAAAAGTTTGGGAATTCTTAATTCTTTGGATTTTTATTTATCATTGGCTGAGCTTTCAAAGTAGCAACTTCCTTTTAATAACACTAGGGGGCTTCTCCCCCTGCTCGCTTCGCTCACCCACCCTTGTGTTTAGTTTACCGGATATACAATTTAAAGAGATTATTTTCATGGGAATTGTTACATATGCATTATTTTCACTTTTTTACTTTAAAAACATTTGTAAAAAAAATACTTGTCCTTTATTTCTGGCCCCGGGCGTGGTTACATCTCTTTCTTGCAGGACGTATAACGCTGCTCATGTTGTAAAGGGGCGGCTGAATGCACACTAAGGAGATGCCGTTGGATCATCTACTGTCTTTGCGCTGCCTGTTCTGCTTGTCGCTGTTTTAAGACCAGGGAACACATGATGCGTATCTGCCAAAAGCAATCCAACAGCTGCTAGGTTAGATGTCCATGGACTTGTTTTAAATGATGGCTCGCTGTTTTGTCTCGCATGACGTTGTAAAAACAATACTTGTCCTTTATTTCTGGCCCCGGGTGTGGTTAAATCTCTCTCGCAGGACGTATAACGCTGCTCGCATTGTAAAGGGGGGGGGTGGGGGGCGGCTGAACGCACACTAAGGAGATGCCGTCGGATCATCTGCTGTCTTTCTGCTGCGTGTGAGCTGCCTGTTCTGCTTGTCGCTGTTTTAAGACCTGGGAACACATGATGCGTGTCTGCCAAAAGCAATCCAACAACTGCTAGGTTAGATGTTCGTGGACTTGTTTTAAATGATGACTCGTTCTCTTGTCTCGCATGACGTTGTAAAAACAATACTTGTCCTTTTTTTATGGCCCCGGGCGTGGTTAAATCTCTTTCTCGCAGGATGTATAACGCTGCTCGTGTTGTGAAGGGGGCAGCTGCTGTCACGCTGCCCGTCAATCATTTTAAAGCCTGTACAGCTGCTGTCCTTTTTGCCACTTTGTGTCTCTACTGCTCGCATTGTGATCGCTTCTCCGTGATCATAAATATACACCTGACCGAATTGTGTTTTCTTTGAAATTAAACTTTTCATTGCTTTAACTGTTGCGGGACCACAGATTCTCATAGCGTATGGTCCACTATTGTGTAAATCTACATTTTGTGCATTGAATGATGCAAAGGTGAAAATACTTAATGATTAATTTCCTTCGATTGCTCTAATGCGATCCTTACTATCTTTTTTGTGATACTGTAACGACTAACGTAATAAAGTGTCACAAAAGTTTTACTTGATCAATCGTCAACTTCGTAACCCCAAACACAACTTTCTAGCATCCTCTCCAACCCCTCATCCCCGAGTCTTGCCCCCCATACCGCATCAATCAATACCCCGCTATCAGTCTTCCGTGCTATACTCTGCCCTTCCTCAATCGGACCCAACAGTCACTTAAAACAAAAAAGGCTTCAACCTGGCTGGGATGCTACAATATTTTAGAATTTTACTGCTTTCTTATTCTTTACCTTTCTCTGCTTGTGTATTGTGCCGTTGTTTGTTTGAACCTTTCGAATTCCACTGCTTTCATAATCTCTTATCTGCCTTTTTTTCTCTCCAGCGCTTTGGGGTCTCCACGCTGCTCTTTCTTCTTTGCTTAGTTGTTGACGTTTCATCTAGAATTTATTGTCCTTATACGCTTTATATGTGCTGAGAGCACAGGATCTGTGTGTGCTACATGCCTTTACACGACTGAGTGTTTTGCTGGCTGTGCTTTTATTTGATATTGTTTGCGTCTCGCGGGTCTTTTAAGTGTCTTCTGAGAACTTCCGAGAAGATCATGTCTCATCGTCCTGCTTCTCCTTTCCAGGATTTTTTTTATAATAGAGAGATGACATGCCTTATGGAAACAGTAGTGTTTCAGCAGTGACATTAAGTTTATTGGATTAACAGAAAATGTGCAATATGCATCATAACAAAATTAGACGGGTTCATAAATTTGGGCACCCCAACAGAGATATTACATCAATACTTAGTTGAGCCTCCTTTTGCAAATGTTTCAGTCTCAAGACACCTCCTATAGCCTTTGATGAGTGTCTGGATTCTGGATAGAGGTATTTTTGACCATTCTTCCATACAAAATTTCTCGAGTTCAGTTAAATTTGATGGCTACCAAGCATGGACAGCCTGCTTCAAATCATCCCATAGATTTTCGATGAAATTTAAGTCAGGGGACTGTGATGGCCATTCCAGAACATTGTGCTTTTCCCTCTGCATGACTGCCTTTGTAGATTTCGAACTGTGTTTTGGGTCATTGTCTTGTTGGAATATCCAACCCCTGCGTAACTTCAACTTTGTGATTGATGCTTGAACATTATCCTGAAGAATTTGTTGATATTGGGTTGAATTCATCTGACTCTCGACTTTAACAAGGGCCCTGAACTAACCACACAGCCCCATAGCATGATGGAACCTCCACCAAATTTGACAGTAGGTAGCAGGTGTTTTTCTTGGAATGCGGTGTTCTTCTTCCGCCATGCAAAGCGCTTTTTGTTATGACCAAATAATTAAATTTTTGTTTCATCAGGCCAAAGCACATTGTTCCACAATGAATCTGGCTTGTCTAAATGAGCATTTGTATACAAGAAAGCGACTCTGTTTGTGGCGTGAGTGCAGAAAGGGCTTCTTTCTCATCACCCTACCATACAGATGCTCTTTGTGTAAATTGCGCTGAATTGTAGAACGATGTATAGATACACCATCTGCAGCAAGATGTTCTTGCAGGTCTTTCGAGGTGATCTGTGAGTTGTCTGTAACCATTCTCACAGTCCTGCATATATGCCGCTCCTGTATTTTTCTTGGCCTGCCAGACCTGGGTTTAACAGCAACTGTGCCTGTGGCCTTCTATTTCCTGATTACATTCTTTACAGTTGAAACTGACAGTTTAAACCTCTTAGATAGCTTTTTGTAGCCTTCCCCTAAACCATGATACTGAACAATCTTTATTTTCAGATCTTTTGACAGTTGCTTTTCGGATCCCCATGCTGTCACTCTTCGGGGGAGAGTCAAAGGAAAGCACAACTTTCAATTGACCACCTTAACTAACTTTTCTCATGATTCGACACACCTGTCTATGAAGTTCAAGGCTTAATGAGCTAATCCAACTAATTTGGTGTTGCAAGTAATCAGTATTGAGCAGTTACATGCATTCAAATCAGCAAAATTACAAGGGTACCCAAATTTTTGCACAGCAAGTTTTTTTACATTTGATTTAATCTCATACAACTAAATACTGCTTCACTTAAAATCTTTGTTCGTCGAACACCCCAGTACTCAGATGTTCCTAGGAAATGAAAGACATACCACTGTTATATTTTTTGTTGAAAGTAAATTATTATGCAGGCTTTTTCATATGACTGTATTTCCTAATCTGCACACAGTGCAGTGCACCTGTTCTAATCACCCATGGCCTCTCTGTGAATATGATTGGTTAGGTCTGCTTTAATTACTTAAGGTACTTTCTCTAAAGAACTGCATTTGCTTCACAAATCACAATGTCAGATAGTAATTTTTCAGTTCTGGCTAGAACACTGAACAGAAGTACACCTACCTGGTAAAAAACATTTTTCTGAAATGTTATATAGTACTTTAAACTTTTGCTAATACTGGTTTGCTCATCTGTAAGAATTCTAATATGCTTTTTATGGAAGGAAATTTCAAGTACTACTTAGTGAAAACTAGCTTTTCTGATGAACTGCAATCGGTAATACTGTCTTCCATTGTTTTCCCTCGTGTTTGGTTGTGAAGAGGGCTTTCAGTGTAACTGCTGGAAGGAACACCTGACATAAAGGCGTGGTGTAGTGGTTGAGACTTTGGGCCTAGAACTTAAGACCCTGGGGTTGTGGGTTCAGATTCTGCTGCTGACATTGTGTGGCTTTGAGCAAGTCACTTCACCCACCTGTGCTCCAATTAGAAAAACAAAAGAAATACAACCATTTGTATCTGAGATGTTGTAAGTTTCCTTAGATAAATGCATCGGTCAAATAATAAATAATAATATAACTACTGTAAGTTTATTTATCAAAATGAAATTATTACAATGGGTAGTGTATGTCTTATACTAATAACTCAATATAAAAACAAAGATGTGAAGTGTATAAGATGGCCTTTTTGCTGACCAGGTTCATCCACCCATACAGTAAAATATTACTCATTCACTAAAAAAAGTTTTTGATTATGTATATAATAATTTAGTAATCTTGTGTAGAAAAGTGTTAAAATGAACCAACTCTGTTTTTAGTGAACACTCTTTATCAATGACAGCCACTTAGAGATATTAGCTTGCTTTATTTCTGTTTTTAAATTTCCTATCAGCAACTTCAAGCCACATTGAAGTGACACTCTTGTCCTCTGAAACAAATTCTGACTTTTGAGTATACCCACACCTTTCCAGGTCCATCTTGTAGGGCAACTCCAGAATGGGAGGGGAAACCACTTTTTATGTACTGAACTTCATCTCTCACACGGTCACTAGGCACTTGTCCTCTCTCATTTCTGTTCCCAGGAGTGGGTCTTGATATCCCTATTCTCAGTGAAATATTTCAGACTGTCACATGGGTCATTCAGTTTGCTGTGGATCAGGAGTACATATCTCTTCTTCTAATGATCATCAAGGAACATAAACCTCCTACCGTGCCAAGGTTGCAAATCATGGAGAGAGGCAGAGTAATTTATTTTGTTAATCTAAGCAGTGTTGACAGTTACGTATGATAATTCTTTGGCAAGTTGGCTAAGCAAAAGTACACTTTATTGTATGAATGATACTGTAACTGTTCATGAGGGTCTTATTTTTTTTTATTTTGACTTTTGTAGAACATCTCCTTCAGACCTGCAGCCTGTCAAATTAGACTCACCTCATCGTTTAGTAACCACCAGCCCTTGCATCTCCATCACCAGCAGTAACCCTCATCTGATCTCCCAACACCAGCCAGCACTACCATTGCGATCTACGGGCATTAGTTCCACTTCTAGTGCTCCACCTACAACAGCTGATGACTTACCCTCAACCTCAGCCATCCAGCCAAAAATTTTCAGCAGTGGCCATGTTAAAAACTCGCCCGTTTCAGCATGGAAGACTTCGTGGTTAATGGGAACCGACACTTCCAGTAGTGTCGCTGTCCGGCAGAGTACTAGTGCAGGCCCAGTAGTCAGAGGTGTGGGTCTTGCTCTTTTTGGTGTTTCTGCTGGCTGCAAGACTCTGTGTCAGAGTCTTGTAGAAGAGGGACGCTGTCAGCTACTCTATGTTGTTGAAGATCAGCGTTGGGAAGTGGAGAACGTCTTCAGTCAGGAGCAGCTGAGCCATATAAGGATCCTGCGCTCAGCAGACACTGACATTGTCTTGAGTGACCAGCGGTAAGCTACTTTTTTGTTAAGATAATAGATAAGGTTGACTGTTCATTATCTAGCTGCTGAATATTGTATTTTTTTAAAGTAATGATTGCGGGAGAGAAATCCAACAATATACTGTATATTACTAACATCTCAAACAATAGGAAGAATTACGGTAGTCTCTCAAGTAGCTTTAGGAAAAAAATGATTTGACGATTTCTTTTAGTGCTTTAGTCATGGCCCATCGCCCTATTCTGGAGTTATAGCTCATCCTACAGATAGTGCTTATATTTCAGAGAGTAGACTGTTTCCTTGTGTCCTCCAGCATCTATCGTCACCAAAATTGTCAGAAATAGTGGCCACTAGTTAAATTCCAGTTTTTCTACTTTATTTTGTTATCTTGTTTCAACGCCCAAAACCTTGTGGGAAAATGGAAATAAAATTATTCACACCTGTCTAAAAGGAAATATCAAACATAAAGTAGCAAGCTATTTACTTGGTTGCAAGAAAATACAAACAGTTGTGTGCTGTTTCAACTGTTATGATAAAAATCCCAAAAAGATGATGTTATGCTTTCAGCACACTTAAAAGATAATCTATAATTTTTAAGGAAATTAATACTATACTGTATATAGAAGTTTTTAGAAGTGAAAAGTTCTAGAAATGTACTGTCTATTAAATTCAATTCTGAAATATTTTTAAATTGAAAAGCATGTTGCTTATCTAATGAGCTTCAAGCTGAATCAGAAGGTTTGAGGAAGAATTTTAAAAATATTTAAATATAAACTTTTTTCAAAGAAAAAAAAGTGAGCAATCTGAAACATGTCAGTCTAATTTAAAAATGTTCCTGTCACCAGCATGGCCCAGTTACTTGGATAAATTCCTGTGATGGTAAAACACTTATCCCCTTTCACACCTTGTAGGCTATTCCAGGAATTTACCAGTAAATTGCCAGGTTGAGGGCAAGTGTGAACAAAGCTGGAGTCGAGCATCATAGGAAATTCCACTAAGCAGTTTTCTGTTTCAATATGTAATAATTCCCACACATCTACAGGATCTGTTTATGTGTAAACAAAATGTCAGAAGAGAAACTGAACATGCCAACATTAATGCCAGTGAACCAATCATTGGAGAGTTGGCTAATCGTATATACAAGCCTACAAGTAGATCCATTGTTTTCAGGGTGTTTATTTGTTTTGCAAACTTTGCTATTAAAACAGTGCCTGAAAATTGGATGAATTTTGAAGTGAAGAAGCTACTCTAAGTGAGAGCACAGGGATGTTTCTTCCAAATGCGGCCATATGTAGTCTGCTGTTTATGTGCGTCCATATCAGTAAGCTGGAAGAATTTCCTATTGCTGAAGAGAGGAGTGTATTCAGCTGATAGTAAAGCAGTGCTGGAATAAATCATGTGCATTTCTTATCTGATGATGAGGTTTCTGTAGTTTTAAAGTAAATTAAAAATAAACTAGCTATTTTGCCTTTAACTGCCATAATAGTTGATCTGTTTGTAGTATTACTGTACTTTGTTTTTAATAAAGATTTTAAATCATTCAAAGTTGCAAAATATGTATTTGTTTGGAAAAATAGTAGTACAAGAACAAAAATGGCACTTAACTAATGCTGCTCTATGTTTTCATTTAGACAGGAATTATGTGGTCAGTCTGTGCTGCGGTTTGTTAGGTGCTTATGTCATGTATATGCCCTTCCTATTTATTTCTATCTATTGCAGTGGAAACAATGGTTTAAATGTGGCAGCATAAAAAGAAGCATTCAAGTGGATGTACAGCATCACTAATGTGTTTGTCATTGAAATATGTATATATATATATATTTTAAACTTAAAGTGTACTGTAGACTTGAAACCTTGCATGTTGAACACTACACATTTGATGTTCAGTTCATGGGTTCTTCCATCAGTAAGTGTAAGAGCATTTACTGATTACTGAATGATGCAAACACCATTTTTTTCTCATATCCTGTATGTGCACAATACATTTTCACAGCCTGCACTGACTATCTTGTAGGCGAGTCAGATTTAATTGTAGTGTGATTTAGTAAATCCATGCTACATTTCATCTTGGTTGATTACCCCATATGATTCATAGATCGTACTTCTGCTAAGTATAATGATCAGTCATCAGTCAGTGTCTTAAGATATCATGATTATAAGAATGGGACAAAAGTGAACATATTTAACTTGTAGCTGCCAAATCAAAACTCTCTTCAGTACAGGAAGTACTAGTATCTTTTTTACTGCTAATTTAAACAGTAATGAAAGAAAGTTATTTTAAACTATGCACATACACTAAGATGTCAACAACAGTCACTTGCTTAATTAATAGTAATAATAATAATAAAAACTATATATCACTGTGTCATACTTTCATTTTAAGTAGTCCTGATAGGTGAATGTTGCAGTATTTTAGTCGACTCAATACAAACGCATTTATTAATTTTTCTACATCTTTTAATGTTTTAAGAGCATTCCTTTACTGCACTTGGTAATTGCCATTATCTAAACTTTTTTCGTTCACCTCTTTTTCCATCTTTATTCTTATATATTGTCTTATTAGCTTCCATGGTAGTTTTATTTGTAAAAGCCGACATCCTTTCTATCTAAACCATGAACAGCAACAGACTTAAAACAGATGCCAGTAGTACAAAGCCTAATCCAGTTGATGTTGTGGTAGAAACACGTTGCTCAAAGAAGGCACACAGAGTTCCAGGGAGGGATTAGCAAAATCAACTTTTATTGCGTGATGCATACACGGAACCAAATCAAATGAAATGAGCAATTAGCAAATTCAGCAAGCTTACATTTTATTATAATTTTTATCACTTATGCTAAATACTCTCCTCCTTCTGACTCTACCATCATTACCTAATGTTCATCACTTGACTGAAACTGTCCATCATTACTTCATACCCTATGAAGGTGTCCAACACTTATTTATCAATTGATTCCCACCAGTAAGACGGAATCAGGCAGACCCACACCTTAGATATTGGGCTAGAGGTTGTGGCAGTTGCACCCCTAAAACAATAACACTGTTTCTTATAAGCTGCATTTTCCTTGACTTGCCATCACCTGTCCAGGCAGGCACACAGGGAGGCAGAGGCCCAACCGCTGCAAGTAGAAGTAAACGGCCTGTCTGGGTTTCTCTCATGGCCAAAGCCTCAAGGGCTGCATTTCTTAAAACAATGGTCTGTTTAGCCCTCTAAAAGTCCACAATGTCCTTGACTAAAATTTTTAAGCTTAGCAGCTGCAAAGAGAAAGATAATAAAATGGACATGCGATGGCTTTTTATGGTTTAACCCTTAGTATGCTAATGTGCATCAGAATATATAATACTTGTTCTTATACATGCTTTATGATTATCTTTAAATATATGCAGATCATCAGCTTTAAGAATATGCTTTTAACATATTTTTCTATAGTGGCAGGCTCCCATAAATAACAATGAATTATGAACATGGCTGAGTGTGATATTAAAGGACACAAGTGCTAATATAGAATTGGATGTGTAGTTATGACAGTGCTGCCATGAGGTGAAATTCAGTGGTCATAAAGTCGGTTCCTAGTAATGTCAAAAGTGCAGAGTACAGTAAACTTCTTTTTTGCATGTGCTAATCAACATGCAGCACCCTTGCCAGTCTCCAGTGTCCTGCTTAGTGAGTGTCGAGTTAAGAGTGTGAAGTGAAAGTGCGTATTCCTTTCAGATTTTTCAGCATTGTATTCTTACAGATTGAAAATATGTTGTATTTAGCAGTCCTGTTGGATTTTGTTTTGGGTTAAAATTAGGTTTTTTTGGGGGCTAGGTTCATGTTTGAGGGTTTCTATTATTTGCATGCAGCTCCAACCTTGTGGGTGTGAACATTTTGCTAATAAGGGGCACCTCACTAGCTGCATTGCAGTAGATAATGCGAATGCCACTGTTCACAAAGCTAAAGACTTGAAGACCGGTCTTCAAGTCATATACTCACTTTCCTGATATCAATGTGAAAATGTGTCGCTAACCTTTTATGGTTTAGTATGCAAATAACCTTTACTTGTGTTTTTTTTTTTGTATAGTAACATTTCTTAAACACTGGCATAGCAAAGTAACAGTAACCACGTACATTTGTTACAATAAAAAAAGCACTGACTGTTAGCATGGCCTAACATCCAACCATCCTACATCATTTTCAAAACCAGGTTATTCTATTACAGCAGCATTGGGCACAATGCAGAAACCAACCTTGGCTGGGTTTCTTTGAAATCTGGAAGGGAAAACAATATCAAGGAATGAAAAATATAATAGAATAAAATAAACTTACCGAGACAGAGCGAGTATGGCACTGCATCCATCTATTATCCATCCATCCATCCATTTTTCAACCCGCTGAATCCGAACACAGGGTCACGGGGGTCTGCTGGAGCCAATCCCAGCCAACACAGGGCACAAGGCAGGAACCAATCCTGGGCAGGGTGCCAACAGGACACACCCAAACACCAGGGCCAATTTAGAATCACCGATCCACCTAACCTGCATGTCTTTGGACTGTGGGAGGAAACCCACGCAGACACGGGGAGAACATGCAAACTCCACGCAGGGAGGACCCGGGAAGCAAACCCAGGTCTCCTAACTGTGAGGCAGCAGCGCTACCCATTTATTATCCATTCTGCTTAATTCAAAATCAAGGTTGTTAATTCCAGTGTTGTGCTTGTAATTACTTTTTGGGAAATACTTAATATTTGCAATAAGTAATATTAAGAACTGGCTGAGTACCACATTGTTCAAACAGATAAAACTCACTAGGAATGAAAAAAAAGGTTAGATATTTTTTGCTGCAATCTTTCCTAACAAACATGACAGAAATATTTGAACTGGTTAATTGCTCAGATTGATTTTCCACGTTTTCTCCTAACCAGGAGTATTACTATAACTTGGATGTGATACACCTAGCTATTAGGGATGTGGTTAACATTAGTTTTAAGAAAAAGATTCATTTGCTTTATCTACAGGCAGTACATTCATCAGTTCAACCTTATTCCGCAAAAAAATGCTTGTGGTATAAACAGAAGTTTGTAGTCATATGCTTTTAATGAACACTACTAGCCTGCTAGTGAGTGGCAGAGTGATTCATTTCAAAGCACGTTGGCACCTTTTAGAATGCACTGCCTGCTGTAAAATGGAAAGGCAACACATTTAAAATAACCGTGTTCAGGCGGTGTTTGATCAGATAATTTATTCTGTATTCCTCAAACATTTTGTGGTCAGATTGGTCATGGAGGTGACAAATGCCTTTTAAAGCACAGTTAGTACAAAGTTAACATGTTTTGCAAAACACTATGTGCAGGTGACTTTTTTCATTTTGTCTGTCCATTTTGATTATTGAGTTGCTGTCATTTTTAGTTTGGAGTTTAAGAGCAAGATATTTAATGACAAAGAGTTTTATTAAGTATTTCACCTGATACTAGCATGTTTATTAGCTGACCAGAATGTGTTGAGGCAAGGGCCAATTTATGCCATGTTATCCTGTACGTGAAAAACACAAATGGGAGAGGAGATGCACTTTTGGCAGAGTTTAACAAATACATTAGACAAACTGAACTTAATGGCAAGTATGCAAATACCACACATACAAAGATTGAGTGGCATGTAGCAATAGCTTCTGAACCCATGATGTTGGTATAATACCTCTTGCAAGATAGCCTAATATACATGTTCTTAATACAGCATGGGTAAACAGGGCTGGCAAGCTTCCATGACTCATCAGATATCTCTGCAATAACAAAGGGTTTGCCAGCTACTCCACACCCAGGATGACAACTGCATTGCTCATTCTGGATTTGAGGTTCAGCTATTAGGAGGACTGTCCATTCCAATACACAGTGAAGTGTGATCTCATGGTAACTGAAACACTCCCTCATGTCACTCTTTTTATATAAAAAAAAAAAAAGTTACTTGCACCCAGATTTGCCAGTCTAGAGACACTAACCCTGCCAGTAACATTGACAAGGCTCATTAATCCATTAACCCTATTCTATACAATATCCAGTTGTTTTCACATTTCCAGGTGGATTACATTCATTCTGGCTGCCTTGCCACTGTGTAACTTTTTAATCACTGCAGCGATCTCCTCCTTACAGACGAACACAACACCCCTAATTCCATTGGCACAGCTTCCTCCTTGTAAGAGTGAATCCACTCCGATTAGTAGTTCCTTAAAGTGCCCCTTCCACCCTTCAGCAATATCCAGTTCAGATCAATGTTTCCCGAGCCATGATGAAAAACACCTAGGTGATGTTCCATGTGCCCTGCCTGAGTTATTGAACAGTTGAACGTTTCAGGGCCATTCAAAAGTAATTCTCCATGACTTCACCAAACCCATCTATGCATGGACCTACTGGTACCCCTCAGTAAGTTTTATTTTAACCCTCCCTTAAATTTAACAGCATTCTTTTACTGCTGGTTTCTACAAAGGGATTATTAGGTTACCACCATGTCACTCACCAATAACCTGCATCTTCTAACAGCTGCCTCCAGTTACTGATTGTTTTGAATAGAGTCTGTTCAGACTTCATGTCAGTGATCAAGATACAGGAGAACTGAACTCACTCTAGTCATAGCTGTTTTCCTCTGGAGGGAAAATGACTGTAAGTAGCAGTCTTCCTGATCGATATCGGAGGGGTGATGTATAATTGAAGTTATGTGCTAGTCATCATTTGCCGGGACAAACCTTTTCAAACACAGGGGTGTCCCTAGTTATCCCTGGTAGTGGAGTGTTTTTGGCTGGAGGCCAAGGATTGGCCTGGTCTGCAACAGAATTAAAATCTTGAAGTACTTCTTTATATTCCCTGCTCTGTGCCCCAGTAAATACAAATTATCGTCAATAAACTAGTAATCCAATTGCCCCTCATTCACTCAGAACATAGAACCAATGTAGGAAGCACTTTAAGACAGAGAAGCTCATATCTGTTGCACCTCAACATGACAACCACTCTTTTTCCACCCTCTCAAATATACACAGTATTTAATGCTTAGAAAATGTCTGAGATTAAAACATTTAGAGACTTGTACCTTGATGGTTTTGCATCTTATGAGCAATTAAGCTTCAAATTTAACTAGAAACTTTACTAAACTGAACCTTCCCAATTTTCTTCACCGTCATACCAATTTCTATTCCAGATTAAGAATTGATCAGTCTTGAAAACTCAGATAGCATTGCCACAATTTATAAAAACCTTTTAAAGTCCCTTCCTTTCAAAGATACCAGGGCACAATGGGGAAAGTATCTTTCACTTAACCTTTCAGAAAAGGAGTACAAGGCAGCCATGCACAGAATACACCCCAGCTCCATATGCGCAAAGCACTCAATTATTCAACTTAAAATTCTGTATTGGGTGCATTTAACTCAATTAAAACTATCCAAAATGTTTCCAGGGCAGGATTCAGCCTGCGGACTCTGCAATCTAGCTCCATCCTCACTGGGCCACATGTTTTGGGCGTGCACCAAGTTAACATAATTTTGGACAAAAATCTTTGAATGCCTGTCAGACAGCCTTGGTGTTGCAATCACTCCTAACCCATTAACAGCTGTATTCAGTGTACTCCCAGATGGGCTTAAAATGGAGATGGACAAACACATCGTAATTGCTTTTAACTCTCTACTAGCACATAGATTTCCATCCATCCATTATCCAACCTGCTATATCCCAAATACAGGGTCATGGGGGTCTGAGCACATAGATTTATCTTGTTCAAATGGAAGAATCCCAGCCCACCACCTTTAGGTCAGCAGGTAACTGATGTCCTATACTATCTGAAATTGGAATAAAATAATATTTTCACTCAGAGGATCTGTTTAAAACGTTTTAAAAATATGGCATGATCTAATCAATAACATTTTCGAATAATCTTCTATATCTGGGGAAAAGGATACTCTTTCTTCCTTGCTGCTTCAAAGATTTGCTTTGTTGGCTGGCTCTCTTTCTTTCTTTTGGGTGGGTGTTGAATTTTGGTTTTATTAATTTTGATTCGATTGTATGGATTGTTATTTGCTTTAAATAATAAATGTAAAAAAACAATAGAAAAAAAAAACATAGTCTTTCTGCCCCATTGGAAGCACTACACAGAGTCCGTCCATAGGACTTCCATCAAACACAATATTCAAACGCACCTGAAGAAAGTGGTGTTCTTGTTATGTTTTAAAGTGTACTCCCTTTAACCTTATTTTGTGCCATCCGACTGCCTTTGGCAAATTAGTGAAGCGTTAATGGCAGAGTGGCAAGATGATTAGTGTTGTAGTCTCGCATCTCTGTGAAGTTTGATTTCTGGTCTCGGAGCTTTGCTTTGTTTTCCCTTCAGTTTGCATCTCTGTCGTCTTGTACACATCTTTCTCCTATAACATCCCAAAAATGAGTACACTTGGTTAGTAGGTTGTTATCTTCTTCTTCTGGCTGCACGCATTAGGGGTTACCACAGCAGATCATCTTTTTCCACATCTTTCTGTCCTCTGCATCTTGCTCTCTTAATTAGTTAGTCTAATAGCAGTAAATGTTGATGCCTGTGGAAGAAGGGTGCATTCCAGTGAACTTGTGGGACATTTGTTACCTGCCTAGGAGCTTGTTTGTGTCCTTGTGTTAATAAAATGGGTGAAAGCAAAAAACTTGAGAAGTTGGCAGCACTCGTCTTTAAATTGAACAGATTAAGGGTGTTTAGGTGTCTACTGAATTGTACGATCTGCACATTTAACAATCTAAAATGCAATAGAAATTGTGTTTCTTTTCGAAGCACCAAACTTCTAGCAGCTGTGCAGGGTGTTTGTCTAAAGACAGTGAAAGTTGCAGAATGTGTGGCACAAGTAACTGAAATCATGGCTTGTTAGTTTAATCTCTAAAAGTGAGCCAGTATGCCTTTCTCTTTTAATGTGTCTAAGAACAAGATGAGCTTACATATGCTTTGACGATTGTCAGTGAACAGGACTGACGGTAGTCGGGCCCCACAATGACATTTCATTCCTCTCTCTTTAGGGTTTTGGGGATTGTGGTTTGCAGTCCTCCTGATGAAGCCTCGGTTATTATTGTGGATGCTTTGAGAGCCGGTATGTTTATATTTTAAGGTTTGCTTGATTGTCACTGTTTAAAAAAAATAAACCAAAATGGTCCATCTGCTGGAGTCTTTTTGTATTCTTCTACTATAAGTTACATTATTGAATTATTTCCTTGATAGTGTTAGATTTATGATTTGTTGCTTTTGCATTAATGTTGATCAGCTTATGATATTGCACAGCTTAGTGTTTGCTCTTCATTTTTTGCAGGCTAGTAGAGTCACTTCTATTCTGTTTTAGAATGACTTAAATGTCCACACATGAGTTCTGGGTGTGAAATGTTCCTTCTAAGGGGGTGTTCAATTTGCATTCGCAGGTAAAGGAGTTCTCTGTGAAAAGTTGCCCAGTTTGGATCGGCAGATTGCAGAGTCATGCTTCAATGAAGCAGACAGATTCGGGAAGCCACTGGTGTGTGGCTTTTACAAGTATGTACTTGTATTTGTATCCTTGCAATTTGTACTTGATAGCATCCTAATTCAGAATTGAAAGTTGTTGTCATTAATTACAGGCGTTTTGACCCGGCATTGCAGTTCTTATATAAAAGACTTCATGAAAATGAAACTGTGGGCAGAATTCAACAGATATCCACTGTTAGTCGGATGTATCCTCCATCCTCTGTGGCCAGAATTAAAGCAGCAGGTATGATTAGTAGATTGTGTGCATTTGCAGTTTCTTTCTAGGGTGCCACAGACATTTTTAACAGAATTAACTTTCATATGTCTGCAGTTATTGAATAGGTTTATGTGAACATGTCATGTCCCCCATCATTCTCGGAGTGAGAATTACTTTTTATTTCCTGCATTTTGCATTTTAACATTACTGTTAATATATATGTATATTTTTTCTTGATTTACGGAAGTCTGATCATAATCATTTTGTTCTAGGTGGTGTGTTTTTCCACAGTGCCGTGCATGACATTGATGTGGTCTGCTGGTTGCTGGGAGAACATGCCCCAGACACCATCTTCACACTTGGCCATGCATTTTGTGCAGGTATGATAACTGTAGTTTAGCTGTTTTACCTTCAGCATTATATCAGGTAAGCCTTACAAGTTGAAGGTTTGTTTTGTCATTGTTGGCCTCTTGATTAATTTATTCCAACATCCAACATTTGTTGAATTAAAGATTATTTTTTTTGTTTAACCTTTTTATTTAAAACCTAGTGGTGTATGTGGAGCATTTCTTGTAGCATGACATTGTGTTGCTTTAAACCCTAAAAATGTCATGGTTGACCGTCTTGGGAATTGGCTTTACTCATTGAGACACAGCAATTACCAGGGTTCATAACATTCACATATTAATGTCCGTGTGAGTGAGGTGAGGGGTGGTAAACCCAAGATCCTGACAGATGATTTTGTCTAAAAGAAATTATATTGATGAACTACCATGTTCGAGTGCTACATGCATTGTTTTATACATTTAATGATTATTTTCGCCATGATCTTGAATCAAAAGACACACTTGAAATGGACAGTGTCATGGACGAGCACCTAAAAAAACTTGGAGCCATTTGAAGCAGCAGAGATCCAAAGACGCTTGTCTTATGAGAGGACATTACTTGTCCCTTAGCTGGCTTTCTTTACATATGTGATGACTTTTGTGAAATTTCTTAGAATTACCTTCAGTTTGGACCTGATAAACTGACTTTGCCAGCATTCTACATTTAGTTGTACTCACACTCATCCTCATGCAGACAGTTTATTTGTAATTTCTGTGCATTGTCAGCACACATAAGAGACTGAGGAGGGTGGTTCTGTATAATGTATGTAATGAATTGGTCTTCTTTTTTTAATCAATGTCTAATATGTGTGCAGAAGATGCAGCAGATTTTCAATCAGCACTTGTATTGTGCATACCAAATGCTGCAATGTTTTTTTTTTCTTTTAACTCTCACCATTTTAGAAATGGCTGCTGTCAATGATGCTGATTCCGTTTCCATTTCCATGAAGTTCCAGAGTGGAGCAGTTGCTTCTTTGGATATCAGTCAACACTGCCACAAGAGTTGCGACCAGAAATTAGAAGTATGTTTTTTAGTAACTGTGTGTCTGCTGGTATAGAGCTGGTAGTGCCACTAAAGAGTTGCCAAATGTATATTTCAAACTAAATGACTGATTACACGATATACACCTAACGGCCAAGTCAAATCTTAGAGAGCAGTGGCTTCTGGATTTTGTTTCTGCTGTCAAACCTGTCTGTATTCACAGAATTCCCATGTGTGATCTTTTAAGGTATGCCCGGACTAACACGTTGGTGATCAATCCCGAAATCCCCAGCAGACGATGACTAAGCAGTTCTATGCCAGTTAGGTAGTAGCTTTAACTAAAGATGTGAAAGAGCCTCTTTTAAAGGGTGTAGTTGGAAAGAAATGCAGCAGATACGTATGCTGCCTGTGTGATACTAAGTTTGTTTGACACCCACCTAGCAAGGTTGTAAGAGGAGAAAAAAAAAAACTTATTAGGATGGGATGTCAAGTAGACTAGAATTAGCCTTTAGTGACAAGTAATTCTGGAACTCCGGTCATTCAGGTGTGAACATTTTTAAATACTAGTCTATGATTTGTGTTTAAAGAGGATTTCTTGTAAAAAAAAAAAAAATCTACTTGAAATATTTTCTCCAACTGATGTCCCCCCACAGGTACATGGCTCAGAAGGCTCTCTGCACATGGATAACCGTAACCCCCTGGGGATCTCTGACCACAGCACTTCAGCATCTCTGTGTTTGCAGGCAACCTCTGACCGCTACAGGGATGCCTACAGAGAGCTTATTCGTCACTACCTCAGGACTCTTATAGGTCAGTAAGTGTACTACAAATGAAGCCTTTAGCCTTCAATGGCCCATTTCTTCTTTGTAATGTTTGACTCAAAAGACATCCTGCATCAGCAGTGTTTGTGGCAGGGAACCTGTTGTTGATTTTGTTGGTTTGTTGTCTCTTGATCAGGTAAGTGTTCACAGACAGCACTGAACAGATCTTCAGAAGTGACATGGAAAATAAGACACTTTGGCTGCTCTTGCCTGCATTAGAATATTCTAGAATATTGAATTAGATGGACATGTTGGGTGCCTAGTGTTTTTGTAGGATTTCATGAGTCATGTCAGCAGAGAGTGGAAATGTGTTGCCTGTTTCTCCTTAACAGACATGTGTCTTTTCCGTATGCTATTTTTATTTTTGTGTGTGCTGTCAGTTATAATAATCATTAATTATGTTTGACAAACACTTTTAAACATCAGAGTAAGCAGTCAGAATTTAATGTTTAGCCTAATAAATGCAGAGATGTTGCCAGACAAAACAACCGGCATGACTCAATTACGACTAACTGGATAAGGAAAGCAAAGAAGTGGGAATGAAGGGGGAGCATCCTGGTGAGAGCAAACCACCGTGCCATCCGACTGCCTATGTCCAACATTTTTCTCACTAACATTCAGTTGCTGGATAATAACCTAGATGACATTCAGGCAAGGCTTGCTTAGGGCTGCCATGATTAATAGACTAATTAGCAAAAAAAATTAATTCAGTTGTATTTTCTTAATTGACTAGTTGTACCACATTGCACTCCAGCATGTTACGACTCTTTGTACTGTTTTTGAGTAGGCTGATCATTATGTCAGCCGCAGCACATTCAGCAAAAGAAGTTTCCTCCTAATATCGATCATTATTCTTCTCTGCATAAGAGTAAAGTTTTTTCATGTTGTGAAGCTTGTTATCTTGAGAAATTCATGTTAGTGAGTAGAATTGGGACAAAAGTTAGAGCCATATTCCTACAGACAGAACAGATAAATCGTCTGCTAAATGCAACTGTCAGTTGCCACCATTACTAGTCGCAAGTTTACTTAAGTAAAATATTGTTCACTGCTTCGGCTCTCCAAATACAACAGACTAGTCTCTTAAATGCACTTCCTAGCTCTACTTGGGGCAAAGTTGCATTTTTACCATACAAAAATATTATATATAAACGTTGGCTAGCTATGTTTAAATATCTTCTCCAATCATTTAATTCTAAACAAATCACATTTAGTAAATAGTCAGGCTGACTCAGGAAGATGTATTTGTTTAATCTATCGCAGCTGATCCATACTGAAAGAGAGAGCAAGATGCAGCTGTCTGCCTGCAGGGGAGCTGCTGCTGGGAAGTTTGCTGCTTTGAAAAGAAACACTATTTCTACTGCACTTTAGATTGTTAAATGTGCAGATCGTACAATTCAGCAGACTCCTAGTTTTAATGTTAAAAGGTATGCACATCTTGAGTAAAATGTTTGTGATTTCTTTCCATGTTCTGTGTTAAGTTGTGGTGAACAAGGGTGATCTTTGTCCAGCCTTCCTTATCTTGCCAGAAAAGAGTGTCTGGAAAAGCAATGCTCATTGGTCTTTGATGTAAATATTTTTTTTTTTTACTTTTTCATTTTGCCTCCTGGCTGACACACACAATCTTTTTTTTTTTAGCAGAACTGTTCCGAGAGAACTTATTTGAGTGTTACGCACAGAATGCTTTGCAAAAGTTTTTTAATGGATGATTAATGTGCACTTCTACTTTTTAAGATATCTAGACAAACGTCAAGAATTTAGAATGAATGAATGGATTTACCTGTCTTTTGTGAGCCCTGCTAGTCAACATTTTTATAAACTAGGGGGCTTTGCCCCCTCCTTTCCCCTCCCCCTGGCCTGTGTTACGCGCCAGCCACTTTGTGTCTCTGCCGCTTGCGTTGTGAAGAGGGGGCTGAACGCACCCCAAGGAGACGCAGTCGCTCCTCGAAACCCCTTTTTAAATGGTGATACAATGGGAAACAAATAGTTTTTTTTTTTTTTTAAACCTCCTCTTTGCTCGATTAGCTGTTAGCTTGCTGCTGCTGCTGCTGTGCCGTGTGATGTGCATCTCATGCAGCACTTCGAACATTTAAAAGCCTGTACAGCAGATGTCCTTTTGTCTCACTGCTTTGTCTTTGTTCTCCCTCAGACATCCTCTGCTTCTGTTGGGGTTCCCATTCCCGAGGCACACCCCAAGCAAGGGGAAGATTTTTTTTTATTCTTTTAACTGAGAGACGGAACTGTTCCCTCCTTGCAACACAAAGTAGACGATCTACAAGTCTCCGACTTAAAGTTTAAATCCAAACAATATATTCAATCTCTTTTCGCTGTTCCGTTGTTTCACCAAATAATAATTTCTGTTTGTTTGCGCTAATGCGATCTTTACCATCATTTTATGTAGACTTTCGAATTTTCCTACTTCCATTATCTCTAATGTGCTCTGTATGTGTATCGCGGCAATGTTTTTGAATTCTTTACGATGTTCTTTTTTGTCATCTACTCTTTGTCTTTTATTTCCGGCCCCGGGTGTGGTTAAACCTCTTGGCACAAAGTCTCATGTTGTGGGACGTGAAAGTGTCTTTCTGAGAAAAAAGAAGTCTCGTCTCATCCCAAGTTTTTTTTTATATAATAGAGAGAACAAATAAATGTTTAAATGTGATGATGGCAGTAACAAGCAACTAAAAAAAGTGCTTACCTGTGTAGTTATTGCCCCATCAGAATTATATGCAAAGCTGTAACAAAACAACAGTGCAAAAATTAACTGTAGCTGAAATGTTTAAGCTCTCTTCGACAAAGTTATAGAATGTTGGTTTCATCTCAGTCTTCTCTTCAAGAGATACGAGTTGCCCGTCTCCTGCAATATGATTTTTATCATTTACTCTTTGCAATAACATTTATTAAGCCGCTATATGCCCAACATATCTCTCTATTATAAAAAAAAATCCTGGGAGACAAAGATGGGAGACGAGACATGATCTTCACATTAAGATCACGGAAGACACTTAAAAGACCCGCAAGACGAAAGAGATTGGCCATGGAGTGTCTCGCGGGGACCTTAAACATGAGACTTTGTGCCAAGAGATTGACCTAGGAACGTCTCGCGGGGACATAGAACATGAGGTTCTTGCAAGACACACCCAAATAAGACCACAGGCAGCAAAACACTCAGTTGTGTAAAGGCTTTGAGCATACACAGATCCAGGGCTCTCAGCGCATATAACGCATATAAGGACAATACGTTATAGATGAAACGTTGATGACTAAGCGAAGAAGAAAGCAGCGTGTAGAAATGAGACCCAAAAGTGTTGGAGAGAAAAAAGCGCAAAAAAGAATAATCGAGGTGCAAATTCAGAAAATAAGAAAAGTAATTATCAGCCCAGAACAAGTGGAATTGAACAAAAAGCACGTCCAGTCAGGCTCAGAATTAAAAGACAAATTAGAACTTCATAAAGACGTTCAAAATTATTGACGCTAAACACATGCAAAGCAGGTTAGAGATTATGAAAGCAGTGGAATTCGAAAGGCTAAAAAAAAAAAACGGTATGATACACATGGAGAAAGTTAAAGAATGTGAAAGTAGGAAAATTATAAAGTATAAAAAAGAGAAAGTAAAGATCACAGTAGTGCAAACAAACAGAAATTATTACTCGAAAAAGGGAAAATAATCACCACGGATTATTAGGTAACTAAGTGTCATTGAAAAAAAAGCAGGACAAAGCGAGGTCAGAAATAAAAGACAAAGAGTAAAAAAAAAAGTAAAACGTCATAAAGAGGTTAAAAAAACGAGGGGGCCAAACACATGCAGAGCAGGTTAGAGATAATGAATACTGGAATTCAAAAGACTCAAAAATAAAACATAGGCGCAAAGCACATGCAAAGCAAGATGTAGAATATGAAAGCAGAAAAAAACGACAGTGTCAAAACAAAGAAAGTAAACATCGCATTAGCGCAAAAAAAGAGAAATTATTACTCGGCGAAATAACGAAAAGGCGAATAGAGATCAAATATGTGGACATAGGTGATATGTCAGAAGTATGTAAATATTGTAAGGCTTTGAAGTTTAAGTCGGAGAATTTCAAAAACGGGGTTTACCTCACATGCATTTATTGGTTACTTTGCAAAAAAAAAAATATTAACTGCTGATGATGTAAATCATTTTGTCTGTGCCGAAATTCCACACAGAGAAACCTATCCTGAGTACCGGTACAAAGTCATTAAACACATGTCTCACTGACCTCATTTAAAATATTCAGCATATTGGGACTCGAAAGATTCCAAATATTGTTTTTACAGAAGTTCTAAAATAAAAGTGTCACTAATGAAATGGCAATAATTCAAAGAAAAAAAATCTTAAAAGTGTGTATCTGGAAAACCAAACACGGGGGTTGGCGAACAAAGCCCCCTAGTACATATTAATGATGTTTAGTATAAGCATCTTCCTCAATTTAAGATGGAATTTAAAGAAATATGTGTGAATTTAGTCTTCGATTAGATTCATTGTAACACTGAGGACAAAAAGTTGGGTTGTTTCAAGTTGGACTACTGACATCAAGTTATATTAATAAATCCATTTTAATCAAAAATATATTTTCATGCTGTTTAGACTTGCATTGTATTTTTAATAGTGTTGTCTTGTTTTTCATCCTGTTGAAGTTATTTTAGTTGTATTTTTTTATATCCTGATGTTTTCAAATTCTATATGTAAAATTATTTAATTTTTAAATACTATACAGATACATATGCCTTATTGAATTATTTGGACAAAATTAACTGTTGGATAAATTGATTAATCGATTAAGTAGTCGATGATATAATTATTTACAAAATAATCATTTGTGACAGCCATAGACTGGCTGCATGAAGAGAAATCAGAAGATGCTGTGTTTTATGTTTCTTGGAAATGTGCCTAACTATTATGAAACTAAATGCTCCAATACAGCTGCTTTAGGATACCCAAAACCAGGCTCACATGATCCTCCCAGGTACAGGAATACATGACTCTTTTATCCAAGGGAGTAGCATTATGGGGTCTTTCCAATGTCTGATGGACAGACTGCTAAGTGGCTGGAAGCTCATACAGCCCAAATGGGAGGACACGCTATTACTGTTGTCCACTGGGGGTGCTAATTGTTGTCTTTTCCTTAGCAGTATTTGTTAGGGGAAGTTGCCAGTAATCTTTTGTCATGTTGAAAGTAGTTAAATATGAGGCCTTCCCTAGCCTTTCAAGAAGGTTGTCCATTTCAGTCATAATATAGACATTAAAAAGGGAGAACTGGTAGAGGTGACAGAAACTGTTTAAAAAAAAAAAAGTACTGCCTACCATTGGACTCCATAGGACTAGACTAAAATGTTCTTCAGTAGCTCCTAGTTCTAGCAAACACATGACTGCCACTTCTGCCTCAACTATCTTTGCCTTAGGAAATTTATAAGGGTGTTTATGGATTACGACCCTTGGATCTTTTAAAATGTCAAGGGCAATGAGGAAGTCGGGCTAGGGTTGGTATTAACAACATCATCGGCGATAGCAAAACTGTTTTTGTGAGAGAACTTTGATTCAGGGTGGCGCAGTGGGTAGCGCTGCCACCTCGCAGTTAGGAGACCCGGGTTCGTTTCCCAGGTCCTCCCTGCGTGGAGTTTGCATGTTCTCCATGTGTCTGTGTGAGTTTCCTCCGGGCGCTCCGGTTTCCTCCCACAGTCCAAAGACAAGCAGGTTAGGTGCATTGGCGATTCTAAATTGTCCCTAATGTTTGTTTGGTGTGTGTGTGCCCTGCAGTGGGCTGGCGCCCTGCCTGGGGGTTCGTTTCCTGCCTTGCACCCTGTGTTGGCAGGGATTGGCTCCAGCATACCCCCGTGACCCTGTAGTTGGGATATAGCGGGTTGGATAATGGATGGATGGACTTGAATTCATTTCCAAAATTCAATTCAAATAAACTAACAAGTAGTGGTCTATCTGTGTTGTTAATAGGAAGTGCCTCCCTTTTTCCATAGCTGTAAAAGATTGATGTGATAGACTTTCATTTTTGGAAGCTGGTTAGGGTAATAGACAAAGTAATCAATCAATCTCCATTGTTTAAGTTCATTTTGCCCATGTCAGAAAGTCAATAATTTTGAATGGTATTTGGATTTAATATCATAACTTGTTTCTTAGCTTAAAACTCCCTCTAGGCTGCCCATGTTACATTGCCAGGATTGTGCTCTTTGCACTTGCTCTAAATGCTCCTTCATCTGGGGTTTCATGAAGCACTTTGAGGAGCACTTGTGCAACTGCGCGATGTACTCAATTAAATTACTGGAAAGCAGGGTTTCTGACTCCAGCCTTCTTTCAATATATCCAGGAGTCCACGTGGCTGTCCCTGTATAAGTGGTCAAAAGGGAAACTCCTGTGGAAGCATGTGGGCCTTCCTGGAAGGCAAACAAAACAAGAATGAGAAGCTGGTTCCATTCTCTCCTGTCCTCTTGTACGACTTGTGCAGCTATTTTAGCTTTTGATTAAAACATTCAACCAAACAATCTGTCTGAGGGTGATGCTTTAATGTTTTAATATGTTTTGTTGAGAGCAACTTGGCAATTTCCCTGAATGTGTTTAGAGGTTAAGGGCATCCCTTGGTCCATAAAGAGGAAAGTAAACTCTCAAGGGTTGCAAAATCTCCGCCTTAGCTGTATTAAGTTAAAGGAGGAAGGTGTTAGAGCACAGGATGGTCTCCAGGTTCAAAATGAACAGTTAACTTTGGTTGCTTGGGTCCTTTAAAGGTGGAAGACGGGAAAAGGCAGGATCTGGAGAAGGTAGAAGTGAAAGTGATGTTATTGGCCCTCCGGACACCAAGACTTTGGTCTGTGGTTTAGAAAGAGAGAGCATTAACGATAGCACTTTTTTTATTGCACTTAATCCTAAAATCTCAGTCGATATATTTTAATTAATAGCTTATTTAATCAAGGTAGTTCAGCAATGTCCAGTAGTTCCCTGCAGGGGTGTCACAAGAACCGGTTTTTCAGTACCAAGTTAATGCCGCAATGCAAAAAATGTAACAATACTGCTTTTTTTTACAGTATCTGTAGTACAGAGAAAGTCAGTCATGTGTGAATGCGTGACTGCAAGTGGATGAATTGCTTCAGAAGGCACAATACGTGAGAAAATCCATATGGAAATGGCTCACAGTGGTGATGAGATGGCACTGCATCAACACATGTTGAATAGAAAAACGGCAGATGTCATGTCTGGAAGTGTTTTGAGTCTGAAACATGAGAATTTTTGTGTGTGGTTGTGGGAACAAAATAATGTCCCCTCAGGGGGGATGCGTACAATAGTACAATGTTTGTTTAAAAAAATAAATAAATAAAGGCAAAATACACACAATACATGCTATCATTACTGCCACTTCAGCCTATAATGAAGTTAGTTCAGATAGATTTGTGTGTGCTTTGAGAATGAAGTAATGTTACAATCAGAGGAGATGTAATTGTTTAACTTGTGTGGTCATGCCTGTATTAGAGATGAAAAGACAATGAAATTGTTTTATTTGTGAACAAAGGATTTATTGTTTTCATTGAGCACTTCTACAGATGTCCATCAGTTCAAGCAGCCCTCCTTTCTCTACCTGGCATATACAGTTCAGGATTCTTTTTTGGGGCTCCCGTCCCCCATAGTTATGCATATTGGACTGTGGCATGTAGGAGGACTGGCAAGAAACCATTTAGATGACTACTTGGCTTTTCTACACCAGTGATGACACAAGCAGTTCCATATATTAATACCAAAATAAAATGTACTTAATGTTTCAAAGCCTCAAAGGACAAGCTACATCTCCTTATAAATACACGATATATGGTGCTAACAGAAATGCTAAATTGCCAAAACAGTTAGCTGGACAGGCAAAACCGCATACTGCACTGCTAAATACAAATCTACAAACATTGAATTTGTGTCATTTGTTTGGTTTTTAAAGGCAAAATCTGGTTTATTAGTATAGCCCGTAAGTGAATGCACATGGCACATTTTTGAATTGTGTGTTGAAGAATGTAATGTCACCTCACAGTTAATTTTAATGAGTACAAGAAATGACGGCCCAAGTAATTTTAGAATTTTGGATTTGTACACAGGCAGGCATAAGCAATAACAAAGTATAATCACTTGCATATGATATCTTGAATCACATTACAGGAGTTCCGAAATAAAATATTCATGTAAAACTGACAAGTTTGATTTCACACAGGAAACTGTGCACAATGAAAGCACCATGAGATATTCATCCGTCCATCCATCCATTTTCCAAGCCGCTGAATCCGAACATAGGGTCACGGGGGTCTGCTGGAGCCAATCCCAGCCAACACAGGGCACAAGGCAGGAACCAATCCCCAGCAGGGTGCCAACCCACCGCAGGACACACAGTAACACATTCACACACCAAGCACACACTATGGCCAATTTAGAATCGCCAATCTACCTAACCTGCATGTCTTTGGACTGTGGGTGGAAACCGGAGTGCAAAATTAATTTGTCTCATCTGTTAGATATTTCTCATTAGTAAGATTTTTTTAACCAGCTATTCTTACAAATATAAATCTTACAATAGAAAATTTTATAAATTTAACAGAGTGCTTTTCTGACAAACCAGACTTTAGAAGTATGTTGTTACAAAAACAGCTTTAAAGAGTGTGTTTAAATGCAAATACTTGGAATTCAGTAATTAAGCAGTGCTGATATAAAAATACAAACATTATTATATTTACTATGAGTTTTAAGCAGTATTTTTCAGTTACTGGAAAGAAATGTCAGATGAGAAGTTTAGAATTTGTACATAGTATGATAAATCGGGTAGCTCATGATCATCTTATTCTTCATAAACCTGGGGTCTTCAACACATCGCTCGAATCCTACATAAATTTGAAAACGTGATTAGTCAAATTAGGGGTGGGCGATCTTTCCAAAAAATCATATCGCGATCATTTTAACCCAAAATCACGATCCACAATCTGATTTGCAATCTGTCTTTTCAGTGTGGCATACACTTAAAGAGACTATCCAGACATCCAATCAAGACCTAAGTAACACTTTATTTTAAATATCAAACTGTTTTGTCTTGGTAGAGTATTATATATTGCTCTACTTTCCCCTTTTGTATTATTAAGATGTAGTCTTTGTCAGAATGCCTAATCCTACAGACTTTATAAGGTATTATTGTAAAAAACTTCTCCCCACCCAGTTATACTGCTGACTGGGCTGCTGTTTGTGCACACGTATTTTCTTTAATTTATCACTTTTTCTGAATATGCTGCAAAGGCATTCTGGTTTGGTTGATTATTAAACCCTTCTATCTCTATAACCTCAGGCAATTAGGTATAGTAAAAGACAAGCAAGAGTTAAGTTACAATTTAAACAATGTATTATTGGTAATATTCATAAATAATAGCAATATGCAAAATACATTTGAATATTGGCAACCATACAACCAGATTAAATGGTGATGTGTAGTTCAGGCGGCGCACAGACTTGTTTGTTACTTAATGTCTCTAGTTAAGGCATTATTTGTGCTCAGCTTTCTTCAAAACAGGCCGCAAGCCTGTTCAGTATGGCTGCCGAGCTGTGCTCTTCATTGTGTTGTCCTTTCCTTCATCGGATGTTAATAAGAGAGATGCTTCTTCATCATCAGGTTAGTAAGAGAGAGAGAGAGTGAAATAAAAGCAAGCAAATTTATGGGTTTTCTGTCCAACCCCTACAGCCAACAGTTAGGTAGTCTGGCTTTGTGTGGGGGATGAGAGACTTCAGAGAAACATTTACAAAACTTGTTTCAGGCACTCCACCCCCCCAGATCCTGCCGTAAAATTTAGACACTCAGTCCTGGTAAGGTATGGTTGGGAGTAAACATGAATGCTTCTCACTAATGTAACACTAAATTACATTGCTTTGCCTAAAATACAAATAAAGATATACAAAATATTTATCAAGGTATATGCAAAATGTTACATCACAACACAAACAAATTTGACTATAATTGTTCTCTCATTCACTAGCTAAGCAGAGTTAAGGAACACGCCCTGAAGCTGGTGAGTGAGTGAGGAGAGCTCACCCACCCCTCGGCCTGCTTCGTGGATCTCTGAATAAATCGGTACTGCAAGCGAACTATGATATATAGCGAAATGAGAGATGTTGCAAAATCAACAGGTATGGTCAAGCAAATTATAGAAAAAAAAAATGATCTAAATCCGTTAAATAGTTCTCTTGTGAAAAGCAGACAGACAGAGAGACATTGGAATGTATATATTACTAGCAAAAATACCCGCGCTTCGCAGCGGAGAAGTAGCGTGTTAAAGAAGTAATGAAAAAGAAAAGGAAACATTTTGAAAATAACGTAACATGATTGTCAATGTAATTGTTTTGTCACTGTTGTGATGAGTGTTGCTGTCATATTTATATATATATCCTCTTTAATAAAAGCCTGTGTGCATCCTGGTGTCCGTGTGTGTGTGTCTTCTGGTGAAGTGCGCGGGCCGCGCCGCACATTTTACCGTGCCCCGCCCATGCGCTCGGCACGTGGACGCACACACACTGGAAGCTGGGCACTCAGCGAATGGCCTTGCCACGGCCGTGCATGATAAGATAGAAAGGACACCATTGCTGGGGAGAGTGCTGATTGGGTATTCGCGGCAGCGCACATAAAATCCGTTGTTGGGGAGACGCCACACAAAATAATCAGTTGCACGCCTCCACAGATTAAAATACTTGCTGGGGAACTGCACAGTACTTGCTGGGGAGACGCCACAGGCACGATTATAAGCAGCATGCCATACATTAAATCAGTTGCTGGGGACACTCTGCTGATTACCCACTGTTGTAACAGAAAATTAAAGTCATATTACGGACATCAAAGCCAGTATTACTGTCAGAGAAAATTACAGGCATTTTATGGAAATACAAACCAGTATTACTGCGAGAGAAAATTAAAGACATATTAAAGGATGCATATTACAGCCACATACAAGCCAGTATTACTGTAGGAGAAAATATTACGGACATATCTACTAACAACATGCCACCCAAAAAAAGGACACGTCAAGTAGGACAAAAGACACAGACAATCAAATCCTATATAAGCAACATCTCCTGGAAGAACGGTCAGCTTAACAAGTAAACATCAACAAAAGAAACGCTGAAAGACAAAGAAAAATACGAGCAAATAGATCAATTGAAGAAAAAGAAAATGACTGTCAGAAAAATACTAAAAGAGAAAGACTCAGAAAAGCAAACCTTAGAAAAGGTTGGCATTTACTTGCCAGAACCAGTATTCACCCGCGGTCAGTTTTATGTTGCATTATCAAGAGTTAGAAGTTTTCCACATGTTGTTGTCAAGGTTGTAGAGATTCCTGAACAAGGCAAACTGTTGCCAAACTCAGACAGAATATTTACAAGAAATGTTGTCTATAATGAAATTGTACAGAAAAATTTCATGAGGTAAAAAAACTGAAACTTTTACCTAAATATCTTCTTCAGATATTGTGTCTTACAGATTGTTACAAAGTTTTACACTAAGGCAATATTAATTATACTTACTGTATTGTCATGTACGTTTCTATTTTATTTTTATTATTATTTTACTTTAGGCTTCTTGAAAAAATATTTTTGACAAAAAACAGAATGAGGTCAAGGTCCCTTGCCATTTAATATAGACTGTTCCTACTAATGTTTATGCACTACTGTTCTAGCGCCCGTTATTGTAACGGGCTTAATGTCTAATATATATATATACACACCCACTCTTTGGGGTGCGAGCAACTGTTGCTGGGGGTGCCAGAATCCATCAAGGAATAAAAATGAAAAACATTATTTGTACAAAATCTTTATTTATCCATTCCTAAATAATTAAATGGGCAGGCTATTTCGTATCAGTGCAATACGCTGTTTGTTAAAACAGATGACTCGCTCTTACGCAAGTCTGCGTGGATATTATGAACTATCGTATCTGTTCAAGTTCTATTTAAATTTTAAATAGAAGGAATTTTTATTTAGTCGACAGAAATATCTTTGGTGGGAATGTAAGTTAAATGTAGGCATCATTGCATAAATTTTTCTTCACCATACAAATGTAAAGAGTAAATTCGCCTTGCATTCCAACCAAAGATATTTGTGTCGACTAAATAGAACTTGAAAAGATATATTTTTTCGAATGTGATTGCGCAATTCAGAACGAGTTGACGCGCACCGACGCATCGAGCCCGCGTGCTATTGTGGTTTTGCCTGCGTGCCTCAATAAGTCACCCTCCCCTCGCTCTTACTTTTTTACCGTTCATCTAATGAATACACTGAGTATGGCTTTACCAAAACAATCATTGATGGCGAGTAAAGTATTCATTATTCATAAAGCTTCAATTGGTGATCTGTCTTTCTGCGTTAACCGCATATTTTTTCATACGTCTCAAACCAAGGGGATGCAAGGGTAAAATAAATCGGGAAGCACGTGTACATACTCAGTGCACCCCCTCTCAGGAATCGAACCTCGGACGTCGGCGCTAGAGGCAAAGCCTCTACCATTGCGCAACGGCGTGTGGTTTGTCTATTTGAGAGTATGTAGATCGGGGTATATATATATACATATATATACATATATATATATCCGCGCTTCACAACGGAGAAGTAGTGTGTTAAAGAAGTTATGAAAAAGAAAAGGGAACATTTTAAAAATAACGTAACATGATTGTCAATATACAGTAATTGTTTTGTGAGTGTTATTGAGTGTTGCTGTCATCAAGGATTTGATTATCATTATTTCTTTCAATCAGGTTTGTATTTGTAGTATGTGTTGTGTTCAAGTTACATTCCGTGTTTGTCAATCGTTGTAAAGATAACAGGTTTCATTCATCGATTCGTTTCTTACTGCATCAATAAACAGCTCGTCTTCCTCTTTATCTGAGACGTGACACACTGCATGCACAGGTGGTTTTTTTTTTACACTGTCTTCCTTTACCAGGGCATTGACTTTTTCCACCCCACGGCTGTATTTAATGTTAGCAAGACCCGGCACTTAAACGTTTCTCTTGCAGTTTCGCTAAGTTTGTGCCAAACACCACCCTGACCATCTCATCTTCGTCTGCATAAGCACAGTCCTTCACCCGTAAATATTTAGCGGCAGTGTTTCTATTGGATTGCCGCTGACGGACGGCCTTATATGGGCAGGCACTAAATTACATGGGAGGTGTAACTCCGCCTCCCACGGGCATCGAGCAGAAGTCTATTATAGTATATTCACGAAAAAATAGGTTCCAGTTATGACCATTAGGCGTAGAATTTCGAAATGAAACCTGTCCAACTTTTGTAAGTAAGCTGTAAGGAATGAGCCTGCCAAATTTCAGCCTTCTACCTACACGTGAAGTTGGAGAATTAGTGATGTGTCAGTGAGTGAGTGAGTGCTTTGCCTTTTATTAGTATAGATATATTAGTAACCCATCAAAATAATGTGCAGTTAAAGTCTCAACAGCATTCTCAGCATTTCTGGAGCTTAGTAGAGCCAGATAATTATAAGAATCTTCACCACGCAGCTCTGAAAATGTCGGCTTTGCTTGGGTCTCCATACCTCTGCCTTTTCTGACATGAATGTCATGAAATCAAAGTTCAGAACAAGACTAACAGATGAACATTTAAATGACTCCATAAGAGTGAACCTAAGTGGCTTCACTCCACCATACACCTGCCTCTCTTGTTGACTCCATGCAGTGCCAGTCATCTGACTAACTGAAAAACACATCACACATGCAACTGGACATGTGAATAAAGTGAAACAGTGACATGGAACACAATGACAAATTAATAAGTCATACGTTTTAATTCAATAATGTGAAATACACTAGAAAATGCAAACAGTCATACAAAACGCACTTGCAGGTGGACTAAATATTTTTTTGTGGCGTTTTAATGCAAAATGTGAGTTGTGGACACCAACACTTTGTAAATGTTCAGGCAAAACAAGCTTATTCAGTTTGTCTGGGTTGAAATAAAGTATGAGAATAAATGTTAGAAAACATGAGCAGCTCTCGGCCATTTTCATTTTGTAAAAGTAGCTCTCAGGGGGGAAAAAAGGTTGGAGACCCCTGTCATAAACCCTGTGCTGAATCTCCCCTCGATTCTAGACCCTCTATTTGTTATTACAATGAGGGGAACTCTCATCTCTGCCACACATTAAAATTCAAGACTTGCATTGTATTTTGATATTTATGAATGCCAGTACTGTATTGAAAGGATAGTTGGGTAACCACTTGAAGGATATACCAGAATTTTATAGCTGTGTTTTTGTTAGTAATTATATATTTTATACCATAATACAGAATAAGGACCAATATTCTTCACTTCAGTAACAGAAATACTTTAATTACAAAATTTAAAAGTTGAATCACATGTGAATATGCTTTGCTGTCATTTATGACAAGATTTTTAAGAAATGGTTTAATTTAGCAATAATTTGTCAAAAACCTGCATGGTTGGGATGTTGCGAGCATATGATTGGATACCTGATGTGGATTAAGCAACACAAGTAGTTGAGATTTTTATTTTATTTTATTTTTAATGAACCTTTGATATTGTTTACTATCGTTCAGTTTGGGTCCCCATTGAAGCCTGTCCTATTGAATCCAGAAATTTATTGCCATTTTCTTTAAAAACGTGAGAAAATTCTTGGTCACCACTGCAACCAATGCTATGTGCATCAGATGCAAAAAGATCATTTTGGGGCTGACCATTCCTTTAAAAGGGAGAGAGATGAAGAGCTTGTGCAACACATTACACGTTATGCCAGTCGTTTTCTTTGAGGCTTTTTAGCCAACGTAATAAATAACTCAGTCCGGCCAACATTTTTATGTCTGGCTGGCCATACGCATGATTGAAAGCGTGAAGCTTAATTATCTCCATGATCTTTCCTGGCTAGAAGTAACTACAAACCGGATTCCAAAAAAGTTGGGACACTAAACAAATTGTGAATAAAAACTGAATGCAATGATGTGGAGATGGCAAATGTCAATATTTTATTTGTAATAGAACGTAGATGACAGATCAAACGTTTAATCCGAGTAAATGTATCATTTTAAAGGAAAAATATGTTGATTCAAAATTTCACAGTGTCAACAAATCCCAAAAAAGTTGGGACAAGTAGCAATAAGAGGCTGGAAAAAGTAAATTTGAGCATAACGAAGAGCTGGAAGACCAATAAACACTAATTAGGTCAATTGGCAACATGATTGGGTATAAAAAGAGCTTCTCAGAGTGGCAGTGTCTCTCAGAAGCCAAGATGGGTAGAGGATCACCAATTCCCACAATGTTGCAGAAAGATAGTGGAGCAATATCAGAAAGGTGTTACCCAGCGAAAAATTGCAAAGACTTTGCATCTATCATCATCAACTGTGCATAACATCATCCGAAGATTCAGAGAATCTGGAACAATCTCTGTGCGTAAGGGTCAAGGCCGTAAAACCATACTGGATGCCCGTGATCTCCGGGCCCTTAAACGACACTGCACCACAAACAGGAATGCTACTATAAAGGAAATCACAGAATGGGCTCAGGAATACTTCCAGAAACCATTGTCAGTGAACACAATCCACCGTGCCATCCGCTGCCAGCTGAAACTCTACAGTGCAAAGAAGAAGCCATTTCTAAGCAAGATCCACAAGCTCAGGCGTTGTCACTGGGCCAGGGATCATTTAAAATGGAGTGTGGCAAAATGGAAGACTGTTCTGTGGTCAGACGAGTCACGATTCAAGTTCTTTTGGAAATCTGGGACGCCATGTCATCCGGACCAAAGAGGACAAGGACAACCCAAGTTGTTATCAACGCTCAGTTCAGAAGCCTGCATCTCTGATGGTATGGGGTTGCATGAGTGCGTGTGGCATGGGCAGCTTGCATGTCTGGAAAGGCACCATCAATGCAGAAAAATATATTCAGGTTCTAGAACAACATATGCTCCCATCCAGACGTCATCTCTTTCAGTGAAGACCCTGCATTTTTCAACAAGATAATGCCAGACCACATTCTGCATCAATCACAACATCATGGCTGCGTAGGAGAAGGATCCGGGTACTGAAATGGCCAGTCTGCAGTCCAGATCTTTCACCTATAGAGAACATTTGGCGCATCATAAAGAGGAAGGTGCAACAAAGAAGGCCCAAGACGATTGAACAGTTAGAGGCCTGTATTAGACAAGAATGGGAGAGCATTCCTACTTCTAAACTTGAGAAACTGGTCTCCTCGGTCCCCAGACGTCTGTTGAGTGTTGTAAGAAGAAGGGGAGATGCCACACACTGGTGAAAATGGCCTTGTCCCAACTTTTTTGGGATTTGTTGACACCATGAAATTCTGAATCAACATATTTTTCCCTTAAAATGATAAATTTTCTCAGTTTAAACTTTTGTTCCGTGATTTATGTTCTACTCTGAATAAAATATTAGAAGTTGGCACCTCCACATCATTGCATTCAGTTTTTATTCACGATTTGTATAGTGTCCCAACTTTTTTGGAATCCGAGTTTGTACTTTCTAGGTAACATGCATGTTTCATTTGCTCGGGTCTTTCCTTTATTTTGTCACTCATTGCATTTACCTCATGTCCAATTCATGTCTTTCTCGCCTGATTTCTTCTGCAGGGAAGGAAAGTCCGTTTTTCACCAAAGAGCAGTATTTGTGGACAATCCAAGTGGCAGCCGCAGCTGAGCAGTCGTGGCGCAATGGCACCGCTGTGGACCTGCGCAGTGAAGCAGTGGAGACCTCAGTTATCAAGACGGAGGTACCCTGAGTGCAGATTGTGGGGAACAACACACTGTGTCGACCAAAGCATGAAAAAGTGGATATAAGTTTGTGAGCAAACTGGATTTTTTTTATTCCTCCTGTCCACCCTGGTTCTGAAGCCAAACTCTGAAACTTGTAAACTGGAATTTTAAAGGATTCAGAGCAAGGTCTCTCTCTGTGATTAATAAAACTTTATCATTAATATAATGTCCTGTTTCATATTTCTAAATATTATAAGTGACAAACTTTTTGAATGTGCAATCCTGGGCTGCTGGTGTTTCAAGCTTCTTCAGATATGTTTGAAGCTGTGAGGCTCCTGGGAAACGTGCACAGGCCAAAAAGGTGCTGTTGGTGTAGACAGAAAATATGGCCAACCCAGGCTGCTTGAAAGTTAATGGCCTGACAGTGCCACAGGCATCTTTTACTTCATGGTTATCAATTTCTTTTTTCAAATTTCTGCAATGCTGAATATTCTCGGTGGCAAAGGGTGCTGAAAAATGGGCGCTAAGCTGTCCATGTCACACATCGCCATGCAGCGACTGCATCTCCTCTAGTGCCTTAAATATGCAGACATATTGAGTAACATGGCTGGCTGTCCGGCTGTGCCTGGAGTTTAATGTCACTCGTTTGCGTCAGGTCTGAATTCTGGGACACTCCTCTGTTTTAAACTAAGCACTTTTGGCTGATATTGCTCACTCCTAGAAAGCCTATCCATGCAAGACTCAGCATCTCCATTGTTTGGCTGTCCGGTTATGGCCATTTCTTTGTAGCCGTTTGTTGGTTTACCGACTGGACGGTCTTCTCATTACACATGCATTGTTTAAGAGCCACATGTTGTGAATTTCCTCTTCACTTGTCAGGTTTAATTTTGTGTACATTCACAATTCTCATTTGTAAGACTTTGAAGCAGCTCTATTAAAGTTTTTGCACAACTCCTTGTTTGTGGCTTTTGTGGATCATAAGTGGGGCAGTTATGCAATTGTGCCCCTGACATTTGTGACACAAACAGAACTCTTAACAGTTAAGCATTTGTTTGGACAAAAGAAATGTTACAGCAGGGAAAAAAAACTACACTTTACTCTCTGGAGTACATAACGTTTAATACTGCTGAAAAATAAAAGCAAGGTGAACAATAAAGAAGACTTGGAAAAATAACCTTAAAGCATGTAAAGTGCTTTAATCTGCTACTAGATGCAAGTGTCTCTTAACACTGATAGCTGCTGGACCCCAGGTGGACAGTATGTGCACCAGTCCCATATCTCCACACATTTTAGTAAAATTCAACAGATTCACTGCCAGTTCAGTGCATTAGTGGTGAATAAGGCCTCCCTGTGGAGTCTGAACATTCCTCCCAAGTCTTTGTTTCTCTGATATCCCAAAGAGATGCCAGGTATGTCATTTGTGTTCAGTGTGCCCTGCAAAGAATGGTTCCTGTGTTCCTAGCAGCATTAAGAGAAAACAAAACGAGATTCAGGAAATTGGACGGATGATCCTGAGGTCCAAGATATGTTATACAAAAGTATTCCAGCTGGAAGTCTAACCCTCAGAATAAGAAGACAAGCACTAGGTGAGGATGTGTGTGTGTTCATCTGATGACACACATTCTCACATTTTACTTTGCTACTGTAAAAGCAGAGGTGGGTAGTTTGGCCAATGACACCAAAACATTTGAGTGGCGCCCATGTTGGGGACACTGAAGGCACAAGACCAGGGCTTTGTGGCAAGTGTGCCAGAGGTTTACTGCTGATTTTCCAGCTCTTTATATTTAAGGTCACAGATGAAGAAGATGAGGCCACTGCCTAAGAGCACAACATGACACATGCATGACTTTTTTGATAAACTGAAATGCATTTTGAATATTACCAGAAAACTAATGAATAAAAAAGCATTTGTTATGAAGACTGAGAAAAGAATGCAGTCGACCGAAATAGCATGATCTTCAAAATGAGGCGTCTTTAGCTAGAACTGTGGGGAGGGATAACTTAAGCCCTGCGGGACGCATGAAGACAGCATCCTAAAGATGTTTAGTTTTACAGATCTGTGCAAACGTTATGCAGTGCAACAACATAGAAAACCAGCAGATGGTGGACTAAAAGTGCATCTCAAAAGTAACAACTTTTTCAAAGCCAGCTTAATCCTGAGTAGAGAGTGGGTTGCAGTAAACATTGGGACAGTCCCCTAAGACGGGGCACCAGTCCACCTAACCTGCATGTCTTTGGACTGTTGGGGGAAGCTCATGCAGACAGGAGAACATGCAAACTGGCAAGTTTACTAAATATTTGTTTTGGCTGAATTAGTGTGAACATTAACAAGCAATGTCCCTTCATTCATGTTTTGAGCCTACTGTCCGAATTATCCCAGCAGCTCTGCACACAAAGTTCAAACCAAGTGGGGATGAGATGAGCACTCTGTCATGGAGCGCATCCACTTTGACTGGGACGAGTTACAAATATTAAATTCCCCAAGCATGCAATATCCTAAGTATTATTCCATTAATGTAAGTTTTTTTTAATTAATAATACCACACTTGAAGGTGTGGGCTATCAAGCAATTTGACAAACTAGAAGAGGCCATTCAGTCCATCATGTTCTTTGGTTTAGCTAATAGCTAAGCTGCCCCAATAAAGCTGGTCAGGGTTTCTGCTTCAGCTACATGTAGTCTGTTGCAAATTCCCACATCTCTTTGCGTAAAGAATTGTTTACTGGCTTCAGTCTTAAATGCACTTCCCCTTAATTTCCACTGGTGTCCTTGAGTATGAGATTCAATGGTAAGCTCAAAGAATCCTGCTGGATCTCCTTTACCAACGCCTTTGAGAGTTTTGAAGACCTGGATTAGGTCCTCACGCAACTTCTTCTGCCTAAGACTAATTAACAACTTACACAACGTGCAGGCCATGGACAAGCAACTTGTGAGCTGTGGAAGCACACTGAGGTGCCCAGGTGATGCTCTCTTAGACTCACAAGAAAAGCTGCCATAAAATTTGCCGTGCATGACAGTTAATATTTTAATATTCTGTGCTAACAGCTGCATTTATATCATCCAAAAAATAACTTCTGCTGGCTGGGAAGGTCATGTTTGAATGTAAATGTTCACACGAGGAGGCTAAAGATGGAGTCTAGCTGATGCCAGGCCCCGGTGTATTGTTTGTCGATGCCGCCTCACAGCTTCTCAGACCTGGGCCAGTGCCCTGGGGCAGCTTTTCGTTTGGTTTACTTGCTCATCCCGAGGACGTGCATGCAAGTTACAGTAAAGCACAAGTGTGAGCTGGGGGTGTGCGCTCTGTCATGGCGTGAGTCCTGCCAAGTTATTTATAAATGTGCACAGCACGTTGAGCTTATAAATTGCAAATATCATTTATGACAAAAAAATTAAATTATTAAGTAAAGAAACAAAAACATTGTTTAAATTATTTAAAGATTAGCTTACTTTTCAGCGCAAGAAATGTATTTTTATGCAACAAAGTGAAATAAATACTATGCAATACTATTTACAATATGCAAAAAGCGTCTTCACTCTTTCAGTGATTCACTGTGTTAATTGTACTTTTGATTGGACTTGTCATCTTTTGGTTATAGAAATATGTATCTGTTGTATTATAATTCTTAATTTTAACAGATATATCTGTAAATATAAAATTACACTTAAAAAAAAAAAAGTTGCTCATCTAAATCCAGGCTGATGAGCATCTTGCAGTAAAGTAACCTGCTGCTAAAATCTGCACTTACAGTTGGTCCTTCCTACAAAATGCTTCTGCTCTCCAAATTGAAGCATATAATAAGTTACATTATTACATTTGCTAATACAAATCAAACAGAAAAAAATACAAAATACTGTTTTAAGGCCAGATTAGTGGCCTTCAGTGTTGTCAGAGTATCGCACCGAAACCTCTGTTGCATTAGTCTTGTCAAAAAAAAAAAAAAAATGGCGATAGCTACAGAAGAAGAAGGAGAAGGAAAAGATACCGTATGTGTTCTTCTGTGTATCAGTTAGACGTCAGTTTCTTTTTTGATTATCTTTATTTAGGTATGCTCATAAAATGAAAAGTCTCTGTGCTTCCTTTAGGCAGACCCACTCAGAAGGATCTCAAATGAGAAACTATGCATCTTGGGAATATTTTAGCTGCCAAAGAGCCCTGGTGCGCATACTGTGTCCTGCCTGCAGACTCTACAACATCGTCATCACATGCACATATATACACATCTGATACTGTGTCCCCTTCTAGGGGTTTGCCTTCGGCAATATACAATAGAGCTCATCTCATAAATGTTACCTGACAGCAGAGGTTGATTTCTTACAGTTTTATAAACGAATTGTCAATGCACTGGGAGTTCCTGAGATGAAAATCTTGCATACTGAACCAATCAGGAGACTGTTTTTTGAATTTATGTAAATGACACACAATGCTCTCACAGACTCGCTTGGTCTTTAACTCCCTGATGAGAGCCACCAGTGTCTGCCAAGACAGCTAGGAGGACGCAGGAGCTCCACTGGGAACTGCCGCACAGTCTGCTTTGCTTACTGGGTGTTCCTTTGGCACAACTGAAGCTGAGAATTGTACTGGCTTCATAGCTACACCCACCAGGCCGAGGTTACAAGGGGGCTAGATGGGCAGGAATTCACTGTGCTGCTGTTTCAGAAGGTCATCCTCCTAGTTTCAACATTTTTCTTTTTTTAAGTATATTGTGGTGATTCAAAAAACAGTCTTCATTTAAATTTCCTCAGTACAACGTAAAACATAAAGCCAGCATACAAGACCGCTGTTATTGTGCGAAAAAAAAAAATCAAAACAGTTACTTACAGCTAGGACTAAAACATTTTTTTTTTTAAGTATCCACGAAAAATGAAATTTTTTATCAACCAAACCGCTTGTGTTTTTTGTTGACAAGTGAAAAACCAAATGCTTTCTTAAAACAAAAGTAAAACATGATCTCAACTGACAATTTAAATTGTTTCACCAAAAAACAAAAATAGAGACACAAACGTGATTGTTCACGCGTCATTTCCAATATAAACATATATACACACATAATTTACATGAAGATGAGCATTCACACAAAGCGATAGGAATGCCGCTGTCTGTCGGAGACCCATTGGTTTCTTGGGTTCTGTATTGACACATATCAGCCCGTGAGCATAGAACACTTTTGGAAGTCCATTCTGTGAAATTTACATATAAATACAAATTTATAGTGGGTTGGTTAGCAGTGTCCAGAAGGGGGCACACCTGCACTCTCACTTCTTGTCCTCTTTGACTTTTAATGGCAGATTAAGGATCTTGGCAAAGGGGCTGTGGTGGCACATGTCACCCACATCGCTACTGACATTTTTTTCTTTTCCAGACGAGTGTGTCAGACACCTCCTAGTTGAAGTCACAGATTTCTTACCCCTCTTCTTATTTTAATTGCTACTGATTAGTGGCTTCATCCCAAATAGAGATAGTGACACCAGCTAATATCACTGTTGCCCCGTCCAGAGAGGCATTGTTTTGTCATCTTCTCCCAAGTTTAGGATAGAATCTTCAAAATATGTAAAGAGACATACATGCGATCATGAGAAACAGATGCACTACATTTCAAAGCAAAATTCAGTGCTGCGGTACGCTTCTCCATGGAATCAATTGTTTGCAAACATAAAAATTTAGACAAAAACTTGGGAATGATTCCAAAACTATGATCCATGAGATTTGCTAAAATTTGCTGATTCATATTGCAATCTTAATATAGTCATTTTACAAGACCTTAAACAATGCCTTAAACTGATATTGAGGGGATCAAGTGGCTATAAGAATGTATCAATGAAGGCAAGTCTGTTTTACTGGGGGAGGGGGGTGATTACCCCCTTCTCTACCAAAATTCCTAGTTGACCTCACCTTCTGTAAACTCTTCCTTGATAGACTGTTTCCTGGACTTACAGTCTGGCATATCAAAGCCAAAGTCTGACCAGTCTTCAGAGCCCCCAGCCCCGGCTCGATTGGGTATAGTGATAGTGTGACGGACACGAAAGTGTACAGCTTCCATAACCCTCTGGCGTTGTAGCTCCCCAGTGGGGCCTATGGCCATGGTTGATGTGTTGCTGCTAGTGGAACGGATCAGCTGCTGACTGTTGTAATCGTGGTTCTGTTTCAGTTCTTGAAGGGCCCTCCAGATGACAAGACGATACTGCTCTGGAATCTTTAAAATGGCCAAGTCCTGTTGGAAACCAAAAAAACAAACAGAGATTGTAGGAAGGCATGATGCTCAAAGGAAGGGGTAGGATGTTGTAACAAAAGTATACACTTTGCATTATGCTTAAGACGTTTTATCCAAAGAAGACCTGATTCAGATTCTGATTGCTGAAAATAAAAAAAAAATGCAAAAATGTTTTCTTAATGTACTTGGAATTTTGCACGATGCCATTGTGAACTTCAAAATATTTGAATTTAAAATACAAGAATAAAACTAGCATCAATTAAAAACAAACAATTTTTAGTTGTAGAGCACAGAGTTCGCAGAACACCTCATCAACACCACATTTCAAAGCAGGCCCTATTCTGTAAGAATCGATTCTTCAGCGAGTCATAACTTGAACACGAAAGAGAAACTACTGTTAAAAATTGTGAAAGTTTAGAGATTGGATGGAGCATATGACCTACTCATGTCACTTTTAAAAACCTGGAAACGAAGAACTAAAAAAAAGTGAGTCATAAAAATGGGGATGCCTGTTTGAGGTGATAGATAGACAGATAGATAGATAGATAGATAGAAACAATTTACACCCTCCCTATTCCCACATGTCTTCCACAGTAAACGGCAATTACAGATTCATGCCAATTGCATTTCTCAAGAGTAACAGACAGAAGGGCATATGTGTTGTGTGTGGTTCATATTCATCTATATGAAGGCTACTTTCTAGATGGTGACAAAGATCAAATCTGTGAACTATTCTTGTGGCAGAAACAATGCCAATATGTGCTGAAGACTGCAAGTATCAAATGTAAGTTGACTTCTGCATCTACATAAATGATCTGCCTTGACAACAAAGCGGCTGACTACTCAAACATTCCACTGGGTGGAATCACAGTTTTCTTCCTCTATTCCTTTTATGGATTTCTGAAAGGAAAAAGTTAAATATTATTCATTGTCATGCTGTATGCATTAATTCACACCACACAGGGTACTGGTACCCTTTACCTCCCCAAAGTTCCCAGTTAAGATGGAATTGATGACCTGGTGACCACAAATTAATGCATATTTTTCCAGGGCCAATGCCTACTCTATTCAGACTGAAAAATGACTGAAAATCTTCTATAACAGGTTAGACTTGTGTGATGATACCACTGTGAGCACACAGCCTACCACTCTAATTTGTAATAGTGAACCATATCTCAACTACAACTTAAAACTTTTAAATGCAAAATGAGTTTTTGTAAAGCATAAGAAGTAGCAGAGACTGCATGGAAATAATCCAGTAAATACAATATGAGAAGGAGAAGATAGTGATAACTGGGACCAATTGGACAGGGCAGATGTTATATTTTTACAAATATGGTTATAATTTGAACTGAACTGTCTTGAACTGAGCTGGAGATTACGTTGGACTCTCAGGCACTAATTTTGTGTGGTTTTTAGTTCACACAGAAGTGTGCTGACAGAACTTATATTCAGAAGTTAAATATTGTGTCCCACAGAGGTTAGTACTCTGACCTTTACTTTTTTCACTTTACATGTTTACATTGGGAAATATTACTGGAAAACATAATATTCATTTTCACATGTATATAGATGTTACACAGCTATAGTTTTCTTTTAGAGTAAATGAAGCCTCTCCACTGGTGTCCTCATTTAATTGAGCCAGTAAATTAAAGGAGTGGATGGACAAGAACTACTTGTCACTGAATATAGGAAATAACAGAAATTTTAGTTATTTGGGTACGTTGCTTTTTAACTCAGTTGCTCTAACCATTAGTTTTACGGAAACTGAAAGGCTGGAAAATTAAAGACAGTTTCTAAATATGGAGGATACTGGGGAACTCATTCATGCATTTACTTCAGGGTTGGGGGGTGGGTTGTAAACAGGAGACAGATACATCTGCTGACCTTCATTTGATAAGTTGGATAATTTCCTGGTGTCCTGGAGCACAATTTGGTAATCAGTACAATTAACAAAGCACAATATCAATGATTTAGGATACATAGAGCTGTTGTTTGAATTTAATCTGGCATCTTTCAATAATGGTGAGAAGTCCTGCAGCCCAGGAAAAATTACTGGCTAAGCCTTAAGAAACTGTTTGGTGGTCTCCTCCTTCTGCTTTTTCCCTAATCTCCAGAAGCCAAAAGTTGCTTCTTCTACTTCTGCCTTCTAATTCTGGTAATTTGGAGAAAAGATTTTTCAGTTGATTTTCCTTTTTTCCTCTTGTTGGCTTCTGTTTGTACTTCTTAAACTTTGTGGTGGATTATAGCAAGATCTTATTGATGTGAGCTCCTTACTGTGGCAGTTTGGTCTGTTCTGAATGTTTTTAAATTATCCTAAAAAGCAGCCATGTTGGAATGACTAGTCTGAACACACATCAGAATGACTGAAAAGGAAGAAAATTAATGCATTGCAAACGTCAATCTGCAATTATAAAGCATATAGGCAGATATTGAAGATGATAAAAGAAATTGCCATTTCTCACTATGTTTAATTTTTGAACATATCTTCTAAACAGCAATGCCCTGTGCATTTAAACAGTCCATATAAACAGACCACTAATCTCTAAACAAACTGGCCCTGTACATTTGAATACAAGCTCAATCTAGCCACGAGGTGGGCAAACCAGCTCAATTTGACGCCAATTCAAACCCGTGATAAATAGAAGGGGTTAGTGTCATTCAGGACATCTGGCTGTAAAAGTTAGCCAAAACATTAATGATGGAATCCATCCAATCCAATTAGCTTCAGAAAATGCTAGGGTGTACCCCACAGAAAACGAGCAGGGACCTTGGCTGACTCCTATGGGAACACAGGAAGCTCTACCAAGGACAGGCCCAGCTAAATAACCAAATCCAGAAGAAGTGAGATAAAGAGGAAGAAGAAGACGACATTTGAATATGAGCTCACTGAATTAGTTTGTTTTTGTATTTTGATACTTTGTCTCTCATTTTTAAAACTCCTCCCTCTTTAAGATTAAGTTTTTTCTTTTCACAGGAAACACTACTTTTTCAGAAAATATTTCTTTTTATATATTTTTTTCACTTCAAATTAAAAATATGCAACAAGTTGGCACAAGATTTAAACAACCACTGACTTATGTCCTGACCCCAAATAATACAGAGTTATTCAAAAAGAATGTCCCTATGATGTAGCCATTTTCATTCATTGAGCTGCCTGGAGGAAGAAAGGAGAAACTCAATTTCAACAGCATAATAGATGAAACTCTGACAGTTTTCTGACACACTGTGTAAACCATATATTAGTAAGTTGAAACCTACCAGAATGGAACTATTTTAAAACAGGGACCTTCTTCTATATTTTTTTTTCGGGGGAAACATTAAGTAATTAATAAATAACTTGATGCACAAAGGAGGAAAAATGTTTGACTGGTCAACTTTTTTCATTCACTTCACAGAACATTTCAAAAATACCATGTTAGACAGAGCGGCAATATATAAAACACCAACATTTCAGTAAGAATAAAAAAACATCAGTTCTGTTCAGTCAGTGGTAAATGAATTTTACACTGCATGGCTATCAATTGTTTTAATTGAAATGCAGGTTGGAAAAAGCTACCAGGTACATACCACCTGCTCCCTAAATTATGTTTACCATCTTGATCAGCCTTTCATAAAGTTTCAGATATCGAACATTCCAGAGCCTTTATATTGAGTGCTGCAAGGAAAGTAATCAGCAAAATTTATTTCAGCACACTGAAATAAATTGGTTCAGTGTTTAAATTATTTGTTTTGAAATTACAGTCTTAACAGATGTTATCATATATGATAACAATTATATAATTGCTCTCATCTATACAGAAATCATTTTTTCCAACTGGATACTTCATTGAATACACAGTGAAAATACTGTAGGCCTGTAAGACTGAAAAATCAACTTTCAAATATAATTAAGATGTGTTTTTAAAAAATCTTCTGCAAAATCAAAAACTGACATTCAAATGCAAAAGACAGCATTGTGTTACTAGCAAACACTATGCAATATAGACTTGGATTTGCAAATCATTTCCAGTATCAACCCATTTGTACTTCTTAATGAAGACACTTTCTACCTTAGTCCTCTGCTCTTCAATCTACAGGTGTAACAATAATTGAATTTGAAATAACAGTACTTTTCCAGCATCCTAAAAGTATCATTCTGCCTTTGGTTCCATTCTAATCTTGGTTGTTTTATGCTAGAACTCTTACAAGTCAATTTTATCAAGTAAAAGCTTTGTCGTTAAAGACAATACTACTAGTACTCATATTATCACTACTATGGACAAAGGAAAATAGCTGCCATATTTCCTTTTGTTAATGCAACTCCTTTAAAATTGCCATTTTAAACAGGATTTTCAAAGCCAAAAATGGTCATTTTAGCTGTCTTGCTTAATGCACAGTGTAAGAGAAAGCAGTCAAGTAGAGGAAAATGTTTGAATGGATATAAGTTCTAGAAGTGATTTAGTTCTCTTAGTGGTAGTGGAAAGAAGTATTTCTCTGTTGCACTATTCAATGTTCTCACAGAGATGTCTGGGAAGTGTAGTGTCTGCCAGAATCTCTGTGGAAATGAAGATGAAGTGAAAATGCATCCAAGTGGGCTAGAGTGGTGGCAGAAGTACTGCTGACAATAACCTTGAATGGGCCTAAAACTCCTCAGATGCTAGCATTTCTGGTCTACAGGGATGTAGGAAAGTATTGAGTATATTCTCTAAAACATGAGGTCTGAGAAACATAATAAGTGAGTCACATTTTTGCTATCTTGTACTTTTTGTATTCCTTTCTCATTCCACTTTTCTTGTAATTATTTATTGTTTGTTATTAAATTAGCCTTTATAACCATAATCAAGTTTACACTGGTGTTGAAACAGGGTATAAGGAGGGTTACATTCAATTAAAAGCTGCAGTTTTCACATGTACCTTTCAAGCAACAGTGCATGAGTCATAAGTGTGCCACGCTTTACAGATGCACCACAAGTAAAAAGGTAAAAAAATAAAATATATAACAAAACAGCACATAAGGTACAAACATACATGTGGCAGCCTGGATTTTAATTTGCTACTAATTTGACAGCATGAGTGTTCTTTATGTGTGAAAAGTATGATTTCTATTTATTAACAATAATTATTTCCTTTCACTCCTATTTCTAAAGAAGCTGGGATGTTTACAGTTTATCTAAAAGTTCAGAGGGGAAGCCATTCGCATATCTACTTCCAGAAGCAAATGCCTTTACCTCCATTGTCAGGTTCTGAAGGTGGTACATGCTCTGCAGTCCCTGGGAGGTGAAGTAGTCCACACAGTTTTGGCACCCAAGGCTGGATAAAAAGCTGTGTGGAGAGAAAATGGAATTTCACTAATTTTACCCATTTAGCACTGCAGGTAACTGACTGCAGGATGCTTCATTGTAATATGTTTCTTAAAGTATACAGCTCATAACTGTACAAGTTGAGCAAGCACTGAGTACCAATTGTATAATCAGTTTTTTTTATTTGACTAGTAATAGTACAGGAAAAGTAAACAGAAACACCACACATATGTAATGAAACATTTAGCATATTTTAGATCCCCAGTACAAATTAAAGTTTAAGTGTTAAAATGTCCAACATGACATCTCATTCTCTTATCTCCTTGATGGTTCCATATTGCAAATCCTGATACATTTAAGAGTCTAAAGATAAAAAGAGTGAAGCACCCTTGCCCTCTTAAGATTGAGACCTTGGTGTGGTGGTGAGGTGGCGGCTTGTGTTCCTTAATGATCCTTGGAACTATGTCTGCAAGATATACTATATGTGAACAAGATTGAAATAACTAATGGCAAATTAGTATAAGGGGAAGCAACAAAAATAACAATCCAACCTTGACCCTAATTAAAGTTCTAAATAAACCTAGGAGGAACACAGGTATCGAAAACTATCCCTAGAGCCAGGCCTGGAAGTAGTACTTTTTACTGAAGTGTGCCTGGTGATCAGATGATTAATGTAGCACCATCAGACCCAGTTTCACAAAAGCTATGTGAAGGAGCCATGTGGGCTCAACACACACAGAGTAAAAAAGTAAGACTAGAGTGCAATGCCTTTAATGGGCTGGATCCAGGCATGCTAAACTTTGCCATCAGAAAATGCAGCTTGTGAGGTGAAGTAATGGAATTCTGAAAATTCTCACCTATATATACAGCATTGGCTCTAGAACAAAGTTTCTCAATTAAGGCTGGTCTTTCTCTCCTACTCTGGAGTTACTTCACAGAGAGAGATGTTTAAGGATTTTCACAAGCCCCTGGCCTGGGACTGTACACCTAGAGCTTTTTACACTGTACAAGATGACATGATCACCTCAAATATGATATTGTTATGGATGGGTCTGCATTTTTGTTTATTTTATGTTTTATTGTCAATTTTGAATTATTTTATTTCATAGTTTATGTATTTTCTATTATGTTTGTAATTATATACTATCTCTTTAAATGTTCTGATGGTCCGTGTGCTTTGTGTGTGAAGCACCAGAAGTTAGGGCCACCCTATTGTCATTCCTACTGGTTCCTCCCTCTCATTATAAAGGGCTCGGGAATGGAGAAATCCAATGGCAGATTATTTTGTTGTATTTGCAGTATCACAAGCATTGTTTTTCTTGTGAATGTAATGGGTTTTTTTCTGACATTCTGCTCTTGTATTTTTCTTTCAGATTGTGTTTTTTGGGACTTGTACCCTTAGACTTTTCTTTTAAGCAACACCTTGTTTTGCTCTTTTGAGCATTTTGTTGGATTTTTCTATTTTGTTAGGCAAATCCTAATTTACAATGCTTCTTTGTTTGCTGTTTTGTGCATATGCTGATGATTTACAGTTATCCTCCTCCTTTTGAAGATTTTTGCTTAATTTTGGGACTTTTGTAATTATTTTGCCATCTCTCCTTGTTTGATGTCTGCTACGCTGGAAGCCAGTTAGCACAGTGGAGAAGCTGGATTGGTGTGTTCCTTGTCTGGACTAGTCAGTGATGATCCTGACCTGACAAGTGGCTATATTTTGGAGGCTATACCCACATTTCATGTTTATGACTCCAACATACAACAAACATTGAAAAACACAGAGAAAAAATGGACTGTTATCTTATTTAAAGATATTGGAATCACTGCTTGAAGTGTAGGGCATCAACCTAGTGAGTCTGTAGTGATAATATGACACTTTAATGTTCACATGGGCAATGGCAAAAGAGAATGGAAGCAGTGGTCTGTTTAGAATCTGATTAGTGAATTGCTGCTGGAATTCTCTGATAGGCAAGGATTATTCATGATGAATAATTTATTTGAACATACGGTTGCTCATAAGGGAACCTGGTACCAGAGTACCTTTGGTCAAAGGTCAATAATTAACACTCCAGTTATGTCATCTGGTGTAGGGCCAGGCTGTATATTCTGGAAACTCACATAAAAAGAGGTGCTGAGCTGGTTGAGAAGGATGGACATTTAGCTAGACAGTCCTGGAAAACGTTGGAAGGAACAGATGGGTTGTCAGGGTGTGTTGGTAATGATTTGTATACAGATAACTACAGCAGAGATATACAGTTTCAGTATAACTTGGTAAACCACAGCAGTGGAACGAGCTGCAAGAAACAAAGAGCATAAGGTTGTTGGTGCTCGTCATTGCAGCACAAGTGCCAGCACATTGCAGCACTGAACCCATCACCCATTTGTGAAGGGAAACTGTCAAGTTGGAGAAAGAGGCTTTCTCTGTGATGTTAGAACAAGTGTCTCCACATCTGAGAGACACTGGCAGGTCAAAAAAGGTGGCAGGTATGGCAGTGAGGAGAGTGAAGACAAGTAAGACCATGAAGAAGGAAATTCAAACAGTGTCTTAGAAGTTCTCCCAAACCATTTGATGATTCAATAAACATAAATGGGTCATCTCCTTTGCTGTTCTAAGCAAGGGTGAAGAAATGTTGATCTCAACTGAGGATATGGTTGAGAGGTAGAAGGAAAACTATAAACTTCTACCTTGGTAAATAAACCCTGCTTGAAGGAGGAAGTGCCAAAAGGGTGGATGATAGCTGATTAGAAATGCTGAAGGCAATGTAATGTTATGGGGGTGTTCTAGCCTCTTCAATGTTGCATAGTTGGAGAAGACAGTTTCTTAGGACTGGCAGGCTTTCTAAAGTTGGAAAGTTCATCCTGGAACCTGGGAGACAACTGTAAATAAAATATCTGGATAGTATCTACTGCTAGATATCGTTCTTTATTTTGAATAATTTAGAGTACCTCTACAGTTGGTTTGAGTGAAACAAACTGTTTACAGATGATTGAGGTTGTTATAGGGAAAACTCATACATGCTCACAATCGCTTATAATTGGTTAAGAGGGATATGTTATATGAGGAGAAAACACACATGTACATGGAGAGGAAGTGTAATGCTAAATATAATACTAATAACACTCATAAGTGACTGGGTCAGAAATAAGGAATCAAACCCATTTCAATGGAGTTATGAGGCAGTAGCACTAAGCAAAATATAGCTATGACACATGTGGATGCACTAGAAGAAAAAAATCATTCTTCATCCACTGTAGAGTGTTGCAAAATTTATGATCTTATCATTAGATACTTGGAATAGTTATGACTGGGACTGTCCATTTAGTTGTATTCTTTTTACAAGTTTTCATTTTCCCTTTTTCATACACTGTTATTAGGTTTTTAGTAATTGCTTTTGCTTGTATTGTTATTAGTGTTTTACTCTAAAGTATGTTGAAGTACATAATTCATTCATTATCTTTGATATGTGTTTTATCTGTTTCAGTTCAGAAGTGTGTTGCACCTGAATCTAGACTACTGATAAAGGTGCTACAGGAGAACACGTTTTCAAGCCGAAACTGTAAATACAGTATGTCAGAAGATTTTCATGCCTGTAAGAGGAGTTGGAATAGAAGGAGAAGGTATTTTATGGAAAGAACATTTCATATTTTTAATAAAGTATTTTGGAACTGGGGGGAGATGTGTCAAAACTAGAACAATAAATGCATTTCTACTGAAAATGCTTAAATCTTGCAAAGTGATATTAAATGTTTATTCAAGACAGAAATGCAAATATGTAGACATTTATTTAATCTGAAAGGCTAGTGAGGAGACTATTCATAGATACTTAACTTGTTTGCACTTGCAGAGTGAATCATCATAAGATATCATGATCCAAACCTATTCACAGAAGTATAAACAAATTGGGGAGTCATTCCAATAAGAAGACCTCTATCTGACTGAAAACAAATCTTATTTATCCTCTTACAATAATACTTGGTGTAATGGTTGTCACTGTCTCTATAATCAAATTGACTACAGCAGACAAAACCAGAGCTTCAGAGCAAAAAGGAAAAAAATGCATGAATTATGGCACTGTCTTGTATAGTCTCACCATACACATTCTGCCTGAACCTGGTTTCAGATGCTACATGCTGAGATTTGTTGTTTATTTCAAAGTTTTGGTGCAATGGAAATATTTGTACCTTATGAGGCTTGGGTCAGGGTTGTAGGATGGTGGAGGAGTACAATGTGAAGCTGACACCATTGACTGAGTGGTGTGAGCTACGTTCATATCACCATTGTGCATGTGGTGGCTATTAATCAGGCTGGGCCCTGAAAAGAGAATAAAAGTGATACATTAAAACCTATTATCAATAAATACAAGGAAATGTAAAAATGTCACTGAAAGGACAGCCAAAGAAAAACTGTTTTCTAAAAAAATGTGCTGAAGCAAATAATTACAGTAGAGCTATAGTCTAAACTTAAACAAGGCTGATGATGTTGCTTCAGAGTCAAAACTCTTTATACTTAAAATTCATTAAAAATGTTTTTTTTAAAGAGATCAGTGCATACATAGGTTTCCTTACCCATGGGTCCCATACTGGTGGCAGTATTAGGACTTTGCTGGGATGTTTGTCCTACAAGCTGGTTGACAGATGGCAGCTTGTTGATCCCTCCGTGTACTTTGTTCAGATTGGACATCACAGGTCCATAGGAGGAAGGAGAGTGCATATGGTTCCTCAGAAAAACAAAGAAGATTCATTAGGTGGATAACATAAAAAAACAATAATCTGACAAGTACACTACTATAAGAACGTGGTGTCTCTAACTATAAATCAAACCAGCAGATAACACATATGACTAAGTACAAAGCAGACAAAGTGTATTTATGTCCTTTTTACTTATTAGGTTAGATAAAAAACAGAAAGATGTACAAAACCATCAACAAAGTGGTAAAGGTTCTTGCAAAAATACTTTAGATCAGTCTGGAACATTTTTCTTACTTAATGGTCTATAGAACCTATTTAATACACATACATTTTTAAAGGTGCAAAATATGAATTAGGGACTCCAACTCACTGTCTCTGCAAAAGCTGCTGCTGTTGCTGTCGGTATGAGTCTACCAACTGTTGAGGGACCAACTCCACAAGTTCTAGGCTATCTTTTATTTTCATAAGAATTTCAAAATTCTCACGACCACGGACCTGAAATGGACAACAGCAAAAAAACAAAGTTTGACAAAGAAGAACTTCAAGCAGTTAATTCATTTAAATTAGGAGGTTTCTTAAAAAACATCTTTTATAGTTACCCTGAAAAGACCATCAGTAATGAAGTTAATAAACTTACAGGAATGTAATATATCTCTTCTTCTCCATGTCGTCTCTTTTTGATAGTAATTCCTGGTCCAGGAATGTTCTGTGGTGTCTGTTTAAAAGCTGGAAAAGAAGACATATACTGAATATACATTTACACAAAGCAGTACCTTATTGGACAAAGGTTCAGTCTTTTGATATGTAATGAATTTTTGACGGTGGTCTTTTGACACTTTAAAGTTAATTTTAGTTACTCATTTTATCTTGTTTTATTATTTTTGTGAAAACAGGCTATGCAAATAGATATTAACATATATTCAGAGCTCTGTTATGACAATCTATGGGCTAATTAGTTGATCTTACATACTGTCAATATGTTCCACCTACATATAAAATAAAACTATCAGTAAAAAAATATAGTGCAAAAATTATGCAGACAGAGAATGTGAACATTTCACTTTATTTCATCTCTGTATAGTTCTGTAAAACACATATTCTCCCTAGCTAACATAAATATCCAGAGTAGAAAAATAAAAATTAAAATGGACTATTGATTTAAAAGAGAACACAAGCCATTATTTTAAACAGAATGAAAAATTTTTTATTTTTTTAATTTTTAATTGTGAAAGGTGTGGTGTATGAAAAAGAAGTATCTATGTAGGGCTGAGTCATAACAGAATTGTGTAGCAGCAACACAGGGCACAGACAACTTAGCTTCATTCCTGACCCGGGTGAATAAAGGATGAGGCTAAACACAAAAGAAATCTTACTGCGCTTGTTGGCGTTTCCATTTTTGGCCACAGTGTCGTTCATGGCCTGCTGCTCCCTGAAATGGTCTTCGTCCGCTTTTCTATCCCTTCCTGGACAGGCACAGATCCTTCCCTCAAATGACCTCCGACCCAGGACCTGACCACTACAGAGAGGGAGCCTGGATGTAGATTATTATTTATGTAATAAGAAATTTGATCAAATAAGCACTTTACAATAATTAATTTCATTAGTAAAAGGCTTCTGCTTTGGATGCTTTGTTTATAGGTCAAAGTTTTTGAAGAATTAATTTAAAGGCATCTTTCCATTAATGCACCAAGCTGGGTCATATGTTTTTGCCAACAGCATTTCCTAAGTTTTATAATTCTTTTCTGGGATACTCCATCTGTGGCTGGGCCTGTAGGCTGAGGAAGGAATTTCTGATATAGTCATCTGAGTATATCAACTGTTTTAAATACAGATAACTCTTATAAGGAGGGAAGCTTTTAGTTTGTCAATTACAAATCAACTGCATTCCAGGTTTACCCAGAAAAGTACTTCTGTAATTTTTGTTTGTATACTTAGCTACCTATATGGTCAGCTTATACTAAGATATTCTGTAAATCCCTGAAACACACAGTAACGAAAAGATAATCAGCTTATCACCATGGCTGTAGTTGACACTACCTGCTGCAATCATCCATGCTGCCATTATGAAACTATAGAACCTCCGCAGCCAGTTATTGTTATCTGAGGATAGGGAACGCTTTTCTCAATTTAATTCCATATAAGGCATAGTTATAACCTTTAGCTATATCGAACTGTAGTATCTTCTGAGCCTACTCACATGTTTTATTAACTGTGAAGGCAAAAACATCCTTGTGAGCTCTGCATGCATTTATAATATCCATCTATTACTCTTCTTACAATTTAGGGAAATGAAAAAAATGAAACTATCATGGGTGCAAGGTAGTGTAAGGAAGGAATAAACCCTGAATGGAACACCAGACAGCAGCATGGCACATTCAGTTATACACCATCTCTCATTTACATTGGCCCAGTTTATACTCACCAATTAACATAACATCTATTTTATTTTAAACAATTAAATGTCAGAATAAATATAATAAATCAATATTCAGTTGTACTGTTGCCTCATATTTAATATTAAATTGGAATTAATTCTTGCTAAGGCACTTTACACATAGAACACAGACTTAGAAATCACAAAAGACTCATCTCTGTATCGGAAGTTATCTGTACATGGTATAATGCATTTGTGAGACCTCATATAGAATACTGTGTGCAGTTTTGGTCAAAGTATTACAAAAAGACATTAATTAAATTGATTAAAGATATGGAAATGTATCAGTTTAAGCAAATGAAGATGAAAAAGTGGTACAATGGTGTTAAAGTAATTAAGGGAAAGTAGCGGTATACTAGGTGTTACTTTAAAATAGGTCCTTTGAAAAAACAACATTGGGGCAGAGATGTTTACACAAAAAGCATACACAGAATAAGTTACAAAGCAGTGTAATACTTTGAGCACCTTTAAAACTCAACTTGATGGTCTTTTGAAAGAGTAATGCAGACTATCTGCTCTTCAATAAATGTTATTAAGAGCTCTGCTATTTTGTATTAATTTAGCTACATAATGAAAATCCAAAAATGAATAAAAATATCAGATCACTCACTCTCGAGTCTCCAGTGTGATGATAATAAGTATTGGTCTTCTGTTCATCCCCCCAACACAACTACTATTACACATAAAGTTGTACAGGATTGTTGTGAATTCAGTTCCCACCTGAAAACCAGGAACATTAATTAAATGTGTATATTCATTATTTTTTCAAAGTTACAACAGAAGTTAGTCACATTTTAATATGTAACAGTCCCTGCTGTGATCATAATGGCATAAACCCAAAATAAGTAAAGTGAGTTAGTAAAAACAGGCCAGTTCCTAGCACATATAGAATAGATGGTAGGAATGAATGTTAGAATTAATGTCAATTAGCAGGTCAAATGTATCTTTACAGTAAATAGTATGGGATACAACTATGGCATCATTGGTGCACTAGGTGGCACTACAAAACAACTAGTGGATACATTGGTAATAAGTCATGCCAAAATATTAGATTCCTACGCTGCAATAATCATGAAATTATTCTTATTAAAAGATTTCAGTTTTAAACATTTACCCAGAAATGAAAAATTAACACATACACAATAACTAATAATTTTATTTTAGGAAGGAATGCAGTTTCACTTCCATATAACTTACTTCCCTACCACAGCGAAAAAAATCATATCATTACAATGTTTAAGAAAGCTGGAACGTAGTGAGATGGCAACAACACCAATGTAAGATTCAACCATAAACAGAACATTAATCCACAGCAAGAAACATTCATGAAATGCCCACCCAGAGTTTAGTTACAATGCCTTGTTTTAGGGTTACCAAAACTATCATTGAAGGATGTGCTTTGACTGTGGGATTGGCTCCTTAAAGGCAAGACATAGTTATACAGGATTAAGGTGCAAGCTCTACAACCCCTGCCCAGCACTGTGCTAAGGGTGTTATCTTAGTTCTGGAAATTTCTCAGATATTTCATATTAATTTTTGGAATTGTTTATTATTTTTGGGCAATTTTGACCACCATTTAGGGTAGAATATGCTCGCTGTCATTAGGGTGCTGCTGATTAGGGCATGCATAGTTATCATTGTTATGTCTTTGAAGGTCATGACCGTGATTTCACTATAACAGAATAAAATTTCTTCCTGGGCAATCCTTCATTATCCGAGCTACGGATAAAACCCGTTTCGAATCACGTCTCAGAAAATCTTTCTTCGTGAAACCTCTAGTATACCAATCTTTGCTATCACTTTGAACTCTGGACTTTGAATCAGTCCTTCGTTTTGGCTTGTCACATGGCTTTCTTTGAGTTTTTCAGTTTAACCCATAATTTGTTTTTATACATTCTTCTTCTAGTCACTCTCAAACACCATCTGCCTTGCAGTCATAACAATGGGATGGTAGAAAAAAGGTTTTAAATAATCTAAAAACATAATGTATATGACTATATACTTTAACATACACTAAGGAGGAAATTGACTAGGTACCAGATTTCAATCTATGCAACCCATGCATCTGACAAAATGTGCATAATAACAGGTACAAATCAGGAAGATAATTTCTGAAGGCAAAAACTTTCTTAATGAATGACTCATTTTCTGAATTTGTGACAGCAAATAAGAAAAATTAAAGTGAACGTATTTGCTCTTAAACAGAAAACTATACTGTCAAGTAAATAAATATTTTCAAACCAAAATAGCTAATTTACTTATGAATTATTATTTTTTTAATCTAACTGAACTATATTTATTAATCTGGTTCTTCTTGAAAAATTCAGCATGGCTACATGTACTGTATATTACTAAATATCCATCAATTATCCAACCCGCTATATCCTAACAACAGGGTCACGGGGGTCTGCTGGAGCCAATTCCAGCGCGCAAGGCAGGGAACAAACCCCGGGCAGGGCACACACACACACGCACACACCAAGCACATACTAGGGACAATTTATGATTGCCAATGCACCTAACCTGCATGTCTTCAGACTGTGGGAGGAAACCAGAGCACCCGGATGAAATCCACACAGACATGGGGAGAATATGCAAACTCCATGTAGGGAGGACCCAAAAAGGGAACCCAGGTCTCCTTACTGAGAGGCAGCAGTGCTACCACTGTGCCACCGTGCCGCCCTATTACTAAATATACAACAAAAGAAGCGTGCTTGTCATTGGAAAATAAAAACAATTTGAGTATGTAGTTAGGATGATTTTTTTTGAACTAATCATAAATTTCTCGCTCTTGCCAACATGCCAAATGCCCCACCATACTTCTTAAATTCTGCCTTCACGCCATATTCCTGACTGTTACAACAATGATAAATACATTCTTTGACATCAACTTTGTGCAAGCCACTTTTAAAATCGCTTCTGTAACCCCAATGTTAAATATGTTTGGCATTCATGCTGACAATCTTAACAATTTTTGGGCCTATCTCTCACTTATCTTTTCTGTCAAAAGTTCTTGAGCGTGTTTGTAGCTTCTCAGCTCACTATTTACTTAACTTCTAATAATTTGATGGAACCCTTTCAGTTTGGTTTCAGAGTGCAGCACAGCTGTGAAACTGCCCTGCTTCAGGTAACTAATGATTTGTTTATGGCAGTAGACTCTGGATAAACCAGTATATTAATTCTGTTAGACCTTAGTGCAACATTCAACACTGTCAGACATGGCATTCTACTGTCCAGAATGGACAACATTCTGGATATCTCTGGCACTGCCCTCCAGGCAAGAGTTTGTTAGTCTTGGCAACAACAGATCCAGCTCAGTGCCAGTCACACAAGGAGTTTTTCAGAAATCTGTCCTTGGCCCTCTGCTCTTCTGCATCTACTGTATATGCTTCCCTTGGCCATATTACTCTTAGCTTTGGACTGGGTTATCATTTTTATGCAGATGATACACAACTTAATTTCAATGTTAAAAGCAAAAACTTAATCAAAGCTTTCTCAGCTCCCAACTTGCCTCAGCAAAATTAAAACCTAGATTGAGCAAAACTCTTTAAAATAAAATTGCAGCTAAACTGAACTCCCTCAAATTGACTCTGAAGCACAACTTAAGAAAATTAGCTCCTTTTAAGTCACTCATGATGGCGATCTCATTAGACCTTCTAATATAAGGAATCTTGGTGTCATTTTTGATTCCTCCAATTCTTACTCCACCTCACATAAACCACATTAATAAACTTTCTTACTTCCACCTTCATAACACATCCTGTGTTTGCTTTTTCCTCTCCTTTTCCTATGCTGAGAAAGTTGTCCATGCTTTTATCACATCCTGTATCAATTATTGTAACTCTCTACTGGCATGTGCCCCTTCAAATGTTATATCACATCTCCAGTTACTTCAAAAGTCTGCTGCAAAAGTCCTTACACAAACCAACAACAGCGAGCACATCACACCTATCCTGCTTCACCTTCATTGACTCCCTGTGTCTTACAGGATTGAATATAAAATTCTTTTAAAAGCCAACAAAGTTTTAAATGGCCTTGCACCGGACTACATCAGTGACCTTCTTCATTGCTATGCTCCTGTTCACCCACTAAGGTCTTCTGATTCTGGCAATCATGTTGTGCCTCACATTGACCTATATTCCATGGGTGACAGGCCTTCAGCTGTATATAGCGCCCAGACTTTGGAATTAATTAGATCAACTGACTCCATTTATTCTTCAAAAAAACAAAACTCATCTGTTCAGGAAGGCTTTTACTTTAACCTAACACTCTCCCCCTTCTTTCAGTTTCCCTCTTTGTCCAGATGCTCAGGATAATTTGTGTGTGTGTTATATCATAAATTATGTGATTTGTTCAGGCATTTCTTTTAATATTGAATTTACTATTACTATTGTATACTCTGGTTTATTCTATCTTTTATTCTATTTAATGCTTCTGTATATCCTGTGTTTATATGTTTATTGTTCTATGCAGAAACTATTTGTAATATTTTTTTTAAAGTGCCTGGAGCATGGGAAAGGTACTATATAAATAAAATGTATTATTAATTGTGTAACCATTTACGGTATCTTCCGAAAGTATTCAGATCCTTTTTCACATGTTGCAACCTTATACTAAAATCATTTACATTTATTTTATCCATCATCAAACAACACTTAAGACTCCAGAATGACAAAGTAAAACCAAGATTTTAGAATTTGTTGAAAATTTCTAAAAAAATAAAAAACATAAATATCTCATTGATACAAGTATTCAAATCTCTCACTCAGTACTTTGTTGAAGTACCTTTAGCAGATATTATGGCCTGGAGTTTTCTTTGGTATGAGACAACAAGCTTCACAAAGCTAGATTTAAGGATTTTTTGCCAACTCTTCTCTGCATATCCTTGCAAGCTCTGTCAGGTTGGATGGAGACTGTTAGTGAATAGTTATTCTCAGATCTCTCCAGAGATGTTCAGTTGGGTTCAGGTTTGGGCTCTGGCTGGGCCACTCAAGAACATTCACTGAGATGACCCTAACTAATTCCTGTACTACCTTTTCTTTGTGCTTAGGGTCACTGTCCTGTTGGAAAGCACGGTCTGAGCTCCAGAGAGCTCTGAAGCAAGTATCTCTGTATAGCAGGATGTAGCCACCACAATGTTTCACTGTTGGAATAGTATTATGCAGGTGATAAGCGGCTGCTGGTTTCCTCCACACGTAATGCTTAGAACTGATGCCTAACAGTCCGATCTTCATTTCAGCAGACCAGAGAGTCTTGTTTCTCATAGTGTGAGAGTGCCTTAGGTACCTTTTTGTAAAATCCAAGTGGGTCTAGTGTGTCATCTGGCCACACTGTCATAAAGCCCAGATTAGGAGGGTGTTGCAGTGGTGGTTTTCATTCTGTAAATTTCTTCCATCTCCGCAAAGGTTATCTGGAGCTCAAACAGTGTGACCACTGGGTTCTTGGTCACCCCTCTTGCCAAGGCCCTTCTCTCCCGCTTGCTCAGTTTGGCCAGGCACCCTGTTCCAGAAAGAGTCATGGTTATTGCAAACGTATCCCTTTAAAGAATTATGGAGACCACTCTTGAGAATATTCAATGCAGAAGAAGAAAGTAGCCATCCCCAGATCTGTGGCTCAATTAAATCCTGACTCTAAATTCTACAGGAAGTTCCCTCAACCTCAACTGTGGGACCATTTTTAGATAGATGTCTACCTTTCCTAATTATATGCTATCAATTTAATTTACCATAGGTGGACTTCTAACAAGGTGTAGAAACATCTCAATAATGAACAATAGAATGGGATACACCTATGTCAGATTTGAAGTGTCTTGCCAATTTGTCTGAATACTTGTGTTAGTGTCATGCTTCAGTTTTTTTCTGTTCTGTTTTCGCTTTGTCATTCTCGGATATTGAGTGTACCACTGAAACCATTTTAGCATAAGGCTGCAACATGTAGAGTAATTTAAAATTATTACATATGTGAAAAATAAAATGCTTTAAGCATTGATCAGTCCAAACCAATATCCGAACAATCTTATCAAGTGTCATTTCTCTGAAATGCTGAAAAAGTGAAGGTGTCTGAATACTTTCTGAAGGTACTGCATACCATCCATGACCCTTTGCTGAAATCTGATTACTTCAATTTATTTTATTATAGCTCTTCTTCTTCTTCTTACAATACTTCTTCTACTAACAGATAATTTGGAATCTTGAATGAATTTCTTATGTTATAATGATTGAGTAGACAAGTTATACATATTTATTAGCCACTTGTCCATTTTGTCATTTTTCACATTTATAAGTTCACTTCAAAATACTCAGATGCTGACTTACACGAACCACTACATTAGAGAGACAGACAGAGAGATAGACAGAGAGTTACATTAACCGTCTTTTTCATTGGTTCAACAAAGTACTACAACGTTGTCTGTCACAATAACCCACCCTTCCACCAACAACAACTTGTGATGACTTGCGGTTCAGAAATTGTATCCGATGCTGCTTGGAAAGGCTTTTGTTTACCAAGACTCTAAATTGGATAAAGCAGGTTTAAAAATACGGTGATGGATCAAAGGAATTTACCAAAAAAAACATAATTTGATGTGAGAGTTGTCAGAAGACAGAACATAATCAGTTACAACACAGACCATGGCCAAATGGGCTGTCTAATACATCCTAGGGCATTTTACAATGGATGGCAAAAAAATTCAACATTTTCAAAACATTCAAAGAGTGTACTATATTTTTTATCAATTCACATAATAAACTTGCTTATTTCATTTCAGGGTTGTAGGAGGCCTGAGCCTCTCACAGCAGCACATTCCTTATTTCTGTTGGAATCAGTCCTGGTCAGGACAACATTTTATAGCAATGCACACTCGCACTCACCTTACACAGCCCGAAATCAGAATCATCAATCAACCTAATCTCCCATCTTTGTAATTTAGGAGGAAAATTAGAATATCCAGAGGTAAAAAAACCACATCAGACACAAATATATTTTTTAACTGGCTTATTGCAAAGTGACCAGAGCTATGACTCAGCCATTTTTGTTACCACTTTCCCACTACAGAAGTAATATACTTAAAACAAATATATAAACACATTCATGATCATCCATATTTAAATCTAATTGTTCTTCCATATGACTTTAGAGATGCTATTATTACTGTATATATTACTGTTTAAATACTATACAGGTATATTATTGTAGTATTTGCATCATCAACATAAAAAGAAAGATGCCAATTTCAACAGTGAAAAGCATACCTGTGGAGACTCATAGGGCACAATCACACTCTGTCTCCCTGTTACAGGGTCATCAATATATTGGCACAAGTTGTTTCCTTCAACACGAATGAGATGGCTTGCTGGAGCTACTTGACCTGATAGAAAACAGAAGTGCATTTAATTAAAAATGCAAATTAATCCTGGAATGAAAAAGTTACTCTAGAAAAATAACTCAATGAAAAGTTGCTATAAATTTCCCTTTATTGAAAAGCAATAGTTAGAAGATAGTAATCTTTCAGTTAATGCCTAGCACATACTGGATCATTTGTATTAAGCAACCTTATTTCATATCATTAAGTGTAAAGCATTATTAGTGCGCAGAATTAGAAAATATGCTTACAAATTGGCAAATTATTTAAGCAAAACCATTCAAGAGAAATCAAGTTGACAGTGGATCAGTGCCCATGGTGGGAATACTACTAAAATTAAACAACAGAATTATTCATACAAAATAGTTTAGAAGGAAAAACTCTGCAGTTAAACATAAATGCACTGCATTGAAAAATAATTCAGATAATTAGAGTTTTAAATCATATTTTTGCATTAGTTCTGAAAGTTGCTTTGCCACAGTTACTTACTGTCATTGAAATCCCTTCCAAGCTCATGGTTTGGACAACGTTTTACCACCTCTGTCACATGCTCAGCTTTTTTGTAAACTGGCATGGCACGAATTACACTTCCAGGAGGAGCAGGTGAGGAGAGCTTAATTTGGATGGGACAGGTCTTGGCAATCTGACAGTAGAGTTTCTTAAGTAATGGTGAATACTGAAATAAAACAGAAAGTTATACTGAGTCAGGTTAGTAAAAATATGTAACATCTAACCATATTAGTAAAATTGTGATGGAGGAAAATAAAAAAAAACTCTGCACTAATATTATTCCATCATATTAGAACAACACGTTTTAGATATTTAACTTAATTAAATTAGGGACATGTAAGAAACCAATGGCTGAGCCGTCATTTTAAATGGAAGCCAGCTTTAAAACATCTGATCTTAAACCACTTGCCCTCTCTTTTGAAGATAAATAAGAAAGATAAACCTTTATGCTATTTAAAAAATAGACTTGTCTATGGCAAGCCAAATTAAAATTTACAGATATTTCAAAAGGCACTTCAGATATGTGACTTTTTAGAGATTGATTTCAGTATAAACCGCGTGGGAAAGTGGTACATCCACTTATGTATCTTTCTTTTCTACCTCCAAAAGTGAAGATTCTTAAGGAGAGCTGTAACCATGCCTCTTTGTTCACCTTTAACTTCACCACTTCAAGTCTTTCAGCTCAAACAACCTACTAAGAAGAGAAAATAGATTTCATTCTTGGACCAAGAACAGAAGGAGACACTGCACAACTCCACACAAATACCTTTGTCTTTCTTAAACAATCAAATAGCCTGTGCATATAGGCTATCAAATGGGATATTCTTGTTGGTTCCCCAAACATTTTAATGATTTTGTCCTGATCACTTCCTGTTCTCTATAATAAAAATGAGGCAGTATTCTCACTTTTCAACATCAACTTTTTATTTGTGCAGTTTTTGTAATACACTTGATAGAATGTTCTCCAGTTGTATTGATGAGTAATTGCTTTTTCTTTAAAGCAAATGTATCATTTTGTATTCAATAATTATATTTTAAGGTGGCTTAAACTGAAAGACGACTGCATCATCTAGAATTACACTCCCCATAATATTGTACTTGAAAAAGAAGATTAAAGAACTGGGTGCATATATTAATTAACTGAATGGCCTAAGCCATTCCTTTTCACCCTAATTTATTTTGTTTAGGGTAGGCGTATACTATGCAGTTTCCTCATGTATTACATCAAACGTGTAAATGCCCTCTCAGACTTAACAATTCATTTGTATAGATAGCTGATAGGATTTTATGGGCTCACAAAAGCTTGGAGGCCTTTTGAATAATCTTACATCAGGTTGCATGGTGAAACCATTACTGTATGTAAGACTCGTGGAACCTTTGAAATCTGACGCTGTAAAGAATGATATGATACTTTTCCGCTTTAGCTAAGCTCACTCTCAGTATTCCTGTGATTATCCTGTATTTTATGTCTAGCAGACTATGTTACATATGCTAATTTGTTAACAGTATAAACATGCAATGCTACCAGAAATTTGTAGATGCTGGGTAATGTTTCTTAGTTTTTCTTATTTGAAGACTAGAAATACCATATAAAGGTATTAGTTCTCTGTTCTCTGGCCACAACTCAACCAGTTTCTCCCCTTCTCATGTATCCACAAACATTTTGCATTCATGCTTGCAAAAGCATAAACACAGAATCACTTCCTGGTTGGTTAAAGGAAAAACTGAAACACAGAATAAGCTCACATGACCTCTTACACCTAATTACAGTATCCAGATTTTTTGGATGTATCAACAACCACCGGGAGTCTGAAAACTACTCAGATTAGGTCTGAACATATCTCATGCCCTTGAAAATAGCGATAGTACAACATTCAAAGACTTTCTCATGATTTTCTTGTGATGTACACCAGCCATTATTGTGGCAAAACATTTTTTAAATCTGATCTCTATGCTTCCAATTATAATTTTGAAATAAAAAGTATAAGATAATTAATTATAAAACATTGTACACTCTGTCAATAATGTGTGATTTTTCAAGTAAGGAAGACAGAAGTTTCAAGGTAAAGAAGTTGTACTTGCTAATAATGGTGCCAGAGAGTGCCAACTTGTTCCAAGTTAATTAACAAATACAAGTAAGAATTTTACTGTACTCTGCAAATGTGAAAATAATGATGCTATATACCCATCAAAAGGTGATTTAAAATATAACAACTTTGCATTAGTGACTGTGTGGAGTTTGCTTTAGGTTTAGATTTCATACACTAGTTGAAACACATAGAATTATTCTTACAGGACCTAGCTGAACATAATTTCACCATTAAATTTATCAATGCCTGTTAGTTTCTTTATAGTTTCCTAGTACAATGGAGTTTAGAGTAGAATTGTGACAGGAGAAAGCAACTGTTCTTGGCTAGGGCTCTTTTTTCTAACTTCCTCTCTCCACATGTGTAAATGTTCATGACATAAAAACAGAAAATAAAAGTGCCTTCTAAACACTGTCTCCAAAATGGATATCATGTTTGTGGCTTTAAATACAAGTAATTAATGTAAAGAACTGTTAAACCATTTTTATTTATCATTGTTCAATTATCATTCACATATTCACAGATCACCAGTTAGCAACTGCACTAAATATATAGTATGTACTGCTATTGTCATGCAAGAAAAAAATCCACCTAATGCACCTGCTTGGTTACTTTCTAGTTAGTCAGCATTCATAGTGGGCAATATTTTGCAGCACTAACATTCATTTGTCATTCATCAGGAATTTTCACTGTCCCCTGGAGGTTTAATCTGTTACTGTTGTCAAGTAACTATAGGCCAGTAAGCTTAACATTCATCACAGGTAAATTAATGGAAGGAATAATTAAGTAAAACAGTGAACAGCACATGGCAAGAACATGAGTTTTACTCAGCTGTCAGCATGGGTTCAGACAAGGGACCTTGTGTTTTAGTAACATGCTGGAATTCTATGAGGAAGCAACAAAATGATATGTTCAGAGTGGTGCATATCATATTATTTATCTTGACTTTCAGAAAGCATTTGATAAGGTACTACTTGAGAGACTGGCCATCAAACTAAAAGAAGTGTTCAGGACCAGGTGTGTAGATGGGAGCAGATTTGCTAAAACACAGAAAGCAGTGGGTTACGGTATCAGGAACCTTATCAGAACTGGGTGATATTATGAGGGGAGTGGTGTCCCTCAGGGGTCAGTACTGGGGCAACTGCTATTTTTAATATATATAAATGATTTGGATAGGAATATAAATAGCAAGCTGGTTAAGTCTGCAGATGATACCAAGCTATCTAGACTAATCTAAAATCCACTGAATCATTACAGACAGCTTACAGGCTTGGGCAGATTTGTGGCAGATGAAATTTAATGTAAGTAAATGTAAAGTATTGCACGCAGAAGTAAAAATGTTAAGTTTGAGTACACAACTGAAAGTTCAAAAAATTGAAAGAACACATTTTGAGAAGGATTTAGGAGTCGTCGTCGACTCATCACTTCCAGACAGTGTTCAAAAGCCATTAAGAAAGCTAACAGAATGCTAGTTTAAATAGTATACAATGTGTAAAGTACATGTCCAAAGAGGTTATGCTTAGTCTTTATGATGTACTGGTGAGGTGTCAACTGGAGTACTATATACAGTTTTGGCCTCCAGGCTACAAAAAAGACAAAGCACTAGAAAAGTCCAGAGAAGAGCAACAAGGCTGATTCCATGACTGTAGGGTATGAGTTATGAGGGAAGAGTAAAAGAACCAAGGCTTTTAAGTTTAAGCAAAAGGAGATTAAGGTGAAAAATAATAAAAGTGTTCAAATTATGAGAGGAGTTAAAACAGTGGATTGAGACTGATACTTTAAAATTGATTTATCAAGAACACTGGGATATAGTTATAAACTTGTTAAGGATAAATTCAGAAAAATATTAGTAAATTTTTCTTCACGCAGAGAACCGTAGACATGGAATAAGCTACCAAGTAGTGTGGTAAAAAGTACAACTTTTGGGATCTTCAAAAATTGATTTGATGCTATACTGGAGTATTTAGGAGGATAGGACTGGCAGGCTTTGTTGGGCTGTTCTTTGTTGGCCTGTTCTTGTCAAAATTTTTTTGATGTTCTAATGTTCTAAACTACTCTTCTCCCTATCTGGTGGTGTTCTTATTCATAACAGCCTATCATCACTTTGGCACACCTTCACAGTGGACATTGGCCACAAATAACTGAGGCTGCCAATTCAAAACAGACTCTTTCTATATGGCATTGCCAGGTTTGTGTGCACTTTATTATACATTTAATTTCTTTTCCAAAGTATACAGACCTTCTTTTATGAATGTGCAGTCAGTTTCAGATTGCACACATGAGGAAAAAAGTTTTTCTTTACATTTGTGCAACAATACATCATGCTAAAATAAACCGCTAAAATAAACCTTTATTCTCTCGTAAAAATATTTCACTTCTTTTCCTATAAGAAAAATTAAACAATGATAAACTGTAAACTAGTTTCCATTTTCACCAGAAACCACTATCAAAAGTGTTATAAAAATTATGTTTTTGGTATTTGCACTAACAATACACTAACTCTCAGTACTTTCAGAAAACAAATTATTCAGCAAGAGTGTGTCAAGAAATACAACTAGGGCTCTTTTATACTAACAGCAATACACCTGAATAGTACTTCACTGTGACTGTAACTGCCAAGCCAGAAGTTTTACATTGTTTTTCTTTTTAGTTTTCTTTCATTTACATTTTTCTGGCGTATATTTGAGAAGGGTTTGTTGTTTCTCATAATATAATCATATTATTTATTTAGCTTCTGTAAAAAGATTAACTTTCCTCTGGGGACAAATAAAGTTCTATCAATCAAGTACAGGTTAATAGCGGAGCTTAATCATGCACACACCTTAGTTTATCCAATTTAGATTCACAGCTCACAAATTGTCACAAGCATGTCTTTGGGAATCATAGAGGAAAACTGGAATACCTACAGAAAAATCACACAGACATAGGGAGAATATACAAACTCTACATAGACAGATACAGAATGAGGAATGCAAACCAAGAATCCTGGACTTATGAGACAGAAACACCTATAACTACATTATCATGTTTCACAGTTACAAATTTGTCAGTATACAAAAAACATATAGCAAAACTTTATTCCATATACATTAGAAAGGGTTTAACAAAATACATAATCATATTTTTTTGTTGTAAACACATTTATGTATGTGAAATGTACCATAGTTAATCATTTAAAGGGACTTCCCTAATTCAGCCTAGTACAAGAAAAGAATTGTTATTTTATATGCTTTCTTCTGTAAATTGATGTGCAAGCTATCTCCCTGTGATTGATTCAATATGAAACAATGCAATTACAGTAAACGTATAGCTAAAAGTGCTGAAAAGATTCAACTTCTATATAAGCCACCTCTTAAAATGAAGAAAACATATAATTTTCCTTTAAGATAATTGCCTTTTCGTCTGAAGCCTGAATTATCTTGACCTTGGTCTCAAACTACAACAATTTAACACTACTTGAATTGGGAGTGGGGATGGAGATACAGTATAAGGACCCCACCCACTGTAACAAAAAAGAAAAATTCAGACCAAGAAATCATTACATCCTTGTTTGGCAACACAAAAGCGTTAGTCTTTTATGGAACACTAACATTCTTGCCAAGTTCACTTTACACAGATGTTTGAAAAACGCAGCCCAACATGTTTAATCCCGTTAGACAGGAGAAGATTAAATATAAAATGTAAAAAAAATGCCTGACGGATGTATAAAGGCATCCAGCAAGCTGTAACTTCAGCAAAGAGATGAACCTGCATCCGCTACTTATTTATATTTTCTTGAATTTTGCTAAGGCACAATGGCAAAAAAATAACATATCAGATGGGATCTTTCTCTGTTTTAATATTCTAATGTAAAATAATAAAAAAAAAATCTTAACTGAACGATATTGTATGGTGACACTGAAAATAACATGCTTTTTGAAAACTGAGAATATAGAAGGCATGCCTGAGCAGAAAGGATGGCGCCTGACCCAAATGGTCATTTTTGTAAGTGAAAACAGGAACTGAGAATGTGCAATAAGTAAAATTTCTATTTACAGAAAGAGGAAAGCTGTTATAAATGCATCAAACACTTCACTCACTTGTGTGGAAAATAGAAAATACAATAAATACACAAACTAGAATGTGAATGACAGTTTCCCTATACTTTCAATATAGCTTCAATTCTCCTTTCTCATCAGTGGGATTAAGCACCCAATGCGAAATAGGAAGTTCAATTTGCATTGCTCTTAAAAATCCAAACAATATTCAATTCCAAATCCCTTTTTATGAAGTGCACTTAAGATTTGTACCAGCAATGTCAATTCTGTATACATCATTTCAATAAAATAACCTGTGTATGGTTTGTTCACTGTCTGCTGCTTCATTTACCACTTGTCTTTCAAACACACCAGTTCAATCCAACGTTGAATTAACAAGACAAGACCCTACATAAAACTTGTTTGTTTAGTATGCTTTAATGAGTAGCAAGACAACCATTAATTAATAAGTAAAATCAGAAGAAATCAAAAAAGAATACATTTATAATTTTAATCACTAAGTCCTTGTATTAACTTACTGGAAATGGTATCCTTGTAGGAGGTTGGACAATTTAAGGGAAACAGTAATGTATAATGTGATATACATTTTTTTCTGGGCCATTATATCCTTGGCATTAAAGGCATTATGAACCATGTTCCTGTTTTTGAAATATCTGAAAATCTCAAATTCTATTATATTTCTGGGATAGAAAGTGCCATTAAAGATAAAGTTAGCAGATAAGGCAGGTTGGAGAAAACATTTCATTTATGATTGGAGGATGATTCTTTTTTAAGGTATACATTAAGAAATGTAATGCATTTGAAGATTTGCAACCTGTAGTTAAGCCCTTAACTGGAGATCTTTGTATCATCATAAAAATGTAAGTTAACTTCCAACATGAAGCCAAATCACCTAGTTAACTACCAGAACTGCACTTCTCTCTCTAAATTGCCAGCACCTTCCTACTATAATTTAGATAGATTTGAAGTACCTCCCCCCAATCCCCTATTTATCAGAAGAATGGCTGAGAAAGGATGTTTTGCAGTGTTTCAAATTCTGCCCCAACTTTCTAAATTTAAACAAGTTCTGTCTTGTGGCAAGTAAGAAACACTGGGTGATCTCAAAAACCCTGCCCACCACCACCATTTTTCTATAGATACAAGCCATTGCTTGATGCTGCCTGCCTCAACTTGGGGGTTTTTGTGTAATTGCCCCAATCTCTGCTTGCTAAAACATAAACACTTTCAAGTGGTTTTGGAAACGTGGGTGTGTGTTTCAGCAAGTTTCCTCAACTACTTTTTGCCAAAATATTCATTTAAGATCAATAGGATTATTTCTATTTGGACAAGTCATGGCTACTCCTGAGCTGACTGTCACATTCTCACGAATTGCCATTTTTAATCACTAAGTCCTTGTATTATCTTACTGGGAATGTTATCCTTGCAGGAGGTTGGACAACTGCAAAAACAGATGAAGAGCAACAAAGAAACAAACAAAGCAGCACCATGCTAAATGTGGTTGATGAAATAGGATAAGCTTGATGCAAGAACTCACTAATTATAAAGTTAAGGACATTAATGTGGTAGACAAAATACTGGCGAAACACAACAGGTAACATCAAGTATAAAGCATTTGTTACTGTATATAACACTCAACTCAAGGTCATTCTCATAACTGAAGAAACTCTCCTGTTATCTTCTTTGGTTTTAAGGTTGAGAAACAAATTGGAATAATTTTTGAGGTAGTCAAACATGATTAAGTATAAGATAAGATCTTAAGCCAGTAGTTGTTCATGTGAAAAAATGCCAGATTCTACAGTATGTTATACAAAAATCCTAAAACATACAGTATGTCATACAACGATGTATGTATATAGTGCATAGGACAAGAAGTATCTGAGGATCTAGTAAATTGAGGAACCTGTGGTTTCAAACTACATTGACCAATATAATGGGGATGTGTAATTATTATTATGGTGATGTATAACAAATAAAGCTCTATCTATCTATACAGCATAGAATCTTTTAATAGTAGTAATATGTATTAATTAGTATAATGTAAGTGTAATAAGTGAGGAACCACAGTTATACAAATTATTCAATTTGCCTTTTTTTTTAAACTGAATTTTATTCAGGATACTTTTTTGAGGTGCTACAGTTAAATTAAATAAAAAATTATGTCCGGGAGACCAAGTCATCAAAAGTCTTTATAATAACTTCAAATGTATTCCTACATGTTACATCTATTTATCAATAGTTTGTTAACAATGCATACTATTTCAATCTTGAACAATCCCTCACCTGCTTAGGGCAAAGTGAGAATAATTAACTCTCTACTGAAAAGTAACAACTTCTATTATACAATACCTTATCCTTATGTCTTTACAAGAAAAAAGTAGTGAATGTTTATACATATGCATTATTTTATGCTAAAAGCCATTATCTATTCTAGATTAATTTATTTTCTATTATCTAATTTATCAGCCACTAGTTAGCTGAGCACTAGAAGTTACAGTGGAAAGTGCACATACTGTACATCATTTAAAATAAATAAAACAACCATCAGAACCAAAATAAAAAAAAAAAAACTAATTCTGTTTCTAAGCAGGCAGTGAAAAGGCAACTTATGAGGTCAATCTTTGGCTTGATTTTCTGTTTTCAAAAATCATTTTTAAATTGCAGTAGTTTCAGGAATTCTGTGGCCCTTCCTTGGGAAAAAAGACTCAGAATGTTTTGTTATTTTCTTTTCTAATGTGCCAGGTGTTGACATTGGTTACTATACTTGTTATGGGACCCCCTTGAAGTCAACATTCTCGGGCAGACCATGACATGCCAGTAAAACTAAATTCTAGGAAAAGAAGGACTCAGAAACTATTCAAACCTACACTATAAATCTTGCTTTAGATATGTTGAAAAACAGCAAAGCTTCTAGGAGATCACTGAAGAATAATGTTAAAATACATATTTATATAGCATAAAAGGCATGCATGCATTTTATATAGGTAGGATAGCATACCTGTTATATTGATAAAATAAATAAAGGACACAGTAGATATTACAAAGATGAAACAGAATATTTTTTCATTTTATTTTTGCCTTTCCTGCACCTATATACAGCATATAAACACACACACACAAACACTTTATACATATCTGTTATCTATATACAGTATAATCCAATTTGTTTCTGATTGACTCACTGAAAGAGTGACAAGAAATATTTGGCTATTTCCACACAACCTAAGGAAATAGGGTTTTCACTAATGGGACCTTACAGTCCTGAGGCCCAGAAACCTCCAACCTCACCAAAAAAGTTAACTTCACCATAAAAAACAAAGAAAATGCAAAGATTTTTTGCAGTGAGTAGTCAGACAGGGCAATCTTAGTGCCAGTATAATGCACTTGAAGAACAGTGAAGATGGCAACCTGTCCAACTACAGGTTACCAGCCTTTTGAATCCTAACTGTTTCAATTTTTCATCTTGATCTTATTTATGTTTTGAATACATAAATGATATCAAAAAAGTATGTATTACTATAGAATTATCACAGAAAACATTGCGTTGCATTGTTCTAAATGATACCATTCAGTATTTACTTCTTTTCCTTTCCTATGTTTTAAGATGTGAATTTATTTTATATTATTTTATTATTGGAATCATGATGATATCTTTTTATTTCATTTGATGTTTCCATTACTTTGTTCTATATTCAGTACTTCAAACTTGACATCATCTCCATGTATCCTGCTTTCTTTACTAATTCGTGTCTGACTTGCTTCAGCACAAATATTTTCTTGAAAGTTTAAAACTATTACTGCAGTTCATAAGCATGTTATTAGTATTCTCTACACTTCTCCATTCCTACATATTCTATCATAAAAACTGCGTTAATAATTCCACAAAAAATTAAATGGCTTGCAAAAGCCCAAAGTTTACACAGTGACTTCCACCAGTTAATCATGAAAATTACTACCATATTTTCTGTATCGTCATTCAGATTCTGAATCTGAAGGATACCTGTGAACATGAAAACTAAAGTACATTTCTAAGAAGTTAGAGATAAAATAATACATACACAAATATCACAAAAATTTTCAGTCAATGTGTTTACCTTGGAATCTCCATCTCGGTGCTCATTACAGCATTAATTATAAAGTTACAAATATTTATAAAGTGGAAATATTTACATGCAGCTTAGTGCAATATTCTACCCTTATTAATATTCTATCTTAGCAGATAGCACAATATTCTACCTTATTAGGTTTTCCTTCTTCTTCTTTTAATATTATTTTTATTATCATTAAGATATTGCTTGCTTTATCATTAGTATCAAAAAACAAAAAAGGGCACCCATGGTTTCCAAGAAACATAGAAAATTTCATCATGAATACCAATTTGTGGCTCGGTTACCATAAAATTATGACTTCATTCATTCTCAAATGCAAACTATTATGCCTGGGAATAAGAGTAGGACGCTTCACAACTACTTTACATGTCCTGCTCAGAGGTACCACCCATTCTCATCCTAGACCAACTTTTAGTGCAATATCTAGAAATAATTCTAAGATGCTTCAAAAATACTACATCTGAGAACCTGAAACAAGTCAAATATTGCTATTTGTGTCAATGCATCACATATGGCCTAAACCAGGAGTAGCAAAAATCAATTTTTGAAGAGCTACTGGGAGAGCAGTTTTCTGGTGAAAACATTTAGAAGTCAGTAATAAAACATTGGCAATAATGGATACAATGAGGCTATTAGAAATAAACTGGATACATTAGGATTAAAAGTCAAGACGGAGGTAAAAAGCTTAGAGGTAATTGTTGACTGTAATCTGAATTTTAAATCGCATATTAATCAGATCATTAGGACAGCATTTTTTCACGTAAGAAACATAGCTAAAGTTAGACCTCTTATATCACTGAAAGATGCTGAGAAATTAGTTCACGCGTTTGTTTTCAGTCGACTAGATTACTGTAACGCATCAGGACTACCCAAAAAAGACATAAATCGTTTGCAACTAGTGCAGAATGCAGCTGCTAGAATCCTAACTAGGAAAAGAAAATCCGAACACATTTCTCCAGTTTTGATGTCACTACACTGGTTACCTGTGTCATTCAGGATTGACTTTAAAATTCTGCTTATGGTTTATAAAGCCTTAAATAATCTCGCCCCATCTTATATATCGGAATGTCTGACACCTTATATTCCAAATCGTAACCTTAGATCCTCAAATTAATGTCTCCTTAGAATTCCAAGAACAAAGCTTAAAAGAAGTGGTAAGGCGGCCTTCTACTGCTATGCAGCTAAAATCTGGAATAGCCTGCCAATAGGAATTTGCCAGGCTAGTACAGTAGAGCACTTTAAAACACTGCTGAAAACATATTACTTTAACATGGCCTTTATATAACTTCAATTTAACTTAATCCTGATACTCTGTATGTTCCATTCATCATAATAACTATTCACGGTGGCTCTAAAATCCGTACTGACCCCTACTCTCTCTTGTGTTTCTTTTTCCGGTTTCTTTGTGGTGATGGCCTGCGCCACCTCCACCTACTCAAAGCATCATGATGCTCCAACAATAATGGATGGATTAAAAGGCAGAAGTCTACGTGACCATCACAATCAAGTCCTTCCGTAAGAACCCTAAATCCAAAGAGGACTGTTTCATTTATGTTAGGTAGAATGCCCAGAGGGGACTGGGTAGTCTAATGGTCTGGAATCCCTACAGATTTTATTTTTTTCTCCAGCTGTCTGGAGTTTTTTTTGTTTTTTCTGTCCACTCTGGCCACTGGACCTTACTCTTATTCTATGTTAATTAATGTTGACTTATTTTATTTTCTTATTGTGTCTTTTATTTTTCTATTCTTTATTATGTAAAGCACTTTGAGCTACTGTTTGTATGAAAATGTGCTATATAAATAAATATTGTTGTTGTTGAAGTCTTTCCTACTTCTAGTGGAAAGTGAATATAAATTAGATGGAACAATCTTACTGTAATTAAATTGTAACTGAGATTTCTACTACTGCATATTTTACTTTTTTAATAAATTCAACAAGATAGTCCATGGAACAGATTGGATTATTATAACACAAGGCTTCATCTTTTTATGTCTTTCTTTCTTATTCAAGAAACTGATTTTGGATTAACACGGTAATTAGATAGGAAGTTAAGGAAAAATGAAATGTACTGAAAGCTACAAAAAGCCAAATGTTTAAAAAAAAGAAAAAAGAAAATGATAAGAGTGTTCATCTGGTAAACTTATTCCAAATTAAATGTTTTCATCCACCATCATTTGCTGCACCTATTCTTTCGTTCTTCTCTAGTTGTCCTACCTTCTTAGATATGGCAAGCAGCAAAAACAAAACAAAACAAAAACATATTTAAATATAAACTTATTTGTTTAATTCTGCTTATTATTATTTACATTTTCTCTTAATCTCTGTCTACATATCACTTTCCATGACTTTTTGCTGTTTTATTAAAGGTTCGGCTACTGCTCTTCATTTTATTATTGATATAATTTTCTTTACTGTTAAAATAGCTACTTTTGAATCTGTAAATGCATAGCCTGAGTGTTACTATTATTTCTACAAATCTCAGATTTTGTTATTATGAAGATATCTCCAGTTAACTTTGACAACGATTGATTTAACAAATTACACCCACCAAATACATAGTGTGGAACGAGCGCCAAACACAGACAGGCAGACATGTTGTAAATCACCACCACACGTTTATTTACAATATTTACAATATCAAATAGTGCCACACAACCCCAAGACTTCCCCAAAGTCCAGGCCTCTAATACACTTTGCCTTTCTCTTCAGGCCGCCTCCACTCTCTCTTCTCTTGCTTCGTCCTCTCCTCACCCGACTCCAGCCCTTAATGAAGGGAGGCGGCCCCTTTTATAAGCACCCGGATGTGCTCCAGGTGTGTTTTGGCAACCTCCCACCGCCACGCCCCAGTGTGGCGGAAGTGCCGGCTGCATCCCGAGCAGCACTCCAGGTGTCCCTGGTCTTCTTCCCCCCAGCACTTCCGGGTGTGGTGGAAGTGCTGAGGTCCAGGGTCTCCAAGGCACTGGGGCACCCCCTGGCGGTGACCACGGGCCCCAACAGGGTTGAGCTTCAAAGCTCTGTACCCATGGTCCCCATAGCAACCAGGGTGGCTGCCCACACATGGTTTGAGGTGAGCGCATGCCCTCCAAGGCGTCCCAGCCGGGTCGTCGCCCTAGGCATCTGCCACAATAGACAATATGCCAAACTGGAGGGCACTGATGGTAAGGGAGGTCTGCCTGTTGGTTAATCCCAGCCTTGATGTTACATTGTACTTTCTGTTTATTTTCACACCTGTCTTCATATCGTTTTCATTGTTTGTACTGCTTTTGTAGCTAGTGTGAAAATATCAAACAGCCTTTGGCTGCCTCTCTCTTCTCTGTCTTATCTTGACTTTCTATGCTATCTTTAATAAAAATAACTAAAGAAAATATTTAAATTGTAAATCTCAATTACATGTTAAAGGCCTAAAACAGAGCTAAAATACATCTTACATATATATTCTTTTCCAGATCTATATGCACTGCCATGTTTGCTGTAAGAAAAAAAAAGTAAAATAAACATAACAAAAAAGACTTTCATATGTGATTCATATCTCACTTCCCAAAAATACATCAGTATCTCCAAATCATAAACATTAAAGGTAAAATATATTGTATTTTAATGTATTTAAAATACATTATATACATTTATAATGTTTTTTTCCGCTTTTACCCCAGAAAATGTATAGGTCAGGTCAAGAGTCAACCAGCAATGATGATATGGATGATAAGGTACAAGTGATAATAATTACCTGGGAGCTACAAAAAAAAAAATAAAAAGTAGGCTTGTACCATAAGTGACTAAATACTTTAAAGCTGTAAGGATTATTTCCATATCTCTGTGATTAGGGAATGGCGGTTAACACAGAAAGAAAACAATGGTGCAGAAATGGATGCCTCGGGACATAAGCAGTATGATCCTGTCTTGATAAATAGATGTCCTGTGCCAAAGGAGAATGTAATTAACACGAAGTACAAGTGGGACCAGTTGTTTCACTTTGGAGCATTGTCTGCATTAAATGAAGTACAATGCAGGAAAGCTGATAAAGGCAAAAGGCCTCAAAGGCATTTGCTCTTGTTTTTCATAGTCCCTGAAGCACAATTTGCATCTCCCAATGTTACAGATAAATCATTAAGAATAAAAAATATAAAGCAGTTTATATTGGTCTCAACACATGAATCAATATTCTACAGATGACCTTAAACAAATTGATAAGTCTTACGTTACATATACTTTAGTAGCAGGTAAAACAGACAGAATAATTAAAACAAAATATGACATGTTTAAAAATGTCTGATGTGATTCTAAATGGCAATTATCATTATAATATATTCCAAGCTTTTGTATAACTTTTTTGAGGTATTAAACACTATACTGCATGATGTAACAGTATTATGCACTGAATATGGTAGACTAAAAATGAAAAAGAAGAAGAAAAACATCTTTGTATCATTAAGGTCTCAACTATTTAATTACAGACGTTTGGAGATAACAAGCACAAAGCACAGTTACTGTTGGATATTTTTTTTTCAGGATGGGACCTTTGCCCCCCTTGGCCACCTGATGTTATTTACCAAATAAACTGGAAAGCTCTAGAAGCATTTGCAAATAAGGAGACAAGGTTAAAAGGGTATAGGAGGCTGGAATGGTAGCAGCCTGATCAGTAGGAAAATGTTAAAGGAAATCATGAGTAACTTGGTGTCTTATCGATTAAATCAATTTCTTAATGAAGCTGCTTTAAATAGAGGACTATGTGTTAAGAATGGTCTACTTATGCTGCAAAATCTTCTTAAAATCTACAGTATGCCATCATCATTTTGATTGACTGTTGTTACTTACAATATATGTTTTTCTACTGCCTTTTTTCATATATTCTGGACTAGACCCTGAAATCTTGCAGGAATACATGGATTCTAATACGCTTGCAGCAGGTCAGCTGTGCCAGTATATTTGGCACAGCATTGTTTTCAGTTTAGCATTAAATTTTATGAAGTATGCTCCGAAAACACTATGGCTTTATACATGACTTACAAAAGCACAGATACGATGGAATATATAAAACTATGCTAAAAAATTACAAATAATGATGAAACTTAGTATGTGAAATTGCTCACATTCTTTGGCTCTACCTGCTATGTTTCACCGCTCAGTAAATTATTACATTATTTAGTTTTTGTCACTCTTTTAGCATTATTTCGACACCTTTGGAGAAAACAAAAACTCAATAAGTGCTTCTAGCAGAAATCCCATTTTAACTGCTACTGCATACTGTATGAATGATAGTGATAACTGTAATTTCAGACACTTTGCCTTATTTGGCTATTCAGCTTAATAATTAACAACATTAAAATGTAATAGAATTCAAAATCACTTTGCATATTGGTGTTCAAGTCTTTAAAATTATTATAGATGTATAGCATCTAAAATAATAAAATACTGTTATGTTATACAGAATCACAAACTCTGCTAGCATGTGCCTTGTAAATGTTTCTTTTACTGTTTAATTTTCTTTTAGTTATTTAGCAAACATCTTTATCCAAAGCAGCTTACAACATCTGAGATAAAATTGGTTACATTTCTTTTTCCAATTGGAGTACAGAAGGGAGAAATGATTTGCTCATGGTCACACAGTGGCAGGAGTTGAACCCACAGTTTCAGGGTTTTAAGTCCAAAGCCATAACCTCTGCACCACACTGCCTGTGAAACAGTGTGAAAATGTGTTTAATATTTAATGCTATACAGGACACCAAACCATTACAGAATGATAAAAAAAGATCCGAAGCATAAAATTTTTTCAAAGCTGCAAATTTCTTAAATCTAGTGATTACCTGTAGGTAAGCAAAGCAAAGAACTATTTAAAATGCTAAGCATGTACTTTGGTGTGTTGACTATTTTACTTTAAATGCAGCAAAAAATTCATATGAAGAATTCTTGTGCTTTACAGGGCATCTAGGTGATGTGCCTGAACAAATGCACACCTGATAAATAAATATTAAAAAAAATTTATGTCTCTCAGCAGCTGTGGGCCAATAGCCCGAACTTGCCTGATCTTGTTTTGTCTTTATCTCATTCATTAATTTACTTATTCTTTTCAAGAAATGATTCAGGCAATCAAGTCTCCAGTTTTGCACCGTCTCCCGCATTCCCAGGACCGTCATCATCCAGGCTTCCCCTGTGAAACCTCCAATTCTGTTAGATGGGTGCTGGAGGCTGTGCTTGAATTTTTTTTTTCAGCAGCTGTAGTCTTGTGTCCTGGGACAGGTTGAGACAGGCTGACAGAGCCTGAGTGATAATGATGTGTCTGTCATTTCAGTTGACATGTTCCAGCTTGTGAACCACAAATACCGTTAACTGTCCTGTCTAAAAATGTTAAAAACAGGCTTAGAGATACTCTGCGTGATTATATCTTTTCATTTCAAATGCTTTACTGCAATTTTCCTCTCTTTGTCAAGATTGAATGGTAAAGAAACATACATTTTTTTCCTTACAAGAATTTACTTTTTCTTTTCTCAAGGATTTTTTTTCTCAATGGAAAATAATAATAGCTGATTACTTATCATAATTAAAAATTATTAAGCATATAAACAGTACACAAGTGAAATAACAGGGGTGTGGCTTGAGAGCTTCTATTAATCTTAAAAGTTTCAGCCAAAGTTAAAGGTTATATTGGCAGTGTCAATTGTTTTGAGAAATAAAACTTTTTTAAAAAAATGTGTTTTTGGTTGTTTAGCTTATGAGGTACAGAGTATCCATTACAGGATGTATCACCCAACAAAATATGCTTCATTGTCAGGTGCTCAAGTATCCTGTGCAAGGTTTGCATGATATGCAATCTGCTTTTCATTATTTCTTTTTCCATCCTTGTCTGAGATGTCTTTCAGCCTTGAAATTATCTGCATGGCTTGGCGGCAAGATGCTGGCAGGCACTCAGACAAGATGAGAAGGGGAAAGAAACACCTGGACAAAGGCAGTTAAGTGGGTTTCAGTCTTTTTGGTGTTCACTGAACCATCTGAAATAACTTAGCCACTTGGGGTAATATTTTCTTTTAAAGGGCTCTGCTATGGGCATATCTTTCAAAGTTTAAGTAATAGGGGTATACAATCTGGTAGAATATTGTCAAAAAGGCTTGTTTCAAGTGTAAGTTTTGCATGCACTACATTAAAAACTGGGAGCATCATCTATAGTGATTTATAATTGAACCAGATATTTAAGAAAACATATCATCCTCTTACTATGGTTTTTTCTGTTTATTTATGTTAGGTTTAATCCTGCCTCTGTTAATAGTGCTTTCTGAAATAACCACAATTGTGACTAAACGCTTTCAGGGCTGATTTTGATTTTTGTCAAAAGGAAGATTTGACGATGGTAATCAATTGTAAAGTGTGACAAAACCAACCATTATGTTTTAGTTGGACTCTCGTTGGTAGAAGGAAAGTTAGCTTCATTGGTTTGACCGAGATTTCCTGCGCTCATGTGAGTAGTAAGGCGCAAACAAAAGCAAAAATGGCACTGGCAAAAACAAATGCGTAAAGCAAAATACTCCATGGATGAAGTTTTGCCTATTATCTCTGAACTGGACTATGACTTGCTGGACTCCAATTTTCATACAAGTGATCGAAAACAAATGTGAGGTTCTAGCTTCAGCTGACTGGTCTCCAGCTAATCATTGTACTGACAATATTTGCCATGACAACAGCCACTTAACAATGATAAGAGGTAGAAACCAGATTGCAATGCACTGCAACCGTGACTACTGCTGCTGCTGCCGCAGCCATGCGAAGAGAGCCTGGCAGCAAGCCTGCTGCCCATTCTTGGCAAACTGGCAGCCACTGCATGCAGCAACATACATTTTACATTGATTTCTGTGTGAAACCATTGCTTTTCAGAAACTGTTTTTTAGAAAAAATATTCAGCCCTCAAAGAGTTAAGCATCTTTTGCAGGTTACATTTCCCTGGCTATTACAGCAATGTCTGCTTGCTCTTGCAATCACATTGATAGTATATTCTCTGTTGCAGCTATCCCATTGTATTATTAATTTCCTGCCTCATATTAAGGTAGCAGTAAATGTCCAGGACTAATTTTGTGTTATTTATTTAGAAAAACAAACATCTTCAAGAAAAGCACAGACTTTTGCATTGTGCACATAAACAAACATCTGTAACTGCTACTCACACATTCTCTCTGTAAATTTCAAATCAATTTTTCCTGTAAAATTAGTACCACAAAAGCAATATTGTTTCATTTAGAAACTGTAGCAATTTTATTTTTAACTGCATCAACCACAACAGAAAACTGTTTATCACTAATTAGGCATTATTTAATAAACTCCTGTTATAAAAGCTGATTTATAGTTACTGTATTGTGTAAGATGAAACTTCTTAAATACATCTTACTTTTTTATTTTTTTGTGTTATGCATTGCATTTTGTTTAACCTCTAGTTCATCTCATTCCATACACAAAACATTTTTGATTCCTTGTATCTGTAGCCTCAAGGCAACAAGTCATTTTAAAAGGTCTGATAGCCTCACAGCTCAAATATACACCACATAAAATTGTGATTTTTGTGTAATCATGTACTCAAAATATCTGAAAAAAATTTGAATGGATTAATATATTTAACTGAAAGAAAGTTAAACAAGGAAAGGAGGATTTGATATCTTTAAATTACTGCTCAAGCATTTGGCTTTAATTTGTACAAAAACAAAAAATGGTATCTTCCATATGATGTTTATTCAGAGGTTTAGCTGTTAAGCAGGAAATCAACAAAATTTTTCCCCAGAGAATGAGTAATTACAAAAAATAACTAATCATGTAAAATAAGGTCCAAGAAAACAATCCTGTTTAAGCATAAGAAATTGTCTTTTTGGAAATTGCACATTTATTATCTGTAATTTGACAGCAAAGATTTCAGCATTGGACTGAAAGAGACAAGCCTCAGCTCCTAGCTTGTTGGGGCAAATATGAGCCTAAACTTGGTAACAGCAGTTTGGAACGTGCTTAGACAGGCAACATGTCTCAGCCTGCCAGGCTAGCTCACGTTATTTGAAAAAAACACATCAGGGGTCTTTATTAAAAGATCCAGGGTGCCAAATCTCATTTTCAACCAAAGTCTCACTTCCACTCAGCCACCTTTAACAGACAGAAACATTTCTTCCTCTTTGACAGCTGAGCATAAAGCACTTAATTTGTGAAGCCAGTTTGGTCTGGAGAAATTAGTGCTTATAGCCTTGGAAGGTGGATGTGCAGAACTATAAACAAACATATTTTATGAATGCAAAACAAAATGTATAGGATATCAACTTCATGAACTTCATAACTGAAATAACAATGTCATAAGAAAACAAAATGAATGAAAACTTGCACTTTATGGTGTAAATGGGAGTTTGCTCCAAGATCACACATTGATAAAGCATGAGGACAGAGGGTATATGGGTTTAGTTTCAACAAAGTTTTCGATCATTTTTGCAACTTATCAAAATCACAGTTACACAGAAAATTGTAATACATTCTATTGCAGTTTATATTTCTGTTAGTAGGAGAATATATGACAGAATATTGTCAAAAATACAGTTACATTGCAGTCTTACAGTCTGGGCCACCTTGGTAAATTAATCTTAGTGTACCTAGGTTTATTTAGCATGAGCAGAAAGTTAAGCAAGTGTCAATCTTTGTGACTAGTCTAGTTTTAGTATGTTTCTTTTGTGCTGCTTTTTTCATATTATTTGTAGTTATTGCATAGCACACTAGGCTCATAAGGGAAAGTTATCTTTTTAAGAATAAACTGAATTTAATTAAATTGAATATAAAAAAATTTAAAAAGGAACATTATTCCTCTGATAACAGTTGTGGATTGTAGGCATGTTTGATCATCTCAGTGAGAATATTACAACAGTATATAAGAATATATTGAACTGAAGTAAAAATTGAATTTTAGTCATTTTACAAGAAAAATCTGTTAGAAATATTAAATGCACAGATCTCTGTCTTCCCATAAAGGACAATGTTATTAACAAAACAACCTCTCACAAGATTACAAACAAATCCATCATTGCTAAGCCGGTGCAATTTCCATTTTGGGTGTCACAGTTCAACAAATGTCAAAAGACAGACTTACCTATAGGATTCCTTTTCTTTGTTATGAAGGATTTTTGTGGATCACTAAGGAGACATGGCCACCATTTTCAAAAATTACTTTTTTAACATCCTTTTATTTACAAGTCATTTTGAGAACAGACAAGAAAGTAAAATGAAGATGAATAAATGGCCAAAGATGATATGCAAAATTTAAATATTTCACAAAACGGTAGAACTTCTTTGTGACTTTAATGTAAATTTCATTTTTCTTATAATCTTAACTAAATCTAATTTGTTTTGTCTACTTTAATGTAAACAAAAGAAAAAGGTGTAGTTCACATAGACCTCAAATATTTTTTTATTTTACTCTATACCCCTAAATTTATTGCAAATGTATTCATTTTAACAAGACATTTATCAAATAAAACATGTTTTTATGTATTCTGTATTTTTCTGTAATGCAAGTAGCAACTCTACTGTATATATTTGTATTTTTTCTATAAAAATATTTAATATACTATAAATGTAGCATCACATGTTAGCAAAATTAATTGATGATAATTATGATGACTTATGATGTAATTGTAATAAAATTATGAAGGTTGTTAAAGAAATAACCAAAATATAATAACTCTGGAAGCAGCACCAGGTCCACCTTATGTACACACAGAACCAATTTACATTTTCTAGATTGATAATATCAGTTCTCATAAATTAAAATGTTTTGTCTATGGAAGATGCTGCAGAATAATTAAAAAAATTCAAAATTACAATTCAATCTACTAGCAAACATTTCATAGTTTAAAACTAACGAAAATTGTTTGTTCCTGTAAAAATTTTACATTTCTTGGCCTCCTTTTGTTGTTCATTCATCCATTCTTGAACTGCTTGATCCACTCATAGGTTTGCAATAAGTTAAAGCCAATTCAGATAGCACTTGGCAGTAAGACAAAACAGCTGTGGATGGGACACAAGTTTATAACAGGTCGCAGTTCTTCACACACTGATACTCCGTCATACAGGTCAATTTACAACTGCATAATAATTCACCATGCATGTTAGGAGGCATGTCCTGGAGCTGCATCATTTGACATAATTGATGTGACGCTTTAATAGCTGATGCCACATGCTCCTTGGTACCTGAGATTGTTGTTAGTATTTAAAAGGAATTTGTCTTTTCTAGCAAATTACAGTTTAGAAGCTATAGCTAGCAACATTTCACTATGAGTTTGATTAGTATTTTTATGCCTGATTTACGTGATCTTCACATTTTGACTTTTGCAGCATTTAAGGTTACAAAGGTTCTCAAGATCCATTTTTGTACAAGGGAAGTTTTGGTTTAAAAAAGCAAGTGGTCACTGCCTATACTCTCATCCAGCTGAGCAGCAACCTCTTAAGTCTTTCATTTTAAAGGAATGCTCCACCCTAAAATTATATTTTTTTTATATGTTACGTACCACATGTACTTTGTAAGTAGAAGCTGAGAAACATTTTTATCTCATGCTTTTGTGAGGACATTAAGCATAGGAGACTCAAATTCAAGGGAGCGCTGCAGTTCTGGACAATAGCAAATAATGACAAAAACGTCCATGGGAAAAAAAGAAAAACATTCTCACATAAGTCATGTTGCATAAGCCACATGTCCATTATCCATTTGTACGGTCAAAATATAAAAAAAATTTTGCATTTTTACTAAAATATTATTTACAGTTACTGTCTGAAAAGTCTGCTTTGAAAATCAACATGAAACAGGTAATTCCCAGAATACTGTGTGTTTGAATTGAAAATTGGATCCTTGACCAAAGAATGACAGAAACTTTGCTAATGGAATCATTCAGTCATCTACTGTAATAATTCACTAAATGTCTTTTTTGTGTAAAAAATAATCAAGGATTATAACTTTGTAACAATTATCTTGAACTAAATAAAATCATTTTTAAAAATTGTCTTACATTATCATTAATATCTATACTTCTCAATCAATTCATGGGGTTTACTGTTTTCACCAAATTAGACTTATGGAGTGCACAAAATTAAATTAGAGGAAAGGAATTTAATAAATGAAAGAATTCATTCAACACTGCTATGGTGTATTATGAATATACGAGCATATGGGTTAGCTAATGCTTCAGGTGCTTTTAGAACTTTTTTAATGATACATTTATTGTGAATCTAAGTATTAGTCTATGTTAATAGACTTGACCTATTCTCTTTGCATGGAAAATTATATGAAGCATGTCAGGGAAGTATTGTCAAAATCATTTAAGTGCAAAACTTTAAAAATGTGAATTTCATAAGGATTCTTTGATTTTGCTTGGGAATGAAATACCAAGCAAAGGGTTAAGCACAAATTAGAACAGTGGTTCCCAACTCTTTCTATGTCCCGTGCCCCTAGAAAATGTTTGATTTATGTTTGCACCATCAACAAAAGTAATATCACATTTAAAGATAAAAAGTCAAATTTCTAATTTTTGAAGCACAAATTTAACCACATACAGTACTAAACTAAAAAAAAAAAAGATTTTACCCCAGTATATAAAATTTAAATATACAGTATATTGAGCAATTTACCTTTATAAGTCTCGATAATCTTGTAAATGTGTCCCCCATGAAGCTTAGACACTTGATTGACAATCCGAGGGCTGGAGTATTCCTCAAAGCATCAAGCACCATGAGGAAAATTACACACAATCAATGATCAAGGGGTTTGGAGGACTGGAGACCCCAGGAAGCAATGGGTGATGGCATGCTGCTAAGCACAGTAAACAATGAAATACAGTCGAGCTTTGTCCTCCAATGGCTCCTGCACTGCAGTTCAAAAACAGATGTGCTACACAGTTAAAATTGCTATGGCCATTAACATCAGCAGGAAAAATAGGCTGAATATAAGCAGCAGATTTTGTATCCAATTCATTGATATTCCCTATTATGTTATGATTGATTGGACTATGAGGACTTCAAAATGTGTTTTTTTCATAAATTTTTTTTTAACCTTGAAAATATTTGGTGGCAGTCTGATGTCATTTTGTTTAGTTATGGGTGCCATGTGAGCATGTCTTCAAGATATTAATCCCCTTTGGCTGGGGGCATGATCTAAGAGGTTATGACCTGTACCCAATTACTGACAGGTGAATAGGTCAACAGTGGTGGCCATTTTCCATCCAAGTTTGCGGATAATATCCTAAAAGACTAGTGAGATTGTTTATTTTCTTTCTCTTAGGAATACAACTTTTTTGTTTTTTTTGACCATGATCTTTGAGTTTTGCTTTTTGGCTTGTTGAAAGTGTGGCTTGACCTTTGTTTTTGATCTTTGTGTGTATATTTCACTACGTCTCATTTTCTGGTACCCTCTTTCAAAAAGTACTATTTCTCCATTTGAGTTAGCACAGAAACTCGGATGACTACAATAAGTGATCCTGAAATAAGATCTGTTTTCTCTGACATTCACAAATTCAAGGGTGAAGTAGCAGACCTATGTAATTTAATGACAGAACCTATGTCTGATCTGTGTCATAACGTGTATTTATGTTACAGTTTCACTAGTGAAGGAAGTGAAAACAATTAAAGAGGAAATCAACAAAAAGACTTTGTTAAAAATTATAAGACACAACAGAAAAGAAATAACTCAGATAATTCTACTTATTTGAGAGCTGGTGGAGTGTGCCATAATAATCAAAATCCCTGTAAGAATTTATTACTGTTTCATGTATAGTCAATGGAGAGGAAATATCTGTACTAATAAATTCAGGAGGAGCAGAGATCAGTTACACCTTAGTCAAAAAATAAGAAGTGCCCCAAATATGAAATTAAACCTATAGTCATAGTAATTCATGGAAAGCCAATAAGTTCTGTTTTTGATTATATTACTCCTACTTTAATGGTAAATATAGGGCCTTTGCGAGAGAAAACAAGTTACTTTCTTCATTATGCATTCTTCCTTCCCTCTGGTCCTTCCTTGTAAAAATTTTCTGACTTTCATTTTGAAGTCAGAACGTACAGACTCTGAGCCCATCCTTCCACCAGAAAAAAATCCTTGGGGTTAAATTGACTTTTAACAGAACTAAGGAGAGTTGATAACATCTGCTCAGGAAAAGACCCTAACATAGAAGAGGTTCCACCAAAGAAATGTAATGTTCCACCAGAATTCAGTAGCAAAGCACTGGTATGGGCTCATGTATTCACAATATTTGGTCATCCTGGAGCTGCTTGATCTTTGAACATGCTATAAAGGATTTTTTGTTGGGAAAACATGAACAGGGACACTGATGACTATATAACTTCCTGTGAAACTTGTACAGCTAAGTCATCTCAGTGATTTCCTATTGCATTATTATACTCTATTCCAGCACCTAATCACCCATGGGAAATATTTCTATACATTTTATTACAGATCTCCCTCTTTCCAATGGCTTTACAAATATATTACTGTTAGAAGTTAATTTTTCAAAATATCCATACTTTATTCCACTTTAAAAAATTGCTTTCTGCTGTGATGTTTTTCTGTAGGCCTATAAAGATTTTTTTGCAACCAGATGGTATGTGTGGATTCCATTTCAGGATTCCACCATGAATCTAATGGCCAAACCAAAAAGGTAAATCGAGACTTGGAAAACTTTCTTTGCTGCACCGTCAATTCTGCCTTTGTAAACTGTAGTGAGCTATTGCCTTTTGTTGAATTTGCTGAATTTTGAACTGGTACAGAAGAACATAAGGATGGCAGGTGCCTCTGACATCTGTGGTGTGAAAACTGAGAGTGGCTCCAATATTTAAGGTAGGACAGAAGGTGCGACTCGCTGTACAAGGTATCCACCTACAGGTTGCAGCCCATAAAGGGGCACCATCATTTATTGCCACATATGTGATTGGGAGGAGAGTTGGTCCTATTTCATATAGTATGGCTTTGCCAATTTATTTTAACATGCAATTGACTTTTTCATGTCTCACAGTTTAAGATGGTCCATAGTAGTCCCTACTAACCCCAACCCCTGGCTGTGTCTGTGGATGGCATGGTGGAATATGAAATTCAGTCCATCTTGGACTCTTGCTGTTGGGGTTCAAATGTGGAATATTTAGCTCACTGGAAAAGTTTTGGTCCTATGGATCATTCTTGAGTGAGGTTTACAGACATTCATGCTCCTTTAGTTGCTGTTGTTGTAGATTCCCAACCACTTCTTTCTAAGTCCAATGGGTACATCTGGAGTAAACACTGAAGGAGGAGGCTATATTATGATATTGAATTGTTGTTAATTTTTCAGTCTTCTCTCAGTCTGCTCCCTCTTATGAGGGTATGGTCTATGAAAATTCAAAATACAGTATGTGGTTGTTTTGTGCATAAACATGTATTAAATGTTCTTGAAAATATTTTGGACCTTTCTGATGCGATTTTGTTTAGTTCATGATCCCGTCGTGAGAACATAGCTTCCCCATTGTTGCTGGGTGTGGTCTAAGAGGTTGTGACTTGTCACCAATTACTGGCAGGTCAAAAAGTCAAAATGGTGGCCATTTCCTTTCCAAGTTTGAAGATAACTTTCTAAAAAACTAGTGTAATGATTTACACTCTTTCTCTTAGGCATACAACTTTTTGGAAACATTTTTTAACTGCTGATTTTTTAATTGTGTTTTTTTGGTTAATTGAAAGTGTGATTTGAAATTTGGTGTTAATCTCTAAGTTTATCTTTGACTATATCTCATTTTGAAGTCCTCCTCTTTATACAAATACAAACTCTCCATTTGTGTCAATATACTAATTCTGCTCCAGAACTTCCTATTAGGTTATTATAGCCTATTCCTTTTTTGTTTGTTTTTAGTTCTTCTGACCTCAAGCCATCACCCGTAAGTAAACAATGAGTCTGAAACGTAATCTAGAGTAATCTAGAACAGTACATTAGGTTTATCATTAATGCCTTTTCCCTCCTTTATAGATATGCTAACATTTGAATGTTTTGAAACATTCAACAAACTTCTCTCAGTTAGTTAAAAATGTACCTTAACACTAGAATTACCAGAGCCTACGAAAAAACTCAGACCTCGCCAACACTACACAGTCCAGATCTATACACTAGCGCGGTGTATGTGCCCAAAAAAAGTCTGACTGCATTCTCATACCATTGCTCGCGTACTAAAGTGTCAGCAGGTATTTTTCGTGGCATTACATGTGTAATTTGTGAGCATGCCCTTGACGATCAAACAGAGGAAGCTCTGCAGTATACTTGTGACTTTATGCAGTAGGAAGATAAGTAAATAAAGTAAAACTAAAAAAAAGACACTAACTTTGACAAGTATTATACATTTACAGCGGCTGTTACAGACGCAAATCAAATATATGATTTTATTGTATAATATTAACAATAAGAACAGCTCACTACTCAAAACGTTTATTTTGGGAGACGTTAAGACACGAACCCACAACCTTCTGAATTGGAGTCGGCAGCTCTAACCAGTATACTACCTGAGAAGTCAGGACAACATGCAACATTAACCTGATTTCTTTTTCTTCGGTTATAGTCTTGGAAAAAAGCACATTTGTTCTGTTATACTTGTATCTTTTGTGAAAGTGTTTCTTTGATATTTGGAATTCAGGCTTCACATCTTATACACCTGTGTCTACATTTTGTCAATTATTACTAAAACATGAAAAACATTTCTGTTTTAACGATGTGTTTACTGTGCATGGATCGTTGTACACACGAAACACACATGAAATGCAAGTGTTCCAAAAAACGATATAGTATTTATAAAAGGTGTGATTCTGCTTGGCTTCTCACTCTATACAACTCTAAGCAACTGACACGCACGTAAACAGACTTGAGCTGAGAAAACTGTGCGCCGGTGGAGAATGTGATAGCAGACTGCTTGCTGTTTGCTGCTTATCAACACACTTAAAGGACAAAAGACGCTGACAGAGAGGTGAGAAGCGTTTTAAGGTGGGACGGATCTACTAGTTTTTTCATAGGCTCTGGTAATTCTAGTGTTAAAAGAATCAGAAAGTACAAACACGTAAATCAATTTATTAAGTCCTTACACTGCCTCCTTTCAAAATCTCCCTTTTTACATATAAAGCCTTAAATGGCCAAGGACCTGTTTACTTATGTGAGTTTATCATTACTTACAAACCATAGCAGACATTAAGATCTCAAGATGCCTGTCAGCTTATGACTTCAAAAATTAATAAAGCAACAGTCAGAGGTCGAGCTTTTAGTTACAGCGTCCGGAAGCTATGGAAATATCTGCCTGCTACTAGAAGAGATGCCCCTTCAGTCTCAGCTTTTAAATCCAGGCTGAAAATTCAATACTTTAGTCAAGCATACCCTGATTAGAACTGCTGATCAGCTATACATAGTGTTTGTTAGCCATTTATACAGAAATATGTTAATGTAATACAATATTTATAAATTGTTACTAACTCTTTTCTATTTTGTTGATGTTGGTCTCCAGGATTCTGACTATGTCTGACTGTGTCTTTGACTCTCTTTCTTACATTTTCATCTCCTCCATTGTCAACTGCCCATAGTCCTGCAATTAACTAATGGACAGATGTTGTTGGACTTTATGTTAATCAGTTCCTGCTTTTTTTCTGTGTATTTCAATAGATCTGTATCTTTCTATGTGCTAGTTCTGTATTTATTGATTGGTACATTATATTCTTGCATTTTGCCTTGTGAGTTGTTGCCATACTGTGTGCCTGCACTTGGAGAGAAGCACTGTGCAAGAACAAATTATATTGTATTATTGTGTTGTATTTCTGAGGTGGCAATTACAAAGAAAAGGAAAAATTGTATTCTGTTTTATTTGTTGTATTTACCCATATTCTCTGACATTCATTCTACACCCAACCTACCTGGAAGGGGTCTTTCTTTCAATTACCCCAATTTTCCTTCTATTTTTCTGTAAGGTTTTTTGGGAGATTTGTTGTGGTGTCTTAGAAAGCCACAGCTGGGGGCTGCCAATTAAACAGGATCTCCATCCATCCATGCATCCACTTCTGCTTATCCGAGATTGGGTCGCGGGAGCAGCAGCTTGAGCAGAGACACCCAGACATCCCTCTCCCCGGCCACTTCTTCTAGCTCTTCCGAGGGAATCCCGAGGCGTTCCTAGGCCAGCCAAGAGACATAGTCCCTCCAGCATGTCCTGGGTCTTCCCCGGGGCCTCCTCCCGGTTAGACATGCCCAGAACACCTCACCATCCTGATCAGATGCCCGAGCCACCTCATCTGACTCCTCTCGATGCGGAGGAGCAATGGCTCTACTCTGAGCCCCTCCCAGATGACTGAGCTTCTCACCCTATCTTTAAGGGAAAGCCCAGACACCCTGTGGAGCAAACTCATTTCAGCTGCTTGTATTCGCGATCTTGTTCTTTCTGTCACTACCCACAGCTCATGACCATAGGTGAGGGTAGGAACGTAGATCGACCGGTAAATTGAGAGCTTTGCCTTACGGCTCAGCTCCTTTTTCACCACGACAGACTGATGCAGAGCCCGCATCACTGCAAACGCCGCACCAATCCGCCCCTCACTCGTGAACAAGACCCTGAGATACTTGAACTTCTCCACTTGGGGCAGGATCTCGCTCCCAACCCTGACAGGGCACTCCACCCTTTTCCGGCTGAGGATTCAGCTGCGAACCAATCCAGAGAGAGCTGAAGATCATGGCCTGATGAAGCAAACAAGACAGCATCATCTGCAAAAAGCAGTGATCCAATCCTCAGTCCACCAAACCGGACCCCCTCAAAGCCCTGGCTGCGCCTAGAAATTCTTTCCGTAAAAGTTATGAATAGAATCGGTGACAAAGGGAAGCCCTGGCGGAGTCCAACTCTCACTGGAAACGGGTTCGACTTACTGCCAGCAATGCGGACCAAGCTCTGACACCGATCATACAGGGATCGAACAGCCCTTATCAGGGGGTCCGGTACCCCATACTCTCTGAGTACCCTCCACAAGATTCCCCGAGGGACACAGTCTAATGCCTTTTCCAAGTCCACAAAACACATGTAGACTGGTTGGGCAAACTCCCATACATCCTCCAGGACCCTGCTAAGGGTGTAGAGCTGGTCCACTGTTCCGTGACTAGGATGAAAACCACACTGTTCCTCCGGAATCCGAGGTTCGACTATCCGACGGACCCTCCTCTCCAGGACCCCCAAATAGACTTTTCCAGGGAGGCTGAGGAGTGTGATCCCTCTGTAGTTGGAACACACCCTCTGGTCTCCCTTCTTAAAGAGGGGGACCACCACCCCAGTCTGCCAATCCAGAGGCACTGTCACTGATGTCCATGCGATGTTGCAGAGGTGTGTCAATCAAGACAGTCCTACAACATCCTGAGCCTTGAGGAACTCAGGCCCTGCCACCAAGGAGTTTTTTGACCACCTTGGTGACCTCAGTCCCAGAGATGGGGGAGCCCACCTCTGAGTCCCCAGGCTCTGCTTCCTCATTGGAAGGCATGTTAATGGGATTGAGGAGGTCTTTGAAGTGCTCCCCCCACCGACCCACAACGTCCCGAGTCAAGGTCAGCAGCGCACCATCCCCACCATATACAGTGTTGACACTGCTTCCCCCTCCTGAGACGCTAGATGGTGGACCAGAATCTCCTCGAAGCTGTCCGAAAGTCATTCTCCATGGCCTCCCCAAACTCCTCCCATGCCCGAGTTTTTTGCCTCAGCAACCACCAAAGTCGCATTCCGCTTGGCCTGCCGGTACCTATCACCTGCCTCCAGAGTCCCACAGGACAAAAGGGTCCTGTAGAATTCCTTCTTCAGCTTGACGGCATCCCTCACCACCAGTGTCCACCAATGGGTTCGGGGATTGCCGCCACGGCAGGCACAGACCACCTTACGGCCACAGCTCCGGTCAGCCACCTCACAAAAGGGCCTAGATGAAAATAAATAGTCTTTTGGAAATTCAACATGGTTAAACATAATCCATCATGAGAAACAATTACATGCTCTTAGAGAAAAGCTTTAATCTAGCTAGATAATAAAGTTATTTGAGGAAAAAAATGCCATGCCTGTGGGCAGTCCAAAACCTTGCGTGTGCTAATAATGGTGTCCTTCCATTAGCTCTAGTGCACACCTGCTACCTGATGGAAACTGTAGTCTCCATATCAACATTTTTGTGTTATCATTCCCACCACCAACAAACCCTCTACCAGATATCCCATGTAGCCTGTATTGTAAGATGGACCAATGAGAACACACATGATAAATTTCATAAAAATCAGTTCAGCAAAATACGTTATGTTGACGAACAAAAAATACAGCAAAACAAACAGCTTACTGTTTCATTAATATAGTGTCACATGCGGTTGGGGGTGAAGCCCAGCCGGGACACCTGAGGGTTGCTGCCTCCTCCCGACCACGAAGGGGCGACCGCCTTGGTTTTGTTGGTGGCCTCGGAAGCCCAACCCTGTGGGAGCCTGTGGCCACCGCCAGGCACCGCCCCGGTGCCTGAAGAACCCTGGAGTGGACCCTGGACCCTGGTGTGGCGGAAGTGCTGGGGGGAAGAAGACAGGAGACACCCGGAGGGCTTCCGAATGCGCAGCTGGCATTTCCGCCACACAGGGGCGTGTCCAAGGAGGAGTGCCGGGAAACACCTGGGGCCCATCCGGGGTGGAATAAAAGGGGCCGCCTCCCTGCATTCGTGAGTGGAAGTCGGGTGGAAGAGGACGGAGCTGGAGAGAGGGCTGGAGGCGGCCAGAAGGAAGGCATTGGTGACTGTGAGGCCCGGACTTTGGGGGATCGGTGCTGGAGGCACTGGGTTGTGCACTAACTTGAAAATATTGTAAATATAATAAATGGGTATGTTGGGTGAGAAACCGTCTGCCTGTCTGTGTCCGGGTCCCGTCCCACAATAGATATTAAGATATTGTATAAAAAGCAAAGGCGTCTTAAACACCTGTGTATAAAAAATTTTAGTGAAATAGGCTCCCCATTTCATCCATTCACTCATCCATTTTCCATCCCGCTGAATCTGAACACAGGGTCACAGGGGTCTGCTGGAGCCAATCCCAGCCAAGACAGGGCATAAGGCAGGAACCAATCCCAGGCAGGGTGCCAACCCACCGCAGGACACAAACACACACACACCAAGCACACACTAGGGACAATTTAGAATCACCAATGCACCTAACATGCATATCTTTGGACTGTGGGAGGAAACCCATGCAGACATGGGAAAACATGCAAACTCCACGCAGGGAGGACCCAGGAAGTGAACCAAGGTCTCCTAACTGCGAGGCAGCAGCGCTACCCACTGCGCCAACGTGCCGCCCTCCCATCCATTTTTCACTATATAATTGCATTGAGGTAGATCATTTTTTGGCATTGTCTGACATTAAGCAAGAGTCAAGCATTAATAAGGCACTACATTATCTTGGATGACATTCACACCAACATCCACACTCAGTTACTTAAGGATAAATTACTACCATCAATTAACCTTGCATGTACATTTTTGGGATGAGCGACTTAACAAGAGTAGCAAAGAAAACTCAGTTGCCCACAGTGTCTAGATAACGATTCAATGCCAGGTTCCTCAAGGTTATTGATTATTAATAAATTATTGATCCATTCATCCTTTTTCAAACAGGCTTAGCTCAGGTAAAGATTGTGGGGGTGAATGGTGACAGTATTCAGTGGAAGGCAGTAATCCACCTTGGAATGTGGAAAGTTGATCAAAGGGACATTTTAATGCATATATCTACAATTAACTATACCAGTTTAGTGTTGCTATTTAAACATACATGTCTTTGGGATGTAAAAGGAGAACTGGAGTATCTGGATAAAAATGTATGTGCATACAGTCAAACTTCACAAATATAGCTAACACTCCAAGAATCAAAACCAAGTCCCTAGAGTTGTGAATATTATTTTATTGGTGCAAGTTCTTTCATTCTAAAAGTTAAAACCTAAGCTCTGCAATATTCAGTTCAGTGCAATTTATTTTTGAATTATACTCTTAACTAAATACAGGTTCAGAGAACTTGCACAAATTTACAACTTTAATGCAATAACAGTAAATTGCCAAAACTTACAACATTAAAATACATGAACACTCAAACTATACTTAATACACAATAAAACCGCAACTTTAATTTGACTAACAAAAAAATGAAAATATAAAGTCTATTATGTTGAGATATGGGCAGTTGATAAAGAAGGAAGCAAAAACCCTATCCAACAGCATTACTGAAGAAAATCATTATTTGCTGGTCCATGTCCAATTATAACTGATAAAGTCATAATCAACATAAGGCAAAGTCACATCTATGATTACCTAGGCCAACTGGCTACCTTTCCTCTGCTGGGCATTAAAATGATATTATAAGTACATATTGAACAGTACAAAAATAAAAGTAATACTTTCTAGTTAATTTGAAGTCTTCCAGTACCTCTAGTGTCATATATCCCATGTACTGTAGCTTGACAATGTAACAGTGGGAATTATTTGAATTACTGCAGATGTTTATCTGACATGCTCTCCAAAGGTTAAACACTGACTTTCTGTTACTTTTTTCTTACTTCTCACAGTTAGTACACTGTATCAGTATTTTTTTCTCAAAGGTTTTAATCACATATTCCAGAGAAGATCAACAATGAATACTGAACGTAGGGAACTGAAAAACACATTTCCAAAATGTTTACGCATCTTATATGAATAAACCATTTCTGGGAGGTAGTCTGCAGTTGAATATCTAATGAAGAAAGTTGAATGTGATCCTTCCAAAGTATTTTGGTGTCAAAATTCTGCAACCCAGACAGAAAACATTTTAAACAAATGCAATGCCTTCATCATATACTTCTTTTGAAAAACTCAAAGAAAGGGGTGAACTTAAAAGGTTTGAGATTGTGTGTGACAACACTATCCAATGTTTTTGATTTACACAGAGTATGTCAGATGAATCCCAAAGTAACCCTAATTGGTCATATAGACTTTCTCCTTTACAGTAACACCAAAGAAATTAGCCTGTACGACTGTCTATGTGTAAGAAACACGAGGAACACAACAAAAAATATTTAAGAAGAACTAACTGGAGCTTAAAATGTCCAAAATACTAAATGTACTCTCAAGGAACTTAAACAGTAAACAAGTAAAAAGGAATTTACCTTCGTTTTTAATCTCACACAATTTTAAAGTTATGTTGGATTTGGTCTTGCTAGATTACCAACTTGTTTGTATTTTCAGGCTGACTATAACTAAATTCTAAGAACAAAAACACAATTAAACAATACAAATTATAATTAAGAAATGTTATAACAAAAACATAACTTACAAAGCAGCATTAATACAAACTGTTTACAGTTTTGTAAACCAGTTGCCTAATTCTTTAATTCTAGCTCAAAATGAAAAACCAAACAAAAAAACTCTTTCTAAACAAGAAATAGAAAATACACTATAAAATGTCATTTTTACAAGACAATCTTTTTTAGTCTGTGTTTCAGAATAAAGGACACTTATTTTAATCACATTTAATCTTTCTTTAGATGCACACAAATGTTTCAGCTACTGTGGTCAGACAACAATGTACTAAATACTTATGGCACTATAATTGTCAAAAAAAGCCTGTCTGATGAGAGAGGAGAGTCTAAGTGCTGGATTAAAATTGCAGTTCAAAAGATTTTAGTAGATTACTGACTATATTCACTTTCTTCCTACTTGTTTGTATTGTCTCAAAGTTAAACAGATACAAAGAACATTATACATATATAAATAAGTAGATAAAATATAACATAAATAAATGAAGTGAAACAGACAGAGCAAGATGAAAGAATGTAAGATTTCAATTGAGTATTCTCATGGGAACAGAAACTACAAAAATCTAAATTGTATATTTTTTATGTTGGTTAAACATGTTTTTCATAAAACAATTATAAGAAATAAACACTTTTATAGAAATCATATAATCATTATCTAAATGAAAACTGGTGACACTTCATTAAAGGGGACAAAGTGAGTCTTAAGGCTGTTTAATTGTTTATTTTGTCACTGGTGTTAGGCCGCATTTGGTCAATAAAATAGCCTGGCAGTTAGTGAATGCCAAGGTGCTCTAACCGTCACCCGATATTTTCTAAAGGTGTATAATGAAAATTGAACAAAGAAACAAACATGATGAAAACTAAATTAAGGTCCCAAGCTTTACAAGGCTCAAGAGCATTCTCTCAGTTTCATATTTTTTTGATTTTGTAAAGTTCTGAAAAAATCCCTTTGTTTAACCCAAGCAAGTTTTCAAATTCTCCTTACCTTATTTGTCAAGGAAAACAAAGAACTATATTTCATAATGTACATACTTGCAACGGTACATGCTTATGGTTTATTATACACTGCAATTCCAGAGAATTAAAACATCAGAAAAATCGAAGTAGTGTGCAATTGTACATAATAATAATAAACCTGAAATTGGGTTTTCAGTAACAATGAAAAATTCTTATTTTGCCCTGTTTTTGAGGAATACCAACCTGAAATGCATTCTTCAGTAGGAAGGATTAAATTATAAGGGCATTAATTTACAAACATTGCACAAGTACGGACATTTCAATATACGAGTTGTTTCATTGTACAAAAGTCCTGCTAAATTAACTTTATACTAGCCGACTCCCGGTGTAAGAATAGGAACGGAAAACAGTGAGAAAGGAATTCAGAAATCAAGAAGAAAGAAATAGACCGGTATTAGACCTTGGCTTCAAGTGTTTCACTAGAAATGGGTGTATACATAGTCCGAAATTTAGAGAGGCTCCACATGCAAAGTCAATTTCTTTACATCAGTGTATCTTAAAATTATTATTATAAATACATTTACAGATTTATTAGATAATTCAAGATTACAGACCAAGCACTCATCTTCCAGGTAAGGTACTCCTGCATCACCGAATGTCAGAGTAAACTTAAGTTGATGAAGGAAAAGAAATCTTAATTTTTTTCTATTTTGATAGAAAAAGCAAACACAGTGCTATATGAATTTTTAAAAGTCCAATCATAAATGTAATCGATTAAACATATCAAATGGACAGTTAAGATCATAAGTTTAATTGAAGCAACATATTAAATAGATATTTAGAATACATTACATCACAGCCATTTGATACCAATAAATCAATTATATTATAGTCCCTCATATTAGTTAAAGCATAAGAAATTAAACAGAAGATCATCCTTAGCAGTAATTTACTTCCTAATGATCTAACAACAACCCAGTTGAGACCTGAACCTAGAAAAGGAATGAAATCTAGCCATTCATAAAAAATAAATCTTGTTCAATATGTGCTAAAAACACCATAATTCATCTAAAACTTGTTAAGTGTTCATATATATTACATCTAAAATTGTCTAATGTGTGGCAAGATCCAACCTGTGAAAGATATCATCAAGTGCTTGCATCATTAGGTCACATGTTCTGGGAATGTCATACACTTAAAACACTTTAGGGAAAAATATTTGTATATTTCTTGGGTAGGATTGGATTTAAAATAATTGTGGTACATCTTGTACCACACTACTTGCAAAAAGACTTGTTTTCATTTACTGGAATAATTCCAATCCATCTTCTATAACCCAATAGAATAACAACATTCCATTTTATCTCGAATTGGAAAAAAACAAATTCTCCTTTAAGATGATCTATTCAGAATTGTTTCAGACTTGGTCAAGAGCTCATTAATATAATTCTAAAGTAAATGTGCCAGAACTGTACTATTAAACATTTTTTCTGCACCCAAAAATAGAAGGACCTTTTTAAGCTCAAATACTGAATGGGTATATACAATATCAAACAATCAGTGAAGGTTTGCCAACTGATCTTTTACAAACCAGAAAACCAGATTAATTTTGTAATACTATATTTTGCCAAGGCCTTAACATCATTATTCAATTGTTAGACATATCCATAAATTGCACACACAAGAGGCTTCTTTGAAAAGACTTGATTGATGCCTGGTGTTCAGTTTTGGGTAACATGTTATCTTCTTTAGCTACCTCAAATGTAAGTAGCATTAATTGAGTTCAATTAACAGACACCTTTTTTTTTTATAAAAAGGTCATCTGGATCTTAACCGCTTTGTAAACAATTTATAAATTGTGTATTTCAATTAGTGTCAGTGGTTTGTCCTGCTGTTCAACTATAGGAGTGCTTTGACCAGTGCCAACTTAATTTAATTTTCATTTTTAAAACGCCCACCCCCGGGTTTGGTTTACTGGATATACAGTTTAAAGAGACTGTTATTTTCATGGGAATTGTTACATATGCATTATTTTCACTTTTACTTTAAAACTTTTGTAAAAACAATGTTTGTCCTTTATTTCCGGCCCATTATTTTTCTTGCAGGACATATAACGCTGCTCGTGTTGTGAAGAGGGGCAGCTGAACGCACGCTAAGGAGATGCCGTCGGATCTGCTGCTGCTGCTGGCGAGCTGCGTGTTCTTTTTATCGTACTGCTCGTCGATCATTTAAAAGCCTGTACAGCAGCTGTCCTTTTGCCACTTTGCATCTCTGCCGCTCGCATTGTGAACTGGGGTGGCTGAACGCATGCTAAAGAGAAGAGGTTGGATCATCTGCTGGCTTCCTGCTGCTGCTGCTGGCAAGCTGCGTGTTCTGCTTGTTGCTTCTTGTTGTTTTAAGAGCTGGGAGCACATTATGTCTGTCTGCCAAAAGCATTCCAACAACTGCTTGGTTAGATGTCTGTGAACATGTTTTAAATGTTACCTCACTGCCTTGTCTCACGTGACGTTAAAGTGTCTCTCGCGGGATATCAAATTTCCTTCTGAGAAGATCACATCTAGTCTCCCTAGTCTCCCTCCCAGGATTTTTTTTATAATAGAGGGATAATAATATTGTGAATCAATTGGGAAAAGACAAGTTTAAAGGACTGACCGATGGTCAAATGACCAGTAAATAAAGAGTGTTTATGGGGAATTTAGAGCATTAACTGAAGATAGTAACCAGAGGAAAACCATGAAAAACTGAGCAACAGTACCAAAATTAAATCTGAATTTCAAAGGAACAGGCAAGCAAGAGGTCCTAACAATAATTCATAATCCTTTCTTTAAATATAATTTGTTGTCTGTTTGTTTTGATGTTTATTCTGAGCTTGGACATGAAGTGTAGAACATCTCCATTTTAAATAGCATTGATGTCACTCAGACAGACAGACAGACAGACAGACAGACAGACAGACAGATAGATAGATAGATAGATAGATAGATAGATAGATAGATAGATAGATAGATAGATAGATAGATAGATAGATAGATAGATAGATAGATAGATAGATAGATAGATAGATAGATAGATAGATCAAACTGTATTTGTCCCCAGGGAGAAATTTGGCTGAATAAGACTATTAACTAGTAAAAAAGTTTAGAAACAAAAAGAACAGTGAGAAATATGGAGCTTGTGTAAAAAGGCTGCTGCTTGCACAGCAGAACATGTGCCTTACAAAAGACATCATGCTAACAACAATATGGTGATGACCCTGAAAAACAAGTCAACAAATGACAGTACCCATAAAAGAAACAAATACAAAAATAGTAATAATTAATAATAAAAAAATTAAGGACTAAATGTTGCAAACAATACAGGAAAGATCAGCTAGTACCTAAAAATGATTTACAAATTGAGTGAGCATTGTACAATGGCAGATCCGAAAATGTTACTGTGTCACTCTAAGGTCTGGAGCAGGGGTTCTTAACCTGAGGTCCGTTGGTTTCAGGGGGCCTGTGAGGGTCAAATAAAAATTAACATTTATATTCCCTATACAACCCAGTACTGTTGATTTAGAGTAGATGTAGTAGTAGCAGTAGTAGTAATGGTAGTAGAAAAAATTGTAGTAGTAGATCTGTTTTAATTTGCACAAGAGGATTGTATTTCATAATTATAATGAGTGGCCATTAATTCCTGCATAAGAAAAAAGAGTGTTTTTAATGATTGTTTAATTTAAAGTTTAATAATACTTTGTGTAAATCATATATGTATGAGACAATCAAAACTCAATAAAGTACATTATATTCATTGCATGCAAATTTGAGTTTATGTGAATGTTTCTGTGAAAGGAGGTCCATAGCTTTCATCAGATTCTTGAAGGTGTCCGTGACTCAAAAAAAGTTAAGAATCACTGCTCTAGAACAACAAGCCAAGTGTTTTAGAGTGTGTAAGCTTGATTTTAAATGATAAAACTAGCAATATTATAGTACAGTACACATGCAAACTTTAGGTATTATACAGTATTGTGCATATTCTGTACCAGGTATGGTTACATTTGGAAGAGGAGCTCAACAGTTTAACAGCCATAAAAGGATTCCAAGTCAAGGCAGGAATTACAGACAATGCATTGGGATCAATAGATCTGTAAAGGGTAACAATTTTAGCTGTACCAGGAACATACTGGGGAGAAGTAGAGAGAACCACAGGTAACCAAAAATGGAAGGATGCTGTGGGATAAATAGAGCAGATCAGGAGTATGGCAAATGGTAGTAGCAAGCTTATGCAGTGTATGACAATCTGCCTTCTACCTCTTTTAGTGAGCAGGGGCCTCATGTATAACGCAGTGAGTAGAATTCGCACCATAACATGACATAAGCACAAAAAACGAAATGTGCTTACGCACAGAAAAATCTACATGCAGGAATATGTGCATACTCCAACTTCCGTGTTCTTCCGCTCTATAAATCCCGGTCAGCGTGAAAAGTAACACTCGTACACGCGCCTTCTGTCCCGCCCCAACTCCTCCCAGAATTATGCCTCTTTGAATATGCAAATCAATATAAATCGCCCTTAAGCTCAGCCTTCTGTGAAAAGACAATGGGAAAAGCACGGGGGAAAATATAAGAATTTTAGGGAATACCAAGTGGAGGCAAAGGAAAAAAATACTATTTGTTTATTTGAACCTTGGTATAATCAACAAAAGGAAGTTGATCGAGTGACATAGCATGTTGGAGAAACTTGAAAGCTCACATTCACAAAGTCACACAGTGCCGGAAATAAAAAAGAAGTGGTCAGATATCAAAAACGCCGTGAAAAGGCGAGTTGTAGCCCACTGTCTGAGTGTCATATGAAAGCTTATTAGGGAAAAGGCACGAAATGTCAGCTTCAATCTTGAAATTTCCACTTTAATCATGTAGTTTATTTTGTCGTTAAAGTAGAACATCATAAACTTCATCTTAAAATCGTTTAATTAACCAGTTTCTCAAATCAATTAAAGTAGCATGTTAAATGCTTTGTTTTGTATGTGATCTTCTATGTGCTCTATGTGTGTGAATCACTACTTGCTTCTTAAACCGGCTCTCTTTCTCCAACTGGACACAGAATCCATTACATTTGTGATATTACAGCTCTCTGAATAACTAAAATACTGAGATGTATATGTGATATTATTTTCATGATGTATAGGAGTTAAAGCACGTTATTAAACATGGGTTTCACGGCGCAGTAATTGTGCCACGTCTCGGGCTCTAGGCTTGTGGCGGCCCTGGGCAAAGAAAAAATCGGTGGCCCCTTCGTCCGCCAATGTCAATATGGTATCTTATGCACAGTGGATGGCCACGTCCGTTGAGGACACTGCATAGCTGCCTCGTGCTCATGACACAAGCGTTTAACTTTTGTCGAAATTTGCCGCTGCGTTTTTAGCTGTGTTGTTATTTCTCTTTCTGTTTTATATTCAATATATATTGGCGTGGCCGCCCTGCAGTTCTTGCTTTTCTTTCTCCAAGTAACTGATTGCCACACAATCAGCTCTGTATTAGATGTTAAGACATCTGTAAGCTTTAATGATTCTTCAAAACGTTTATGGAACATTGAAATATCTTCGTAGTACATGTTTAATTATTCTGTCCTTCACACCAGTCCCAGTGAAAAATATAGATTATTTAAACGAAGTTAAAGTTTTATCTGTATAGTATAATAAACATATTTTGCTGCATTTCATCTTAAAAATGATATTGTCATCATATGTAAATATGCACTTTATAAAGTGGCTCAGGCTGTGTAATGTTATAACTGTAGTGCAAGTTTACAGTGGGGTGATCGTACTTATAAGTGCAAACAGTTCTACAAGGAGCAATTGATTAAGTATGTTTAAAGTTCTTGGGATGAAATTGTGTCTGAACTGCGAGGTCCGTACAGGAAAGGCTTTGAAACGTTTTGCTGTGGCTGAGACAGCGTGTGCTTGATACTGTATACCGATAATTCTCTTTCTAATCAGCTGCTGCTATGATTCCCCACTCAGATGTAGTGATATGTAGTGGTGCAGTGAGAGTAATATGGAAAAAGATGATCCGCTGTGGCAGCTCCTAATGGTAGCAGCTATAAGAAGAAGAAGAAGAAAAAGAAGGTGCAGTGAGAGTAACAACGGTAAAGCAGTTATGGTATTTGGAATACTATGGCTATTCCCTGGACCATTATATTGTTACAAGTTAATTACAATCAGATGCATTACATTAATAAACAATATGCGGTTAGTTTAAGTGTATTTATAAAGCCGTGTCAGGAAAATAAAAGAGTAACCACACATGATAGGTAGTACTGCTTTGACACTGGATGCCGCCAGTCTGCAAAACTGAGCGGAGAACTTGTGTGCGACAAGGTATGAGGTACCGTGGAAAAGTCCATGGCTTTATGCCAAGTGTAGGTTTTATACATCGTGATTTGAACGTGGAAAAGTTCTTACGCAACATTTCTGTGCATACGCACCATTCATATATGAGGCCCCAGGTGTCTTGGGGTTGCCTACTGCTTTAATTAGGAGGACTGGTATTGGCAAAAGCACAGATGTCGCAGTAAGAAGTAGAGAAAGTGGAAAGTGTTAGAAAGGAGTGTTCGAGCAATTCAGACTATTCTTTAAATTTACCATATTTTCAGTCTTCTAAATTTAATTTCTTCTATTTGGTGCTTACAAAAACACAATTGGTAAACGTATTATTTTTTAAAATGTTGTGCATCATTCTATGGTTTAGTACATATAGTTAAAATTTTAAAAATATAAACTACAAGTAACCGCCATCCAAGAAAGCAAATGACTAAGAAAAAAAAAATTAAGATGGCCTTACACAAGATTTCTTTACATGTTAATCAATCATGGAGTAGCTTCTACAGCAGCACACAAAAATTACTTACTGTACTTCAAGACTGCCATGGCACTTCACAAATGTACTGTTTGAAAAAAGGCGCTGTCACATTATGCAACTTTTACAATGATTTTCAGTCATAGCATTCATTTGCATAATCATAGCAAGTTAGAGGCAGTCAGCAATACACTTCTATGAAACCAGTCACATAATGTGACATGTCCAGCAACTAACTCACTCCAACAAAATCAAACCAAGACAGGGGTGGATTTGTGTGCATAATAGCTGTCAGAAAAAGGGGTGATTTTGAGTGTGCTTGAAGGTTCGTATGTAGTCAGTAAAACTTACATGGCCAGCGATTTTCAATTTTGTAAACTGACATGATCCATGTACAAGGTCAGCAACTGCCATTGGCAAATATGATATACCCCATGACTAGAAGTCACGTAATATGGCATTGGCTCAAAAAAGTAACTAGCAACAACAGAAATATGGTACTGTTTGGCCTAATTCTAGGATTTGGCAGAGCTCTTTCCTGCTTGCTTTATGAGGCAATCGCATAACTAATAAATGAACAAATCAACAAAAGAATACCTTATAAGTATAGATGTACATTTACATCCAGATTTGGTTTCACTGTTTACAGGGAAAAAAAAGTTATGGCATGATGTTCTTTTCCATTTAAGAGGTAATAAATGAGCAGACTATACATGTGAGTGATAGAACCACTACTCATTCAAATATACAAACATTTCAATGCTTAAAAACATGAAGTAATTTGAGAGAAATGCTACAGTAAGTGGATTGGCAGATATTACTTAACTAAATATTTAAATATTGTTGGAGTCTAAATAAATGGAACTGGGCAAACATGTCAAAATTAAATAAATCCCTAGCTTTAAAATAAATAATATGTACAATATATAACCTACAAAATGAGAAGTTTATAGATGAATGTAAATTGTGAAAAAAATACACAAGATCCAGTGGCACACACCATTTTTCACAACTAGACATTGAACAGAAGCCAAAGATAAAAAGAACTTTGAGGTGCATACTGTATCTTGCTATTTACAATAAAAGTCTAGAGTAATTCTGTTTAAATGCTTAGTTTGTGATAGATTGGGCGGAGTGGTGGCTCTTAGACTAGGATCTGCACCGGTAATTGGAAGTTTGCTGGATTGAATCCCGTAAACGTCAGAAGTGACTCTACTCTGTTGGGCGCTTGAGCAAGGCCCTTAACCTGCAATTGCTTCATTCTGGGTATGATGTTAATCTTCATCCAGCCCTGCAAGCAGGTCTTCCAACTTGCAAGGGAAAATGTGGGGGTTGGTGGCAGGATTGGCATTCCAGCCACTGTAAAAAAAATCTCACATTGTTCCAGTGTGGTGCTGAGGTGTCACCCATTGCACGGCTGTGCTCAGGTCCTAATCCATGTGGTGTGGTGAGTGCAGCAATGTGCTGTTATTAGTGCATGCTCCCAAACTCTTAGTTTGTGAGTTCATATCTTAAACTCCATGAGTATATCACAAGAGGAAAACAAAAGTAAAAACACTACCAGATGTATTCAGTAAGTGAAACATAAGGGTCATTGTGAACTGAATATTTACAGCTTAATTATTAAAAGATGTACAGTGAAATATTAGTAAACATGTTTTTAAAAACAGAATAGTACCTTTAGGGAACTGGTACGATTTCAAAATTGTAGCACCTTGGGGAAGTGGCATTGACTGAAATCAATGTAAAACAGGCACCTAGTAATAAAATCTGACCAAAAACAAACAAAATAGCTAATTGGGCTTGAAAACATATGCCAAACATCACAAAAATTCTAAACACAGTCTGCTTCGCTTGGAGGAAAATAAAGATTAAGACAGAATTGTCATTGATGGATTGATAAAGTTTGTTAATTTAAAAGAGAGTACTATGGTGCAAACTGTATCTCTATCCTAGAAATAGCATTTCAATAATTCTGCCAAACATAAAAAGAAACAAAATAACCATGCAGTCTTTCTGAAGTACCTAATTTTAAATTAGCACTGCTTTTCTCTTTCCAGATGAATTTAAATATTTGATTTCCAAAGTTTCTTAAACATTTTTGAGTATAAATGTATTTAACACTTTTATAGCTAAATAAAGATAAACTTAGATCTGATATAATGCTTTGGCATCATAAGCTATATTCATTCATAAAAGAAGAATTGCTAACTAGATACATCAGAGATGAACACTTAGACTTGACTTCCAACACTAGAATGTAGCTCCTCCTGCAGGAGAAATGTTTCATCTGTTCTGGTCTCTAGCATTGCTTGAATAGTTTAGTTAGTTATAACCCCTAGGCCGTGAAATTCTTTTTATTGTGTCTGTGCCTCCACACAGTAATTTCTTTATAGACTAATCTTTTAGCACAGGCTTTTGTTTACTTCTTACTAAGCAAGGCATGAAGATGAAAAAAGGTAAAAAAAAAGAGGTAACATAGATTAGCCATTTGAAGAAGAAAAATAAGGATGTGGCCCAACCCAACTGAGATGCTAATGATTTAATTATTTTATTTTAATGCCAGAAACATAAAATTAGGTGCAATTATTTAATGTGTATGTTGTGCCTACGTGTTTACAAAATTAAATCCTGATATAAACAACAAGATTTACATAAGTGAGTATATAATTTTAAAGATGTATAATTTAGAAATTTCTTTTCCTCTTTTCACTGTTCCTGAACTGTGTGATGGATTTTAGTTTTAGTACTTTTGTTTTTATTTGATTTCATATAATGCTTGCTTGTTTAGTTTGACAGCAATATAAAAACCTAAAGAGGGATATGTTATATGTTGTTCTATTTTTAAAATTCAAATATTACACATGTAAGACATATTCTAAACCAACTTTTCAATATATAGGATGGTAGGTGCCTAATCCTAACTTTGAACAAAAGCCACATAAAACGTGAGAATATGACAAGTTTTGAAAAACACAACTGACAGCAAATATTGAAGAAATATACAAAAAAAGGATGTTGTGTTATAAAATGAGGATTGATACCCACATATATAGTATGTGATGATGTCAATTAAATGCATCTTTTGGTCTGAATTCCCCATTACATACTAGTGTAGTTGCAGTCTTTTGAGTCCCAAGAGGTTGTAGACATTTACTCATTTAGCTAACTATAAATTACACATCAGATGATGACATACATGACAATTAACCTTTTTAGGAGTGGCAGTAATACCAGCAGTTGAATGAGAGTTCTAGACTCGTGAAATAAGAAGAAGAAGAAGACATTAAAGAAATGATCTGAAAGGTATTTGTCAACAGACAAATAAAACATATAAACATAACTATTGATAATAGCTGATTAAGCAGGTAGGGGAAAGATTTTACAGATGTCAAAGAAAAGGAGTGATAAATCATTTAGCAAACATGGTAAGTAGTCTGAATGAATGTACAGTCAAAATAAATATTTAAAAAAAAAAAAGTCTATTTGCAGAAGTTACACATACTAGGGAAATAATATATAGCATATTAAAATAAAGCACCTCAAAACTAAACAGCACTTTGATTGTGCGGAGAGGGTCAGACTTAATACAAATTCTGCTTTTGAGTTTTTTTTTTTTTTTTAAGACAGGGCACCATTCTCCCTAAACGAGAAAGAACATGCAACTGTTTTTCACAGAAGGTAAATGAAGTAGGACTCACCGTCCAGGTGGCAGACTTTGCGGTACTGGATTGCTGGAAAGTGACTTCAAAGTTATGCGGACCCGGATAGTCCGTATTGGATGGGATGGCAGGAGCAGGTGACATTGCATCAAAAGTAGAGTTAGGCTGTGAGTAGGAAGACGGCGTTGGGACATTAGAAGTATGCTCAGAACTGTATGGGCTGGTGGATGCCGCTCTACTGCTGAGATTTTGATCCATGCTGCTGCTTAGCAGGTTGTACTGGGACTGAAAGAAGTTAGGGACAGGGGGAGGAGAGAAGAGAAGAGACAGGTAAGAAACTAGAAGATATACACTCACCTAAAGGGTTTCTGATTACAAGTTACACTTAAAGGCGTATCACTTGCAAATGGTGTAGAGAGGGTGGTGCTTCTGCTGCTTCTGTAAACTATAGGTTAAAAGCATGTACTTCAACACTTTTTTGATTTTCATTTAAGCTATCAGAACTAAGTTCTCAGAAGTTTTCACTTGAAAATGTCTGACTTTCTTTATTGACAGTTTTAAAATAAAGTTAAACTAACCTGAAAGTACAACTGCACAATAGACAGCTATTTAAAACATTTCATTTGGAATAATACCCAGAAAACTGAATAAGTCCAGACCTTTGAAAAACACAAGCATACCAAATAAACACCAAACAAACATTATAGGCTTTTATTTTTAGATTTTTCATTTTAGTAACCAGAAAAAAAAATAATAGATTGCTGGAAAATGTCCACTGATCACATTAATCTCATATTTGAAACTAGCTAAAATTTACAATTATTTAATACTAAATTCAGTTAACAATTTTTATTTGTTATTGTTATTTTTTTAACATTTTTTCCTGATAATCTTTATTACTTTTATCTATATTGCTTGCTAATAATAAACTAATATGGGCAATGCCCACTATGCTTAATTCTTTCAGGTTAACTTTAGTTTGAGTATTTTGTACATTTCGTTGCTTGCTGAATAACATATTAGTTAATTTGAATACTTGTTTAATAGAGTGCTACAGAGTGAATTGATTGCAAATGTGTATAACTCTGATTTAAGAAACTTCAACAATTACTTTGACTGCAAATTAATTTCCTTTCAATAACTTAAGAATTTTATTTATTTTAAGATGCTTTAATACTAACATTGTTGAAGCGCTAATGACTGTCACCCTGTGCAAAATGGTTTCCTATCTTGAGTCCAGTGTAGCCAGAATGCCATCTAAAAATACTATCATGACCTTGAAATGGATTAAGCAGGTTTGAGAACAATATGTTATAAATATTGATTACACATTTTATATATATTTATCATATTTTTGATTTGGATTTCCTCATGATATAGATTATACTTGATTTGTAAACTTCCATTTTTCTGTATTTGCAATAATCTGAAACTAAATCATACTTCTAAAACTGTTTACCAAATAATTTCAATTTTCAATTAGTTTTCGAATGACCTAACTTATTAAAAGTTTGGAAGACAATTGCCCTAACAGTCCATCTTTAGCTCCAGTTTGTCTTATAACTGTGTAAAAAGGATGCTACCTGCAAATGGCTATTAGGATCATGGGTACCACAAGGATGGAAATAAGGCTTGGCAGGGCAAAGTCAAACAAATAGCCTCCAGGAAAGGGAGAGAGAGTGAGATCCATATTGGCAGTAGACAAGGTCCTGAAAATGGCAGTTATAGAAACATGGAGGTTTCCATGAGGAGGTATACTCTTTATGTATGCTATATAACCTTGAAGGGCAGTAGGCAGGAGAGAACCACCTAATTCTCAGTGATTGCCTCCTTAGCTGATACAGCAAGGATAAGGATGGGACAATAGAGTTGGCAGCACCTCCTGGTTGTTACAAAAGAGAATATATGAGACTGTCCTATTCCTTAGATAGTGCAGGTAGTTCTGGGTGCTACCTAGGAAACACAAGTCAAGGCTAACGGAATGCTCAGAAGTGTATGGACGCAAGAAGCCTTCAAAGATATTGATAGTTAGGTGTCTGTGAAGCAAATGGAAAGCTGTGATTTTTGGGCTTGGCCTGAAACTGACCCAGGAGAAGGTATAAAGTCATGTAACTGCAAGCGGACTACATAATACAGAGTTCTGAAGGCAGTAGCAGAATGCTCAGCTAGTAAAAAAGTAAGAGAAAAGAAAGAGACACAGAAAGAGAGAGCCTTGAAGTGAAATAGGGAGTGTTTCCTGGCTGTGCTGTGGTGGGGAGTCGTCCCAGCTAACAGACATAGGTTTAAGCCTGTGAAGGTAGGTCTAGATGGACAGAAAGTTTGTTATTTGCACAGTTCTTTTGTGCTCTGATTCATTCAATTTTGTGTATTCCCTCCCTATATTTTATTAATTAAGGTGCCATTCATTTTTCACTTCTTGTTTTATATTGTAATTGTAATAACTGTATAGTGAAATGGGTTCATGAATGGAAGTTTGATTGTTGAAGTTTTGCATTTTTTTCAATATTTTGTTGCCTTGGGGTGAAGAGCTTGTGCCAGAAAAACTCCTATCATAATTTATGATATTAAACCTTTAATCATAAATAGATTTTCTTCTACACTTACTTCTTGTGTTTATTAATATTTCTTCTATTTTGTTAGCTACCATTCATATGGACTGTATGATTGGAAATGTTAGGCCTCTCCTTGTCTTCTCAATTGCTGAAATTGTTAGTGTAACCAAAATGTATCTACCCAATTATTAGTTTCCTCTTGCATTTACTCCTTAATTGGATTTGAAAGAGATTTGCCTGGGATGTGTTTCCAGTGCAGTTTTAAAGATACTTTTAAATCTAAGCTTGATAGCATTGAGTGAAGTGGTATTTTCAGTGCTTTTCTCATAAAATTACTGGCCTAATTAAAAAGTAGCTAGACTGAATTTATTCATCAGCTTTCAATGAAGACAAATTTTTGTTCTGAATATGACTGAACCTAGAAAGAAGCTGGCCTTCTGTTTCCATCCATACATCAATTTATCCTACCACTTATTAAACTAAACATCTTGAATTATCTTTTTGACCTCATTTGGATACTCTGGCTCATCTTACTTTCCTGTTAACCAAATAAAATAAAATTATAAACTATTTGGGTACAAATATTCAGTCAGGAGTAAGTTTTTGTCATAGAAGTTATCTGCAATAGTAGTAGCGAATAATGTTTTAGCGTTTGATCGTATACAACAACAATCATTTATAGTGTCATTTATATTTTGCAAGTTCTTCAACAAAAAAATGGAGAATAAAGTAAAAAATTATTATGAAAAAAATCTTATGTTTAACCACTTTTGTTATGTGCATTTGGCACATACTAATAAATGGTCAAACCTGTTTCACAAAACCATGAATGACTCACTGTGAACAAGAGGCAGAATTAAAAATTTAAAATAAATGACTGTCAGTATTTTCAGGTTTTACCAAATTAATCTGCAGATGGATATATAATAGTTTTATCAAGGACAATTTTCTACTTGTAGGATGGGAAAACTGCACTTATATAGGTACATTGTCTGTTAAGACTCGGATTAAATAACCCTGAAGCCAAAATGTTTACACTTGACTTAGCAGTCCAACAACAGGCTTTGTTAAACTCAATTGCAGATATTTGTGGAGTGCTATCATGGTGGTTTGCTGAGAGGGTATCACTTACAGACTTTTCATTAATGGCCTTTCTTCCTTAGAGACTTTAGAAAGGAATGATGGAAATTATCCTGGAAAAGGTGCAAGAACCGGTAATGTATCTTAGTAGTCAGACCATGACATGAAAACACATGATGACTGGTCCTAAATAAACAGACTACTAGGCAAAAATAAAATCTGATACACAAAACGTGAGAGGAAACATAAATGTAAAATAAACATAAACTAACACTAAATGGAAAGAAAATTTTAAAAAGAAACCTAAAAATATAGCACAATTCAAACATGCAACAGACTATGTATTCCACAGACAGGTAGAAAAGAGAACTCATCAAAACCAGAAGAAATAACAGGCCCAAGCAAATTGACCAAATACAGAGCAGAAAACAAAAAGAGATCAATACTGAAGTAAACATACATTTTCTGCAGAAATACTGAGGCTATAGACTATCAACGTTAATAGTGAGTGCAGAGCAAACAAACTTACTATGAAAATTTCTAACAGAAAATACCACATTAATTAAAAAAGTATTGTATATTCTTTTGAGAATATGATCACTTAAGTTACTATCTTTTATTTGGTAGGGTTTATCTATAATAAAGGTCTTTAACACTTAATTTCTAGTCATCACATTTCTTAACTAAGACCTGCCTAATCCTGTGTATAAATAATGGAAATATAAGGCAGCTTTCTAATATGCAGGATATAGAAAATTTAGTTAATTCTGTGCTTTGAAGCGGAATTAATTATTTTGGAGTTTTATCATCAGGCTGATAAAGTCATTTGATTATGACTCTATAGATAATTCAAAATATGACAGCAAGGAAAACAAATAAAAGCAGGATATTCACCAGTTTTTTGTGCAGAACTTATCAATGACTATAGTCCAAAGTATAAATTAAAATCACAAGATACAAGCAGTCTGTTCCAAGGATAAAAACAGCATTTACAAGATGCAAAGTCTTTAGCAATTGGATCCACAAACCTAGAAATGTTCTACTTGTATAATATTAGTGATCTGTTCATATGTAAAAGAATACGTAAGACCCACTATTGGAGTCAGTCTGGAGACGTAACTGTTCCGTAATATTGTCTAGTTAGTTTCCTGGTAGTTCTAAGTTTGCATTTTCTTTCCAAGGTTCCATAGGTTTTCTCTAGGTAATTTTGCTTTGTTACATATCTTAAAATAAATTGCTGTGATATAAGTAAGTATAGGGGAATGTCAATATGGGTATGTGTGTGTTTATGCCCTGTGATGGACTCCTGCTCTATAAAGAATGAATTCCTGACACTCACTATACTGTACGGGAAAAATCAGAGTTAGGAAATGGAAGAGTGGATGGTTTCAATACAGATTACATATAAACTACCAAAAACAAAAAATATTCAACACTGAAATGCAGCACAGAGGGCAGTCTTACATTCTGACTGTTAAAAGAGGCTATACAATTAAGCTGAAGTATAGTGTTTAAGAGCTTCTATTGCTATAAAGCCAAACATTATATTCCCACACCCACTTTAAGTCACTGGGTCTTTTCAAGATTGGGCAAAGGGCATTAACCGTGTCTGGATGGAGAGTCAATTCATTATACTTACATCCACATAAAGGTCAGCTTAAAATCGCTAATTAACTTAACACAGAAAGCATATGAGAAAGATCTGAGTATGTGGAGAAAAAATTATGCAGACATATGCAAAACAGGCCACCTTCACACAGACAACATGATGCATTTTCAAATAAGTCCTAGTCACTTGAATAAATGCTTCTCCTACAAAGTCAGTATTTTTTCTTAGAACCTTTGAGGTACAACACAAAAGGCATTAGAGAGTGAGATGTAGCAAAAAAGAAATTATACAAAAGGAAAACAAATGGAACCATCTGAAAAAGTAAAACAGGCTGCAAAATTGAAGGAACAAATTGTTGTTGGATGGTATTTGATACCTAAAGTTATGATTTATCAATTCATATATTGATACTGACAAGCACTAGTACAATGAATGTTATACAACAGATACAACACAAACATAGCAACTCCCACTCAGAAAAAAAATATTAATGGAAAACTGATACAGTTAAAATTTGATTTTAAGATTTCAGTTCTGTAACATAAATTCCAAAAAACATACAAATTAGACAGAAGGTGAACTCTACCATACAACCATTCATTAACAAAATTATTAAGCATATTTATCACACACATAATGTAAATTACACTTTGCACAGCTTACAATAACAAAGATTAATGCTACTAAAGAGTGCAAATCAAATGCTTAAAATGCAAAGGCAAATTATGTTACCTTCTTTTTCACGTAGTACATTGTCCAGGCTTGCTACAGTATGTATTTCCCACACGAGGAAAAATGTTCAGATTTTAATAAAGAATAGACTTAAGAGAGACTTCTACGGAAGATGGGTACAATAAAACTAGAATTACGAAAAGCTACGCTACAATGACATCAGCACCTGATCTGAGCTTGTTCCCTTCTGTTATTATTGTCTATTTTTGCTAAATGTTTATTCAGCCTTACTTAATAGCACTAAACAAATCTGAAAGACTGATTCACCTCCCAGCTGTGATGGGGCACCCAGGAAAAAAAAAAACTAACATGTTGGACTAATTATGGCATGCCTTAACCTAGACAACAACACCAGTGCAGGTATGCACTTGTAGAAACACACTTTAAGGAAGGCCCGCACTGAGCAAACATTGGCTTCCAGCCTTGTATTGCAGAAAAATCAAAAATGAGTGAGGATCAAAGATGACAGAATTGAGAAAATAAAGAAGATAGACACAAGAAGGCCCCCATATATGGGCAAGTTAGCAAGGTGCTAACTGTAAATAATACGCAGATAAAATAGATCCTCCCCACCCCATACCTTGTTCCTAAAGAACTGTGAAGTTAATAGTAAGTTATATTTAAATTAAATTGTTTATAGGGATATTACCATCAAAGCTGTGTGTCACTGGTATAATATCCTAAACAAGTTGCGCATTAATTTCAACAGTCAGTGATTACAGTCAAAAGAGACCAATACAGGTATTACTTTTAAAAAACAAAATTTTACTTCACCTTATAGTGCAGGTTTATAAGTGAGTTATTGCATCATGTTGGATATATTGACCCATGCAAGTAGACTGCAAAAATCATGTTAATCTACAGTTAAGCTATTTAACAACGTGGAGTACATGACACAAGCTCTTTAAGTATAAATCAGGCATTAACAAATGTATGATGTTGACTACTTTAGTAGAACCCATTTCAAAATTAAATCAAAGGAAAAATAAAACAATAACAAGTGTATATCCATCCATCCATCCATTATCCAACCCACTATATCCTAATTGCAGGGTCACTGGAGCCAATCCCAGCCAACACAGGGAGCAAGGCAGGAAACAAACCCCAGGCAGGGCGCCAGCCCACCGCAGAAGATTGTATATACTGTATGCAATTAGTTTGAAATACTTACTGGTAATTAATGAATGATAAAATTTCCTGAACATTAATATTGTAAGAAAGCTAAAAAGTGAACCTGTTACAAGTGTGGACTAGAGATGTCACTACTTTGCTTTGAATAGAAGTAATCATAGATTCCTTCAGTTCAACAGGTTTAATAGCTATTTCTTCTATTTCACCGGGAAGCACAAGGTTGAAAGATCTAAATGAAGTGACTAAACTATACAAGGTTTGATGAGAATTAATGCAGCAATGAAGATCTACTCCAGTAGAATCAATTTTTACTTTAATGTGGTGCAGCAGCCAATGAAATTTGACTTTAAAACAGGTTGGAATATGGAACTTTATCTAAGGCACTGGACTTTGATCCACAAAGATGATGGGTTAATTACTGTCCTTGCATCATTGTGCAACTCAGCAAATGTGCTAACCTGCGTCTGCATAGAATATTTATACACGCACACACACATACACACACACACATACATACTATATATATCTATAGTGGCAAACAACCGGGGACTTTGCCCCACCGGGATGCCAGGATTACATCAGGGCCATGGATTGGGAGATTGGAAGCTCAACCATGTTAGGGTCCATAGCCACCGCAACAGAGCACTTGGACGATCCCGGAGCCCTGGATGGCAGCACTTCCCCCACACCAGGAGGTGCTGCCGGAAGAGGAACCAAATGCATCTGAAGCATTTCCGGGTGCCCATACAGCACTTCTGCCATACCAGGAAATGCTGCAGGAAGTTCATCAGGGCACACCTGGAGCACATCCGGGTGCAATATAAAAGCTGACACCTCACTCCATTCTGGGAGCCGGAGTTGGAAGGCAGGGGATGGAGCTTGTGAGTGGAGGAGTAAGGGCAGCAGTAAAGAGAACAGAAGAGAAAGAAAAGGAGAAAGGAAGGCCTGAGCATTGTGAGTTTGAGCATTGTGTGGTGCTGTAAAACAAAAAAGAAAATAAACGTGTGTGTGTTTATTGGACTTCTGGCTGTCTCAGTGTCTAGTCTGTGTCCAGGATTCCACTATATCCTAACTACAGGGTCACTGGGGTCTGCTGGAGCCAATCCTAGCCAACGCAGGGTGCAAGACAGGAAACAAACCCCAGGCAGGGCTCCAGCCCACCACTATATATATATATATATACTAATAAAAGGCAAAGCCCTCACTCACTCACTCACTCACTCACTGACTGACTCACTGACTCATCACTAATTCTCCAACTTCCCGTGTAGGTAGAAGACTGAAATTTGGCAGGTTCATTCCTTACAGCTTCCTTACAAAAGTTGGGCAGGTTTCATTTTGAAATTCTACGCGTAATGGTCATAACTGGAAGCTATTTTTCTCCATTTCCTGTAATGGAGTTGAGCTCGAAAGCCGTGTGGGGCGGAGTTTCGTGTGACATCATCAAGCCTCGCACGTAATCACGCAGTATGTAGAAAACCAGGAAGAGCTCCAAAAAGCGCTGAAGAAAACATGCATTATATAATTGAGAAGGCAGCGAAACAATAAGAAGCGAGCGAGTGACATATACAACCATATTATTTGAATGCTGCTACTTCGGAAACAAAGCACCTAAAGTTTAAACCTAAAGTTTAAATTAAGTTCATAGACAGGCTGCCGCTGGCGTTTGTAATTTAGTGCCTGCCCATATAAGGCCGTCCATCAGCGGCAATCCAATAGAAACACTGCCACTAAATATTCACAGGTGAAGGACTGTGCTTATGCAGAGGAAGATGAGATGGTCAGGGTGGTGTTTGGCACAAACTCAGCGAAACTGCAAGAGAAAGTTTTAAGTGCCGGGTCTTAGCAAACATTAAATACAGCCGTGGACATAGCACGACATAGCACCAGCACAGCTGGGAAACTTCGATGCATGTACACTGAGCGGCTCACGTGAACTGACGCAGTGCGCAGACAAAAAGCAACAGTTCCAAAGAGTGCCGAACAAAAACCGAATTACACAATTGAGAAGGCAGCAAAAAAATATGAAGCGTCTGATACATACAAGCTTATTCATAAGTGCAGCTACTGCGGAAACAAAGCACACGGTGGAAAAAGTCAATGTCCCACTAAAGGAAGACAGTGTAAAAAAAAAACCCGTGCATGCAGTGTGTCAGGTCTCAGATAAAGAAGAAGACGAGCTGTTTATTGATGCAGTAAGAAACGAATCGATGAATGAAACCTGTTATCTTTACAATGATTGACAAACATGGAATGTAACTTGAACACAACACATCCTACAAATACGAACCTGATTGAAAGAAATAATGATAATCAAATCCTTGATGACAGCAACACTCAATAACTATGGAGGAATATTTCGGACAAAATTAAATAAATAAATAAATGCGTAAATAAATAAAAGTACTGTGAAATGTGAGCATAAATAAATAAATGTGTCACGAAATATGTTTTTCGTTGCTTATTTATTTATTTCATTTTGTCCGTAATATTCCTGCAAACCGTCATGAAATACGGCTTGAAATAAAACTGTCACTTTCACTCGTCAAAGTTGAGAGGGTGGGCTCTAACACGCCCTCTAGTTACTGATTGGTGAATCGATAGCACAAGAATTAATTAGAAAAATGCTTACTACTGCCGATGAAATGGATTCTGCCAAAGATATTACGTATTTCAGAGAGAGAATTGAAGATTTATCGGAAGAAATTACAATGTTGGCGGCCCTTTTAGACTCCGATATAGATGAAACTGTTTTTGAAATTATCGAAGAACAGGTGGAACAGACTCTACTACACTCCAGTTCAGGTGATGCAGTACCCTGCTCTGGACGTCCATCCTTTGACATTCCAGCTGAGTCAATAGAACACCTTCTGTTATGCGGTTTAAAAGTACAACAGATTGCAGATCTATATGATGTATCAGAGAAGACGATCACAAGACGAATGAGCCAGTTTGATATACGGTAAGCTGCAACGGCTGTATTAGTTTAGGTACTTTGACATGGAATGCCCAAAGCAGCTCCACCTAATATTTTGAACTGAACAACTTTACCACTGATCAGAGCTGTACAGTTGTTTGAAAAAGTAGCAGCGAATATGCAACTGACTTTCTACTCGTAAAACAAGGGTCAAATACTCAGTTCTAAAAGGGCCGCCAACATTGTAATTTCTTCCGATAAATCTTCAATTCTCTCTGAAATACGTAATATCTTCGCAGAATCCATTTAATCGGCAGTAGTAAGCATTTTTCTAATTAATTCTTGTGCTATCGATTCACCAATCAGTAACTAGAGGGCGTGTTAGAGCCCACCCTCTCAACTTTGATGAGTGAAACTGACAGTTTTATTTCAAGCCGTATTTCATGACGGTTTGCAGGAATGTTACGATAAATGAAATAAATAAATAAGCAACGAAAAACATATTTCGTGACACATTTATTTATTTATGCTCTCATTTCATGATATATTTATTTATTAAGGCTGTCATTTCATGACACATTTATTTATTTATGCTCACATTTCATAGTACTTTTATTTATTTACGCATTTATTTATTTATTTCATTTTGTCCGAAATATTCCTCCATAAATAACACTCACAAAACAATTACTGTATATTGACAATCATGTTACGTTATTTTTAAAATGTTCCCTTTTCTTTTTCATAACTTCTTTAACACACTACTTCTCCGCTGCGATACGCGGGTATATATATATGTATACTGTATATATATCCCGATCTACATACTCTCAAATAGACAAGCCACACGCCGTGGCGTAATTGTAGAGGCATCGCCTCTAGCGCCGACATCCGCGGTTTGATTCCCGAGAGGGGATGCACTGAGTTTGTATGCGTACTTCCTGATTCATTTTACCCTCGCATCTCCTTGGTTTGAGACGTATGAAAAAATATGCAGTTAACGCAGAATCATGTTACGTTATTTTTAAAATGTTTCCTTTTCTTAGCACAAGCACAGCTGAGAAGCTTTGATGCATGTACTCCATAACGCGTTAAAAAAATAACGCATTTAATCACACTTTCAATTCCAAGCAAAGGGGAACTTTTGTCAATGCATGATTTCCTGGTACATCAACAGTACCGCCGCTCCCCATACGCAGAGTACGCAGTCTCCCAGGGGGGCACCACCCCAGCTGCTCAAAAAAATCATTTTTATATATTATAATAATAAATTAATATTAATAATATACATATACAAATAAACAAAAATATAAACGTATATATATTGCATTTTATGGTGAACGCAGAGTAGGCTAAGCACATGTGATGACGCTCGCTCCCTCACCTCTGTTACGGCTGCCTATTTGGCCAAAAATGATAATAATCGAACAATATGCCTGCTCCTGGAAAGAGACATCAACAGTCCGGCGCCAAGAAATGAAAGGAAAAAAAAGTTTTTCTAAAATGAAGCTCATCAAAATGTACTTGCGCTCATCTATGGCACAAGAGCGCATGAGTGGTCTGGCAATTGTCAGCATCAACTCTGAATTAGCAAAGGCTTTATCATATGAAGAGCTCATTTACGACTTTGCCTCAAGAAAAAGCAGAAGTGTGCCTTTGTAAATTTTATACTTTGGAAAGCTCCAGCAGATGACAGTGTTGATTTTATTTCAGTTTATTATTGTTTATTTTATTTATTATAAATGTTTTATTTAAAGTGTAATTTTAGTTTGTATTTTTTGCTGTAGAGCTACAATTGTAATTTATAAATGATACAATTTATTTATGTATTTACTTTTATTTGAATAAAGTTCTATTTTGGCCCCTATAGTAGGTGTTTTTTATTATTTTATTTTTACTTCGTAATATTTGGGGAGGGGCAAAAAGTAAATTTCTGCTTAGGGCACCCATTTGGCCAGCAGCCCTGTGTGTATACATATATATATATATATATATATATATATATATATATATATATATATATATATATATATATATATATATATATATATATATATATATATATATATATATATATATATATATATATATATATATACTGCTCAAAAAATTAAAGGAACACTTTTTAATCAGAGTATAGCATCAAGTCAATAAAACTTCTGGGCTATTGATCTGGTCAGTTAAGTAGCAGAGGGAGTTATTAATCAGTTATCAGCTGCTTTGGTGTTAATGAAATGAACAACAGGGGCACTAGAGGGGCAACAATGAGACGACCCCCAAAACAGGAATGGTTTAACAGGTAGAAGCCACTGACATTTTCCCTCCTCATCTTTTTCCGAATGTTTTTTCACTAATTTTGCATTTGGCTATGGTCAGTGTCAGTACTGTAGCAGGAAGTGATACCTGGACCCTACAGAGGTGGCACAGGTAGTCCAACTTCTCCAGGATGGCACATCAATACATGCCATTGCCAGAAGGTTTGCTGTGTCTCTCAGCACACTTCAAGGGCATGGAGGAGATTCCAGGAGACAGGCAGTTACTCTAGGAGAGCTAGACAGGGCCGTAGACGGTCCTTAACCCATCAGCAGGACCGGTATCTGCTCCTTTGGGCAAGGAGAAACAGGATGAGCACTGCCAGAGCCCTACAGAATGACCTCCAGCAGGCCACTGGTGTCAATGTCTCTGACCAAACAATCAGAAACAGACTTCATGAGGATGGCCTGAGGGCCCAACATCCTCTTGTGGACCCTGTGCTCACTGCCTGACACCGTGGAGCTCGATTGGCATTTGCCATAGAATACCAGAAATGGCAGGTCCACCACTGGTGCCCTGTGCTTTTCACAAATGAGAGCAGGTTCACCCTGAGCACATGTGACAGACATGAAAGGGTCTGGAGAAGCCGTGGAGAACATTATGCTGCCTGTAACATCATTCAGCATGACCGGTTTGGTGGTGGGTCAGTGATGGTCTGGGGAGGCATATCCATGGAGGGATGCACAGACCCCTACAGGCTAGACAACGGCACCTTGACTGCCATTAGGTATTGGGATGAAATCCTAGGACCCATTGTCAGACCCTATGCTGGTGCAGTGGGTCCTGGGTTCCTCCTAGTGCACAACAATGCCCGGCCTCATGTGGTGAGAGTATGCAGCAGTTCCTGGAGGATGAAGGAATTGATACCATTGACTGGCCCCCACACTCACCTGACCTCAATCCAATAGAACACCTCTGGACATTATGTTTTGGTCTATGCGATGCTGCCAGGTAGCACCTCAGACTGTCCAGGAGCTCAGTGATGCTCTGGTCCAGATCTAAGAGGAGATCCCCCAGGACACCATCCGTCGTCTCATTAGGTTCATGCCCTAAAACATTGTCAAGCATGCATACAAACATGTGGGGGCCATTACTGCAATGAAATTTTGGCAAAATGGACCAGCCTGCCCCATCATTTTTTCACTTTGATTCGCAGGGTGTCTTTGAATTCAGCCCTCTGTGGGTTGATCATTTTCATTTCCATTAAATGATGTGGCTTCCTTTCATTCCTAACACATTACCATGCCAGTCCATATCAGTAGAGATAGCCAGCAGGATTTTTTCCCATTGAGATCTGTGTTTTCAAAGTGTTCCTTTAATTTTTATGAGCAGTGTATATATATATATATATATATATATATATATGATGTGTATATATATGTTTATATGTGTGTGTGTGTATATATATATATATATATATATATATGCAAGCAACACTCATGACAATGACAACACAATTACATTGTCAATCATGTTACGTTATTATTAAAATGTTTCCTTTTCTTTTTCATTACTTCTTTAACACACTACTTCTCCGCTGCGAAGCGCGGGTATTTTGCTAGTATATATACAGTAATCCCTCCTCGATCGCGGGGGTTGCATTCCAGAACCCCTCGCGACAGATGAAAATCCACGAAGTAGAAACCATATGTTTGTATGGTTATTTTTATATATTTTAAGCCCTTATAAGCTTTCCCACACTGTTAACATTATTAGAGCCCTCTAGACATGAAATAACACCCTTTAGTCAAAAGTTTAAACTGTGCTCCATGACAAGACAGAGATGACAGTTCTTTCTCACAATTAAAAGAATGCAAACATATCTTCCTCTTCAAAGAATGCATGTCAGAAGCAGAGAATGTCAGAGAGAGAGAGCGCCCGACAGAAAAGCAAACAATCAAAAAATCAATACGTGCTTTTGGGCTTTTAAGTATGCCGAAGAACCGCGATAAAGCGGCATTTTTTAGAGGAGCGTCCGTATCTTCTTAGCAAACAGCCTCTGTGCAAACAGCTCCTCTGCTCACACCCCCTCCATCAGGTGCAGAGAATGTCAGAGAGGGTGAGAGAGAGAGAAAAGCAAACAATCAAGCACCGCGCGGGAAGCATATATTATATCATTGAGGAGTTTTAGTTAATATGTAATACATGCTCTGATTGGGTAGCTTCTAAGCCATCCGCCAATAGCGTCCCTTGTATGAAATCAACTGGGCAAACAAACTGAGGAAGCATGTACCTTAAATTAAAAGACCCATTGTCCGCAGAAATCTGCGAACCAGCGAAAAATATATATATGTGCATAGACACTTTATGTATGTATATATGAGGTCTGACGGATGGCTGAGGCCCTTTCCCAGCTGAGACGCCGTCACCATAAAAGACAGACCGGCGGGGAGCAGATATGCACAGGGCAGTGCCTCCCCCTAAATGCTGAATAAAAGATGTGCACATTGCTAGACTTGTCCCTGATGTCTGTCTGTGTTGGGTTTGGGAGATGGTGCATCCCCTGTTAGTACAGAGGTTTATGAAAAAGTAAAAGCTATTTGAAAATTACATGTTAACTGCAAAGGATAGAAACTGATGCAATACAGCACGTTCACAATGGCTTATGGCTATGTTCGGACATAAACAGCACAGTGATCTGCCGTTAGTTTAGCTGAAGCCACGGTTAAATGAACATGGACACTCTGCTACAGGATTGCACCATTATTGAACAACACACTGTAGTGATTTTTCTTTGTGCAGTGAGAATGAAACCTCCTTAAATTCACTAGAGGATGTTGGCTCAGTATAGAAGTGAAAACTGAAAAGTTTGTGAATGGGCAGAAAGTTTAAAGTGGGAAGAACAAGTGTAATTGATGAAGCTTGATCTGGTCAATCATCAACAAACAAGCCCAAGTTAACGTAAAGAATGCTTTCATTAGTGAAGACTGACAAATTACATTGTCTGCTGTTGCTGCAGAGTTGGATATCATCTGTTGATCTGCAAATGCCATACTGCATGAAAACATGGGGTACTGTAATATTTGCACAAGATGTGTACCCAAATAGCATACTGATCTGCAAAAGCCAAAATCCTTCAGTGAATTTCAGGAATATACAATATATTGTCACACATGTGTGCTTGGGGAGCAACCTAAAGGCTTAGGTGATTTACCACTAAGACACTAGGAGGCACTGTCTAATAAAATTCTCTCTTCTCTCTTTCCCTCTGCAGAAAGGAAGATTGACAACACTCCCACTCTGACGTAACTTCTGGGGTCAGACCATCTGGACCCACCCCATCCTCCCAGAATTCCTGTTAGAGAGGACCAACGCCATCTTGCCAGCAGGACATCTTGAAAGAACCATAAAGTCAACATTTGCGTAGTAGCATGCATTTCTTTTCATGCCTTTTGCATTCTTTAATATACAGGGTTTACCTTCAAATGCCCCAGACCCTTTATCTGTACTGTTGCACAGGAAAATACAAGAAACAAGGTTATATTATCTCAAACCTAATACTACACCAAATATCACTCACATACATACCTCAAAAAGAGGTACAGAAGGACACAATACTTGATTTTTTTTTTTAATCCAAGATAATTTAACTTGGAACATAAAAATAGCCATAGCAAATAGGACCATATCATTATCATCCTTGTCAGTCTCTGGCACAATAATAATATGGATGTTTCTCATCTGCCACAGAGTTTTCTTTTTGGTTCTTCAGCTGTGCTCAAGATGCTCGAATTGGAAAAAGGTTAAAGGATGAAAGCACTCAGATGTTAAATCATGAATATTACAGCTCCTCATTTGCATCACTTCATACAAATTTATTTACCACATTTGCCTAATAGGAACTAAAACTCCATACTGTTTTTTTAACCCCAATGTAACCAGATATGCTGTCAGTTTCTATGTATATAAGATAAACCTATGTATAACATATTGAGATATAGCAAAAATTATATTGGTTATGTTTGCTTAACAAATTATAGCATAAATCACCTTGATGTACTAATCACATTTACTTATTGATTATACATCTTGCACAATGAAAACCCACATCTTGAAACACAAACAGATGCAATACTGTGAAAATGTATGTAAAACAATTATACTGTAAATTAATTGGACTTGTATGTTATCCTGAAAACATATGCCAGCCAAGTATACAACAATAATAACAATTTATTACCTGTGCACCTTTCACAGAACATACCATAACAAGGTGCTATACAAAGAAAACAAAAGAAAAAGCCATGGTAGAGTTAATAAAAATATAACAGTTGAAAATGAAAATGATCATATGCTGAATTTACAGTGCAAAAAGTACTCCACGTAGTAGAGGCTGAAAAAGCTGGACAAACAGAAGAGTGGAGAATGGGCTCCAAGAGGAATAGAAATTCCTAAGCCATATGATAATCTATACCTTAGTTATGTATGTGAATCTTTACTTTATATGTGGTCACTGACAACATGTAATGTGATATACCACTTTATTTAGCAAACAAGACCACAATGCAGTAAAATAAAACAGCAAAATTAGAGGAAGGGATTTAAAAACTGAAGAAAAATCACTGGCTACATGTGACACAGTACATAAAGAAAGTTTTTTTGCTTGAGCTTCAGACAAGGATTTGAGAAATGTCATTATCTATACGGAGAGCCAAACATAATTGGCAGTATTCATTCATTTTCTCTTTCACTCATATTGCAATCTCAACAAACCTTCAGTTATTGATTTAATTTCTTCTTAAATGTAATTTTACTGCAATCTTGTCTCTTCCTTGAATTTTTGGTACTGAAAATATTTTGCCCTGTGGACTATGATGTTTGCTGATGACATGATCTTTAGCGATAGTAGGGAGCAGGTTGAGGAGACCCTGGAGAGGTGGAGATATGCTCTAGAGAGGACAGGAATGAAGGTCAGTAGGAACAAGACAGAATACATGTCTGTAAATGAGAGGGAGGTCAGTGGAATGGTGAGGATGCAAGGAGTAGAGATGGCGAAGGTGGATGAGTTTAAATACTTGGGATCAACAGTACAGAGTATTGGGGATTGTGGAAGAGAGGTGAAAAAGAGAGTGCAGGCAGGGTGGAATGGGTGGAGAAGAGTGTCAGGAGTGATTTGTGACAGACAGATATCAGCAAGAGTGAAAGGGAAGGTCTACAAGATGGTAGTGAGACCAGCTATGTTACATGGGTTGGAGACGGTGGCACTGACCAGAAAGCAGGAGACAGAGCTGGAGGTAGCAGAGTTAAAGATGCTAAGATTTGCACTAGGTGTGACAAGGATGGATAGGATTAGAAATGAGTACATTAGAGGGTCGGCTCAGGTTGGAAGGTTGGGAGACAAAGTCAGAGAGGCAAGATTGCGTTGGTTTGGACATGTGCAGAGGAGAGATGCTGAGTATATTGGGAGAAGGATGCTAAGGATAGAGCTGCCAGGGAAGAGAAAAAGAGGAAGGCCTAATAGAAGGTTTATGGATGTGGTGAGAGAGGACATGCAGGTGATGGGTGTGACAGAACAAGATGTAGAGGACAGAAAGATATGGAAGAAGATGATCCGCTGTGGCGACCCCTAACGGGAGCAGCCAAAAGAAGAAGAAAAAGGAGAACATGTCATGATGCTAGTCAGACATTGCAAGAGATACTGTAGGATAATATGCCTCCATACTTATTTGCACACATTCAGCAGACAATCAGACTGGAATGAACACAAAGAGAATATGAACAATTAGCCAGAGGCTATGCCGCATTTATTATCACCGGCTAGAGAATACATTTACTACATTACATCCATACTAAAAGACATACCACATTGCATTCGTGTTAAAAGACACATATAAAGCTCTATCTATCTATCTATCTATCTATCTATCTATCTATCTATCTATCTATCTATCTATCTATCTATCTATCTATCTAATTAGATAACTTATTGAGACAACCACTACACTCCTTTCATCTTGGAATTCATCCCTTTTGTAAATCTTCATTGGAGGTTTAACTGTCTTGGAAATCAAATCCATGGTCAAACTACACATCATGAGAAGGGAATGTGCACCATAATGTTGCCAACGTAAAATAAAGGAGTATTTTAGAAATTAATAAGGTGAGTATTAAAATGAGATAAAATCCTATAGTGACAGTGCCACAGAGAGCAGTGCTGTTCTCAGTTTATGATACAGTGTTTCTGCCTAATCTGTGATTTACTGTACTGTATTCAGAAAATAAACTGGTATACAAAAAATTATTTTTCTATGGTTTATAACAACAGTAAAATGGTAGAATTGCTATACATCACATCCATATAGTACCTAAGGAATTTACAAACTTGGCCTGAAGCTCAATAGTTATCTGGCATAATGCAATGGCAGAAATGACCAGAGATCAGTGTAATTTACAAAATAATTTACTATAGTTACAGAGCAGCATAAATAAGAATTAAAACACATAAAATTCAGACCTAATCCACAACAAATGTAAATGTTATTTGAAGCTATATGGCTTGAGCTTGAGAATGAAAACGTTCTTCTATACTCACCCCACATGAAAGCTGTCTTTGGAATCATTTGTGGGAATTTCCAGGAAAGCAAAAAGGCGAGATGGCGACACTGTAATTCCTTCAGAATTGGGATGAAATATTTCAGGAGACTTTATTGCACATCTAACCGCATACATACACGCACACACATGTATGAATTGTTTAGCCTTGGCACATTCTAGAACAAGTTTAAACAGACCTAAAGAATCAAGAGATACTTAGCATCAGCACCAAAAACCTCCACTAAGCCCTGCACTCTAATTGCTTTTTGTCTTCTGTTTACCCTCTTGTACAAACACATACAAAGAATTGTTTTGGGTGTCTGAGATGCACTACAAGGTGGCACTGTAACAAGGGCCACCATTCTGCCTCCTGACTAAATCTAAAGAAACAGAGAGGATGATTGGCAATCAAAGCTACTTTTCTTTCAAAAACCAGAAAGGCAATAGTCTTAGCATGAATATATTTCAGCACTATAATTGGTGGTTTACATAGATAGATATTAAAGAGTTAAACCCACAAAAATGGGCACACTAACAAACTGAAGAAAGCAGGTAAACATACACAGCCACAAAAGGAGACAACAGAGTGGATTCAGAGGGTACACAGACCCCTTCACTTTAAGCGTACTTAATTGTGTCACAAATTTAATGGCGTTGTAGATTTAGTTTAAATGGATAAATCTGTCATTTTTACTCACCAATCTACACTCAATAACCCATAATGACAAAGTGAAAACATGTCTTCAGAAAGGTTTGGAGACTTATGAAAATCAAAACCTAAAATACTTCATTTAGATAAATATTGAAACACTTAAATCATTACTTTGTAGAAATCTCTTCGGCAGTAATTACAGCTTTGAGCCTTCTTGGCTAACTACAAGCTTTGCAAACCTGGATCTTGGTAGTTTATCCCATTCCTCCTAGCAGATCCATTCAAGGGCAGTCAGAGACTTGTCCTGAAGCTATTCCATTGTCTTGGCTGCATGCTGCAGATCATTGTTGTGCTGAATGGTGAACCATCACTCCAGTATGAAGTACTGTGCACTCTGGAGCAGGTTTTCTTCAAGGACCTCTCAGTATTTGGCTTTATTCATCCTTCCCTCAATTCTGACCCAGTGTCTCTGTCTCTGCCACTGAGAAGCACTCCCAATGGCATGTTTTTGCCACTATCCCACTTCACCATTGGGATGGTATTAGGCAGTTGATGACCAGTTTCTGGTCTTAGCCAGACAAACTGCTTGAGTTTCTGCCCAAAGAGTTACATTTGTGCATTATCAGACCAGAGAATCTTTGTCCTTGGGCTCTCAGATTTCTTTAAACTTTAATATACCTTTTAATCAAGAGTGGCTGCCATCTAGCCACTCTGCCAAAAATGTATGATGAAGTGCTGCTGAAATGGTCGTCCTTCCAACATGTTTTCCCACCACAGCAGAGGACTTCTGAAGCTCTGTTTGAGTGACCACTGAGTTCATGGTCACTTCTCTAACCAAAGCTTTTCTTTCCAGTTTAGTTAGTTTGACAGGACCAATTCTAGAAAGCATCCTAAACGTTCCAAATTTCTTCCATGTCAAGATTATTGAAGCCAGTTTGCTCATAGGAATGCTCAAAGCTTTAAAAATTTAGAATTAGTAGGAAATGTAAAAAAAAACTTTGCAGTAGGTTAAAGAATTGGAAAATAAGCTGCAAAGGAAAAAAACAGCCCTATAAGGCATATAAGACTAATAACTCCAATGTGATTCTTAAGGCGTATGAGAACATGAGGGCAACTATTAAGGAGGATATCAGGGAAGATAAAAGGCATTTAGTGAGGTATATAGCAGATAATGTGAAAGATGACCCAGATAGATTCTTTCAGTATTTCAGTAGTAAAAGAACAGTCAAGAAGGAGGTGAAATGCATCAGTAATAGTAAAGTCAAGCAAATTATATTATTTATCTTTCAGAAAGATTTATTTGATAAGGCGTCACATGAAAGGGTGGGCATCAAATTAAAAGAAGTGGGAGTTCATGGAGTTGTGTGCTGATGGATGCAAAATTGGTTCAGATTCAGGAAGCAGTGTGTTATGGTGTTGAGGAAACCTATCAGAATCAGAATTAGGTGATGTTAAGAGTGGTGCCCCACAGGGTTCTTTGCTAGGGCCAATGCTATGTTTAATATATATACATTATTTGGATAAGAATATAAATAACAACCTAATTACATTTGTAGAAGATACCAAAATATGTGGATTGCAGATAATCTAAAATCCACTCAATCATTACAGAGGGACTTGGGCAGCATACAGGCTTCACAGATTTGTGGCAGATTAAAAGTAACATTAGTTAATATAAAGTATTACACACATGAAGTAAACATTTTAGGTTTGTATACCATATTGGAGATCTTAAAATTCAGAAGGATTTAGGAGGGTAATGGATTCAACACTATCAACTGCCAGACCGTGTTCAGAAGCCATTAAGATGGCTAACAGAATATTATGTTATATAGCACAAGTCCAAGGAAGTTATGTTCATGCTTTATATCACACTGGGTAGACATCACCTAGAGTACTGTGTACAGTTTTAATCTCCAGGCTACAAAACAGACATAGCAGTGTTGGAAAAAGTCCACAGAAGAGAAACTAGGCTGATTTCAGAACTAGAGGGAATGAATTATAAGGAAATATAAAAGAGCTGAGCCATTTCAGTTTAAGCAATAGAAGATTAAGAGGAGACATGACTGAAGTGTTTAAAATGAGTACATCAAGAAAATGGGGACATAGTTGGAAAATTGATAAGGGTAAATTTCGCACAACCATTAGGATGTTTTTCTTTACACAAAGAACCACAGACACATGGAATAAGTTACCAAGTAGTGTAGTAGACAGAAGAACTTTAAGGACTTTCAAAACTAGACTTGATGTTATTTTACAAGAATAAAATGGATAGGACTGGTGAGCTTTGTTGGGCTGAATGGCCAGTTCTCGTCCAGATTGCTCTAAAATAGTTATACACCCTTGCCCTGATCTGTGCCTCACCATAATTTTATCACAGCTGTCAGAGAGTTCCTTGGACTTCGTGGCTTGGTTCTTGACCTGATTGATATGCAGCATGAATTGGGGGATCTTGTACTCTCAGGTGTGTGTCATTCTAAACCATGTCCAATCAATTCAGTTTTCCACAGGTGGAGTCCAATCAAGTTCTTGACACATCTCACGGGTAATTAAAGCAAACAGGATACACCTGACTACAATTTGGAGTGCCACAGCAAAGAGTTTAAATACTTACATAAAAAAGAGTTAAGTTTTTGATTTTTAATACATTTGCAGAGCTTTCTGAAAGCAGTTTTCACTTTTGTCAATATGGGTTTTAGAGTGTAGATCGAAAGGCCACAATAGTAAATTTATCCACTTAATATTAAAAACAACAAAATAAAGGATGCATAAAGTGAAAGGTCTGAGTACAAATCTACTATATTCAGCACCACTATCCCTCATACACACATAGGCAAAGAGACAGAGATATACAGTATGCAGCTGCAAAGAAATTCAATGAGTTATGCACTATCGGCACATAGGATACAGTGAAAAAAAACACTCAATATGTCAGACATAATGGTCATTCAGATAAATATTTACACACACAAAACAAGCTAATACATGTGAACATGTGGAGGCATAACAAAAGACATAAACATGTACACTTAAGAGTGGATATTAAAAATCTATATACCCTTCAGCTTTTCTATCAGATCCTTTCAATCTTTGACACAATCTTGTAACCAATAACACTTAAGTTTAAACAAATGATGATTTTTTTGTAAAGTAATTAACAAACAAACTTTTAATGTCTTTGTTGCATAAATGTGCACGTTCTTAATAATGGGTGTTGTGATTGTGTTCATATTTGACTAATTATATTCTAAATCTTGTGTTAAGACAAAAGTCACATCTCACTAAAAAACAGCTTTCAAACCTACAAAATTTGGCAAGAAGACTGATTCAGTCTCCCAAAATTGTGGGGAAAAATGATGTAGTCAGGTTAGAATGTTCTTGCTTTTATTACAAATGATAAGTTGGGGCAAAGGTAACACAACTCATCATCCAAACATCACAGTTACCTACGACAATGTCAAGCATGGTGCTGGCAACATCACGTTCAGATTTTTAGAATGGACTTAGGGCTCTGTTAAAGATAAAGGAGAAAAACCGCTACAGATAATAAGATGTTTTGGTACAAAATTTGATACACTTTACCATAAAATTAGACCAAAAGATGAATTTCATATTCGAATATAGCTTCTTCTTCCATAGTTATTCCCATTTTAATGACTAGATTTTTCCAATAGAAATTTCGCCATTATTTTTACAGCTTGGATGCCTTTCCTAATGCAAACCCTCCTCGCTTATCATTTGAATGTAACAAATATCTGAAATGCAAATACCAAAACAAAAAACAGGAGATCAATATCCTGGAATGGCCCAGTTAGTGTTTGGACCTCAGTATACGTGTTTGCCTTGAAAAGTATATGTATAGAAGATCTCCTCGCAATCTGACTGAATTTGAGCTCTTTTGCAAAAGCATTGGGTTTAAACCACACAATTCGGGTGTGCAAAGTTGATAGAAACCTATCCAAATAGGTCTTCTGTTTATTATCATATTAAAACTTGCTTTCACAAAGTATCACACAACCAACACATTTAAAATTTTTTATCTTTAATTAGTGTTTCTAAAATGATTTATTTTTAACTTAAATATTGCTGGGTTGATTATCTTAATGAAGGTGAAAAATTCTGATGTGATTTGTCTTGATTTAAATTTTTATACAAGCCTTTATATGCAGGAATGTCAATAATGAGTGTAGATACAATAATGTGTATATGCACATAAGTTTATGGGTTTATAGGATAACTATTATAATATATAGAAAGTACAGGAAAGTTCTTTCTTGCAGCTCCTAATCAACATGCAACACATCACTTCATATGAACACATACAGAGAGTATGGGTGAGATACCAAAAGAATTTCAGAAATAAACAGGATGAAACATATACATAATGATTTTCTGCATCCTTGCTTTGCCACAAAGTGACAGCTGGGATGTCGTTGAGCATACTTGTCCTGGACCATCAATATCTGCAAGGCATGTTAAAATATCCTGTGTAGCATTTGCACTGAAGTTTTAAAATCCTACACAGAGGCATTACGCTGAAACTATTTTTTCCTTTCCTGAAAACTTATAGTGTACAGTATGTGTGTAATCCACAGCCACAGAACATCTATAACCATTATGACAGTGAAGTTAAAATCCCCTTTTTGAAGTATAATCCTGCAATTCAGATTTGAGATCAAAATATCAATATGTGAAAAAAAATAAACTAATACCTTTATTTTTAGGTCCTTTATGTGCATATATTATTAAAAAATATTAAATAAAAATACTATCGTTTGAGGTTCATCCCAAATATGCATTGAGACATTTGATTGATAGGAACTTCTTATCAACCAGCTGTTTTCTCTTGCATATTTAGTCATGTGCACACAGTGCAGAGTTAGGGTCTCTGTTTACCATCAGCAGGCTTAAACTAACATAAAGACAAGGAAACTGTACATTAGAAATTCAGACAATATAGACTCCGAATGGAGAATTACTTTAGAAATACAGAAACCAGGTCTACAACATCAACAATATGAAATAACTTGAGAAGAAAGAAACCACAAATATATGTGTCAAATGGCAATGGTCAGGTCTGTTGAAGGGAACAAAAACATAAATAGAGCTGTAAAGATAAACTCTAAAACACTGTTGCTGAAATGACCAACACTACCAATGATGAAGGTATCCAAAATCTACTACTTGCACAAAATGTTAGCAGCAAGCCTACAAAGGCAAATTTTCCATAAGAACCAAAAAGCGGAAAAGCCAGATTACAACTTGATAAAAGGTAGAATGATGAGCTAGCAGAGCCTTGAAGCCAAGTACTGAAAAAAGGCTAAGACAGAACTCCACCAAAGTGGCAATGAAGTAACAATGTGAAAAAAATAAAAACTGAAAATGATCAAAGCCTACCATTTCATTAATTAAACTTTATGAAACTAATGACATGATTGCTGGTGAGACTGCCTCGCTCATTTTTAAAGATGATGTAACTGTTATAGCAAAAGAATACCTGAATTACTGTACAAAATTATACTGATTGCTTATGTGTGTAACAATGTCTGTAAATACTCCAGCTGGCATTACATTATAAAAGAATGTGATTAATGAAAACACACTACCAGTAAAACTAAAGAGTTCTTCAGAATGATCAAGTACATTTCTATATATACAGTCTTGGCCGAAATTATCTGCACCCCTGGAATTTTTCCAGAAAATACATCATTTCTCAAAGAAAATTGTTGCAATTACAAATGTTTTGGTATACAAATGTTTATTTCCTTTATGTGCATTGGAACAACACAAAAAAACAGAGAAAAAAAGCCAAATCTGACATCATGTCACACAGAACTCCAAAAATAGGCCGGAAAAATTATTGGCACCTTTTCAAAATTGTGAGTAAATCATTTTATTTTAAGCATACAGTATAATGCTCGTTTGAACTCACCTGTGACAAGAAACAGGTGCTGGCAATATAGCAATCACACCTGAAGCTAGTTAAAATGGTGAAAAGTTGACTCAACCTTTCTGATGTGTGTCTGAGTGTGCCACACTAAGCATGGAGAAGAGAAAGAAGAACACAGAATTATCTGAGGAGTTGAGAACAAAAATTGCGGAAAAATATCAACAATCTCAAGGCTATAAGTCCATCTCCAGAGATCTTCATGTTCCTTTGTTCACTGTGCGCAACATAATCAAGAAGTTCACAACACATGGCACTGTAGCTAATCTCCCTGGACGTGGACGGAAGAGAAAAATTGATAAAAGACTGCAACGAAGGATAGTGTGAATGATGGATAAACAGCCCCAATCAACTTCAAAACATATTCAAGCTGTTCTGCAAAACTCAGGGTGCAACAGTGTCAGCTTGAACTATCCAGCGACATCTAAACGAGATGAAACGCTATGGTAGGAGAGCCAGGAGGAACCCACTGCTGACACAGAAACATAAAAAAGCCAGACTGAAGTTTGCCAATATGTACTTGAGGAAGCCAAAATCCTTCTGGGCGAACGTCTTGTGAACAGATGAGACCAAGGTAGAGCTTTTTGGTAAAGCTCATCATTCTACTGTTTACAAAAAATGGAATGAGGCCTACGAAGAAAAGAACACAGTACCTACAGTCAAACATGGTGGAGGTTCTAAGATGTTTTGGGGATGTTTTGCTGCCTCTGGCACTGGATGCCTTGACTGTGTGCAAGGCAACATGAAATCTGAAGACTACCAAAAGATATTGGGGCACAATGTAAGGCCCAGTGTCAGAAAGCTGGGTCTGCGTTAGAGGTCATGGGTGTTCTAGCAGGACAATGACCCCAAACATACCTCTAAAAGTACCCAGAAATGGTTGAAGACAAAGCGCTGGAAAGTTCTGAAGTGGCCAGCAATGAGTTCGGATCTAAATCCGATTGAACACTTATGGAGGGATCTCAAAATTGCTGTTGGGAGAAGGCGCCCTTCAAATCTGAGAGACCTTGAGAAGTTTGCAAAAGAAGAGTGGTCAGAAATTCCAGTTGAGAGGTATAACAGGCTTGTTGATGGTTATAGGAAACACTTGATTTCAGTTATTTTTTCCAAAGGGCGTGCAACCAAATATTAAGTTGAGGGTGCCAATAATTTTGTCCAGCCCAGTTTTTGAGTTTTGTGTGAAATGATGTCAGATTTGGCTTTTTTAATCTGTTTTTTTGTGTTGTTCCAAAGCACATAAAGGAAATAAACATGTGTATACCAAAACATTTATAATTGTGACAATTTTCTGGGAGAAATGGTGCATTTTCTGGGAAAATTCCAGGGGTGCCGATAATTTCAGCCATGACTGTAAATACAATCAAATATACATTTTACTAAAAAATCCCAAAGCAATGAGAAAATGAAAAGGCAAAGGCTTTGCAACACACCACAAAGTAACTAGAACTTTAGTAATTTCAGTAGGTAGCAAGATTGATGCAGTTATTTATAGTACGTAAGTTAATTTGCCTCCATACTTATGCTTATCTAAGGGTGAGGGGAAAATAAAATAGTTTATTATGTAATTTTGCCTCAAACCATTCTTTCATTTCAATGCTGAACTATTGCAATATTATGAAAAAGTAGGGACTTTGATTTTACTGTCCAATTGTTTATTGATAGCACACAATGTCATCATGAAGACATACTAATGTTATGCTGAAGCTTATCCTTTTACACCTAAGTAACAAACTTGAGTGAACCTGACAGAAAATTAAAAGTTACAAAAAATTAGCAACACTGAAATGGGCTGGCATATTTTTTCCTTGCAATACTACTTAAAACATGAACCAATGTTTTTGCCATTATTTTAATAGAGAAGACTATAGAAGTGTTATTTAAAATCAAAGAAATTTTTAACAGCTATGCAATTAATCATTGAGACCAACAATAACAAGGAAAACAAGCAGTGGTCATTGGCTTAACAGGGAGGATAGCAAATTGCACCTGCCAGGCACAACTGTTATGTAATAAACAATCACTCCTCCTGGCTAGGTTTGCATCCAAAATTCTCTTTTCCAGAAATTCTCTGGCCTCGCAAGTAAAGCAACACAGAAAAATTGATCTAAGTGCTCCCTCTACTGTTAGACCCAGTGAGGAATAATCAGCCTGGTCTCCAATACTTGCAATCCAAAGAAACAAAAGCAGAATTAGCCACTACAGATAAAAAATAACAAAAAGTTTAATTTGGCTAGAGACCAACAGGATAGATTTTGTTTCACTCTTAATTAAAGAGCAACAAACCTCCCTTAAGAAACCATTATGCTTGACCATAGAAAACCTAGATCAATAGATCACACACTACTAAAACATATTTTAAATACAAATAGTTCTTGTATACACATACACAATAAACAGAACTGAATATCTATACAAATAATTCACCTGGCCAACATTCTTCAATTGCTTACGTTTTTAAAGCATTTTAATTAAAGTGAAAAAAATTGTTTTTCTGGACAATGGCACACTGGAACACACAAACACCAAGCAAATTTATTTAAGTAGTCCTAATAAAATCCCAAACACAAATTTACGTTCTGTTTTGTTAAAGAAAATTAAAAATTGTAATACTCCAGGCGGAGTCATAAATTCCAAATACAACTGGCTAAAGGTGGAACATTACTTATTATGATAATTGTCTAAAAAGTGTCATCAATAAGGCGGAGTAAAAAAATGCAAACTTATACAACCTGCTTACTTTTAAGAAAGTACAAAGAAGTACAAAAATAATGACATTTTACAATATACTGAATTAAACGTTAACATGGACAACACATCATGAATACCTTCTGACAGTGGAATTTATGACCAGTCTTAATAATAATCAAAAATGTTATATCAGCTTTACATGCACTTACTTATCTTATATTTTAATTAATTCATAAAATAACACAATTCATATTAAAATAAATATGGAAAAATCAAATATATGTATGTGCCAAGTCAATTCTGGAGAAAAACTAGTTAGTAAGCTTTATAGCATATCTAGCCTGTTAACGAATAAATACAATTGTTAGAGTGTACAAATTTATTAATAAAATTAGGGTTTCTACATTTTAATATACAGTCAAAATTGCTGCAATAAAAATAAAAAAGTTAATACAGCCACTCATTTACTGAACCTGTTTAATCCAATATTAGATTCACCTAGCAGATTAGACTATCTCGCAACACTGAGCAAAAGGTAAGAAGCAATCCTGGACAAGAATCAAGTCAATTGCCAGAAACACTCTCACATATGCACATACAAACTCACTCATTCCTTGGCGACTTAGAAGCTCTAATCACAATTTCTGAAACGCATCTTTTTAAGTATTAAGCAGATATAGAAAATTAATGATCCATCCATTCATCTCTGAATTGCCTAAAACCAATCTTTAATTTAAAGCAATACCACAAGCAATACATTACATTGTAAAATTAATACTTTGTGAAACTGTAATATCTTTGATTCATTTCAATATAATATTGTTTTATTTAAAGTTCACAGAAAATAGCTACAAAGAAAAAACTATAAGACAAACCCTGCATATACTGTACACAAAATTATTTGGAGCCTGCAATATAGTTAATTCAGCAATGCAGTTCATACATAAAGTCTATTAATTTAGAAGTCTTCTTGCAGTTACATAACTGCAAAACAGTGTATATCACATCAACTTTAAAATATTTTAATATAGTAGAACAAAAGAAAGAGATGTAGTGTTACCGATTCAAGAAATTAAACAATGAAGATTAATTTCAAATTTAACTGAAAATGACAGCTTTATAAATAATTCTGAACTAGAAGCTGGTAGATCACAGGGAACACTCACCCACAGAGTAAAACACACTCATTCTGGGCTCAAATGGAGGTGATGCCATTTCTAAAGACTTTTAAAGAACCTAATTATAAGTATATATTTTTATTATTCCATCCACTCTCAAACCTGCTTAATCCAGCTCATGGTCACAAGAGTGGCTATTAATTGTGTACTCAATTTGCTTTTTTTAATAATCTATTTAATTTCCATTCATAGGGTACACTTACTAATTTAATTAATGTATATTGGTATGGTACTGCATGTTATTTCTTATGGATTGTATTTCTGGTATAGTAACTGAAATTGCGCTATGTAAAAATAACTGAATTAATAGTTTAGCTTTACATTTATATTGGTTATGTATTAAAGAAAAGTTTTCAGTAAATAAGTGTCTATATGTATACACAAGCTTTATTTAATATAGCCACCCTCTATATTAAATATATTCTGTGACTCTTTACCATGTACACAGTATCAAATATTTACAAATTATTTTGCCTGGAGCTTTTGGATGCTAAGTGATTTACCTCAGGTCACTAGAGAGTAAATGAGAGGCAAAGATAAAATGAGAAAGTTGGGGAATAAAGTCTAATGTAAGTAAGTTATACTAATTAAGAAAACACGCTGTATGCAAAGCTCAGTTCTGCGTCTTTTGCTATTATTTACCTCAGATATCTTAGAGAGTGGTAACTATGATTTAATTTCGAGCCTACGAAAATTCATTGAGTTGGGAAGTTCTGATGTGCAAATGAATGCTATAGAATGTTATTAATGAATAAAGTCCATTAGTACAAAATAATCCATTATTAATAAATAAATGTTCATTAAAATGTTTGAACTACATACTTGTATTATTTGGAATACGTACAAAAACATGTTATCTTATTAGAATAAAAAGAATAAAATGATTAAACAAATGTAAATGATAAGCCACATTTTCAGAAATGAATATTTATTCATCTGTATTATTGTTTTATTTTATTTTTTATTTATGTATTATTTTATTTTTATTGTTTTGCAACATCATGCACTATGATGAAATGATATCTACAAATGTGCAGTTGTTATATAAAACATCTCTCTTTACACATATATTTATATTTAAAAGTTTAGCTTATATATAGAGCAAAAGTGATACCATAATTGCAAGAGCACATCAACCAAGTGAAAAACGAAGTGCAAAGAAATGTTCTTATTTATAGTGCATTCTTTTATTCTTTCGGAAAAAATATTTAGAAACTGGAATAAACACTAGATAAAAAGATTGCATTTCACTTTTTAATGGATTCAACCAAACACTTGTATCCACTCACTTCCTGAACCTATTTAATTCAATATTAGTTTCAAATGGTGTAGTAGCCTCTCCCTACAGAACTGATAGGAAGCAGTAAACAACCCAAAGGGAGGAACTTATTTATTTTTCTTCTCTTGCTCCCTTTAAGACTTTGCTATCTTTTAAGCTAGCAATCTAGCTAATAATCTAGGGATTCCTTTCTTAATAAGGTGACACAGTAACAGCAAAAGGCTCCAAACCTGATACTAGAGAGCAGGCCACTTACAAAAAGGCACCATGTACTCCTTTAACAGGGGAGAGAAGTGAAGTAACAGTAGTTTTATTACAATAGTTATTTGTTTGCTAAAGTGCTGCTTTCCTTATTTTTTTCATTTTAATGCAAAAGCTTTAGGCTGCTCCACTACTTTAGTTTAGTTGCACTACAAGTTTAGCATTGCGATATATTACAAACATGAAATAAATACTTACAAACTGTTAATGAAAAAATGTGAAATGTGTCTTCCAAACTGAAACTAGGGATAAGTATAGAGATGCCTAACACTGGTCTTTAAGTTGGAAAGTATTAAACATTAATTTCTATACTATAACAACTAAATTACCAATAATATGCCTTCTCAAATTAAAACAATTAATTATGTAGTAAGCATGCACACCTCTCCAAGAGTTCTGATCTTGACAAAACCAATAAAACTGTCTCACAAATACATAGCTTATTGTGTGCCATTTAAAGTGAAGACAAGAGAAAGTCTCAGTGAGCTTAGTGGCATAACTGTACGAGAAACTGACTGAAAAGGAAACAAAAGACAAATGGCTTAGCATCAGATATGGCTACCTACACTCCCCATGGAAATTACAGTTCTCAACTACAAGCCTAAATAGAAATTACCAGAAACCTACCGTGGAATAATGCTGCGTCTGGTCACTAATGTACAGCATTTTAATTCTCCAGCAATTTCGGTGCAATGGGGACTTGTCTTGCAAAAGGTGTCATGTGGTTTCCACCAAAACCCAAACATCTATGACAGGGTGTGGGATCGATTCACAGCTCGCAGTGCATCTCTTAAAAGCAAATTGGAAAAATAAGCCAGTCTGTGCTTGGAGGTGATGGACTGGAGAGAAGGACTTGCTCTCTTTTTTGAGTTTCCCCATCTCCCCTTGGCCCTCTCAACTGACTTGCATCTAACAACAAATCTGGCACCTCCCACTTATTTTTTTTCTCATGACTATTCATTAACCTACAAAACAAGTTCAGGCTTGCCCAGAGATGTATTGGGTTATACCAATTTGCAGAGAAGGAGAAAGGAGGGGGGGATATTGTACTTATAATCATTGGTTTTTTTTTTTAATTAAGTTACAAAGCTTTAGATAAGTTATTATTTCTCTGCCAAACCTGTAAGACCTAGGCATGCTGCATGTACATTATGCTGTGTGGTTTTAAAGGGCTTTGAATTTCATACTAATCAGAAGACAAGCTCTTGGACTACCAAAGAAAAATCACCTTAGGTGAATTAAACACTCATGATTTTGACATTACAAAGTACTCTAGCTTCCAAAAGTATTGAATTAATACCAACTTGAAGACTAATGAAAACAACTTGTATGTTTCTAATAAAAGAACTATGTTACACAACCAAAAGGACTCCATGTTTAAATCCACCTAGAGACTTGGTATGTAACTATCCTTAGTACCTCAGACAATAAAGGAATACTAAAAAAGAAAAGTTAATTACAGGTGAATATTGGTCACATTGCACTCATCTGTGCAGTTTACTTACATGTCAAGCAAAACAGGATAGAAAGTTAATGTGATCCTTCTGTTATGATAAACAACAATATTTTGACCTCTAATAAAGTCATCTATCTGCCCATTTATTATATTTTCCAAATTTGCTTATCACAAATCTGGGTTCCAAGGCTTTTCTGGAAGAACTAGGTGCAAAAATGAACCAAAACCAGATTTGGACATTAATTTATTCTGGGCCAGATAACTTAATGTCTTTGGGAATGTGGGAGAAAATCGGCAGATATAAATCTTTTGTTATGTGATCAATTTCTTTTGCTACAAAGATTAACAAGGAGGACTATAGTGTAAAATTCTGTAAAGTAAGTTTATATTAATATTATTGCAGTTTGTTTACATTTTTGATATTTTATTTTTTCATTTAAAGAACAAACATGATAACAAAACACAATTAAAAAATAACAAATACAAATACCGGTAGTACATTCCAGAGAAAATCCAATAAATTCAAAAACCAATAAACACGTTTTGCAATGATGTCAATATCTGTATTTTTTCAGTTTCGTTAAATTCTACATTGGATCAAAAATAACTATTAATTCAACAGATACAATGTAACAAATGACTAAATGTGTAGATGGAATAACCATTCCTCCATTTCTAAACCCAATTAATCCACTTCAGGTTTGTGGGGTGATTTATAACCCATTAGGATAAATTAGTATGTATGAAAAGTACAGTATGTGAGTATGCATGTATTAAAGGGGCTAATTTCTTTACATACAATATACATTAAATGTATATTTAATAGCAACCTTGTATCACACATTGTATATTACATTCTTGCAATTTCTCTTTTTAGTTGTTACTGACAGAAGAAAGCTGCCCCAGGACTCATATTGTTACTATGGTGTTTGCATGTTCTTTCTGTGTTTCTGTGGGTTTTCCCAATGTACTGTACTTCCTGGATAGGGCTCCAATCAGTCACTATACATTCATAACAAATAATGGTTTACAAGATGAAGAGAAAGTCTTAAGTGTTTATGTGTATGTCTGACTGTAGCTATTATGAGCTAGAGTATACATACTGTAGTGATATATTTTATGCTTTCAAGACAACAAAGTAAGAAGCTCTTGTGCTTCCATTATCCATCCATCCATTATCCAACCCACAATATCCTAACTACAGGGTCACAGGGGTCTGCTGGAGCCAATCCTAGCCAACACAGGGCACAAGGCAGGAAACAAACCCCGGGCAGGGCGCCAGTCCACCTCAGGGTTCACACACACACACCCACCTACACACCAAGCACATACTAGGGACAATTTAGAATCGCCAATGCACCTAACCTGCATGTCTTTAGACTGTGGGAGGAAACCCATGCAGACACGGGGCGAACATGCAAATTCCACGCCGGGAGGACCCGGGAAACGTACCCAGGTCTCCTTATTGGGAGGCAGCAGCGCTACCACTGCGCCACCATCCCGCCCGCTTCCAAAATTAATATTACTATTCAATGGTATTTTAGGAACTTCTTAGTTGAATCTCAGAAATTTACCATTAATAGTCAAACAGGAGACAATCATCAAGAATAAAAATGTCAATCAGACATCTGGTTTAATCTCCTCATGATACTGTTTCTTAAATGACTGCACTTAAAATTCAATTTTTAGCATTGTATCAGGATCAGGTAAGTACTAAAGCACATCAGTTATTTTGCCAGTACTAAATGGTGTTACCTGGAGTGTATGCACAACTGAGTATCACTTAAAAACCATAAACAAACAGAATTGTCTTACTAAGCTTAATAATTAAAGAGACAGTAACTCTACGTTTTAACGTTCCAATGAAATGGGTAATTTTTGGTCATGTCGGTATGTTTAATTTAACGCCTTATAATTAGGTTACATATGTGATTTTGTTTTCTGTTTTCACGCTATAATTAAATGTTAATATTTTATTTCAATGGTGATTTGCTTTAATCGATTATTAAAGCAAAACAGTTATTTTATTCACTAATAAGGTCAGTATATAGCTGTAATTGAACACAGTGATAAGTCATAGCAACAGACAGAAGCAGGTAGCAGCATGAGAAGTCGTTTGAGACATGTCTGCACCTGTTCTTCCTCTATCAATGATACACATCACTGGATTGCAGCATACTTACTTCAGTGTGACTCAATAAGATGCTCAGTGCACTTGTAAATGATCAGTGAGGAGTTTCTCTTTTTTGGTACTGTTAATTCATATTATGTTGATGAAGAAGTATAGAGAAGCCCAGAAGGAGTTGCACTGCGTCTTTGTGGACCTGTAGAAAGCATATGCAGGGTGCCTTGAGAGGAGTTGTGGTATTGTATGAGGAAGTTGGGAGTGGCAGAGAAGTAAGTACTGTATGTAAGAGTTGTACAGGATATGTATGAGGGAAGTGTGACAGTGGTGAGAACTGCAGTAGGAGTGACGGATGCATTCAATTTTGAGGTGGAATTACATCAGGGATCGGCTCTGAGCCCTTTCTTATTTGCAATGGTAATGGACAGGTTGACAGATGAGATTAGACAGGAGTCCCCGTGGACTATGATGTTTGCTGATGACATTGTGATCTGTAGCGAGAGTAGGAAGCAGGTCGAGGAGACCCTGGAGAGTTGGAGGTTTGCTCTGGATAGGAGAGGAATGAAGGTAAGTAGGAACAAGACAGAAGACATGTGTGAATGAGAGGGAGGTTAGAGGAATGGTGAGGATGCAGGGAGTAGAGCTGGTGAAGGTGAGTTAGTTTAAATACTTGGGATCAACAATTCAGAGTAACAGGGATTATGGAAAAGAGCTGAAAAGGAGAGTGCAGGCAGGGTGGAATGGGTGGAGAAGAGTGTCAGGAGTGATTTGTGACAGATGGGTATCAGCAAGAGTGAAAGGGAAGGTCTACAGGAGAGTAGTGATACCAGCTATGTTATATGGGTTGGAGATGGTGGCACTGACCAGAAAGCAGGAGACAGAGCTGGAGGTGGCAGAATTAAAGATGTTAAGATTTGCATTGGGTGTGACGAGGATGGACAGGATTAGAAATGAGTACATTAGAGGGTCAGCTCAGGTTGAAAGGTTGGGAGACAAGGTCAGAGAGGTGAGATTGCGTTGGTTTGGAAAATTACAGAGGAGAGATGCTGGGTATATTGGGAAAAGGATGTTAACGATAGAGCTGCCAGGAAAGAGGAAAAGAGGAAGGCCTAAGAGAAGGTTTATGAATGTGGTGAGAGAGGACATGCAGGTGGTGGGTGTAACAGAGCAAGATGCAGAAGACAGTACGATATGGAAGAAGATGATCTGTTGTGGCAACCCCTAACGGGAGCAGCCGAAGGAAGAAGAAGTTAATTCATATTATGAACTCTAGAGAAGATCATCAGACATCAACAGACTTGATGTTAATTGCTTCATTTGTGAAGATTTATAGGAATGTTTGTAGGAGACAGACCAAAAGTAATTTTGTGAATAAAGCTTATCATGCCTACTTTGGAATAAAACTTAGTGACAAGGACAAAATGCAGGCCCCTCAAAGTGTCTTCTCTATTTGTGTTGAAGAACAAAGACAATGAACAAAGGATACAAAGAAAGTGCTTGCTTAAGGTATTCTGATGATATGGAGGGATCCCAAAAAATCATAGTGATGATTGTTATTCCTATTATGGCAAATTCAAGGATATAACAAAAAGAATCAGAAAAAAAATCCATTATCCAACCTGCTATATCCTAACTACAGGGTCACGGGGGTCTGCTGGAGCCATTCCAAGCCAAAACAGGGTGCAAGGTAGGAAACAAACCCCTGGGAGGGTGCCAGGACACCGCAGTCAGAAAGAAAATGTTTCTCCTAATTTTCCATCAATATGACATGTACAACATGGATCTGATGTACTTACCACTATTCCACCTGTTGAAACTCAGAAGGAGAAGGAGGTAATGATGAAGAATTTGTCCCTATAGTACAAACAATGAGCCACGGCCATTGACCTTAATAGGTGTTTTCCCACCACAGAAACTTTGATTTCAGGAACCATTGAGTTTCTGTATGATGTAAGCCCTAGGTCACATGTGATCCCTGGCCACGTTTGTATGTGGTATTCCCACCATGCAATAGAAACTGTAACATTTATGTAAATAAGAAGAAGTCAAGAAAGAAGAAGAGTGTTGTGGTGCAAACTACGGTGTGATTAGAGGTCTACGGGGGAGATTATTGCTTCAATGCGGTGCAAGGCATGGCACACCAGGATGGTGGCAATGAAGAGCGAAGTGGTTTAAAGTGTGGCATTCCATTTTCACTGATAACTCTCTTAAAGTCCAAAAGTTCAAGCTACATACGGATTTATAAGATGGTGTCAGAGCTTGTGATCAAACAATCAGAGCAGTTCACGGACCAAGCCCCACCCATGATAGTTAATAGTTGAACACAAAGTACATCTGGAGTAAGAGCTAAAAAAGCACCAGGAACTACCTACCAGCAACTGCAAATGGCCCATGTTCCTGCAGTGAGAATGGTAAGAAATGTCTTGTGGTGGGAAAGTGCCTAATGATTTAGAAAGAGATCTAGGACTTTCCAAAGATGCTGCAGAGCTATTTGAGTACAGATTAAAAGAAAAAAATATATTGCATCAACACACAAATTTCTCATGGCACTGAAACAAGGAAGAAGGCCTTGCAGCATATTTCAGGATAGCTGGATCCTTGGTTTATTGCACTGACTTAAGTGGCCTAGCGCAGAATCTTGGCAGCAATTACAATGCAGAAGAATGGGGACTATTTATAGACTTGTCCACAAAAAAACTAAAACAAGTAGTTCTTCATAACGGTAATAAATATACATCAATACCTGTTGCTTATTTTATGCATTTGAAAGAAGCCTTTCAAAATCTTCTCAAGACAAATAACTACAAAGAGCATTGGTTCATATGTGATGACCTGAAAGTTCTGCATATCTTACTGGGTCAGCAGTCAAGGCATGCATAATTCTAATATTGTCTCTGTGAGTTTGACAGCACAGCCTAAAATTTATATCGCACTTAGAATGAATAGCCAGCTAGAAAAATGTTACAACTTTCCAAAAGCATCATCAGACCTAGCTTGGTAGATACCGATGAAGTGTTGCTTCATATTAAGCATGGTGTAATGAAACTGTTTGTCAAACCCCTATCAAAAAATACAGCCTGTTTTATATATTTATGCTGAACCTCTCCAAGTTTGTCTGATGCTAAATTGAAAGACAGCATTTTTGCCAGACCTGATATTAAAAAACTGATTTCTGATGCACTGTTTGATGATGCAGTAAACAACCTGGAACAAGAGGCTTGTGTATAATTCAAAGGTGTAATTTCTATGTTTTTGGGTAACAATAAAGATCCAATTTATAGGAAGTACCAACAAACATTGGGATGTCAGCATGAAGGCAGACTACTGCTGGATGATTCACAGGGATGCACCAAAGAAAGCGGCCACAGATTGACTAAATATTTTCATGTTAAAGTGATTTAGAACAATATTGTACACATAAATAAATTGTGTAATTTGTTGAATGTTAATTACATTTCTTTTCAGTTGTGCATGTGATGGAAGCAACCTAATTATATTTTTTATCATGTACATGACAGCAAAAAAAGAAAAAGTACACAATTATAATGATTTTTATGAATTTAGCTTAGGAGACCTGTATAATTTTTAGGTTTTCCTACCACTGAGAAGGAAAAATATGGTGATGGCTCATTTAAATGGCAGCAGCTCCCTGCAAACAAAAAAGAACAATATGATCTTTTATTTGTGTATATTACACCCGAAGTGTTAACTAAAAATGAATTCTTACATTTGTATTAATGAACGTTGTTCTGGGTTTTAATAATAATAATAATAATTCATTACATGAGAAAAGCGCTATATAAATGTAATGAATTATTATTACTATTATAAAAAATAAGTAACAGTTTTTAAATGAAATAAAGATGTGTATATTACATTAACATTTTATCCTATTCATAGTAACATAAATAAAAAATGTTTAGGTAACAGGCAGAAACGTATCAAAGATTCCATAAAAGATTTACAATTACCGTATTGCTTTTAAATGTTTACATAACTACTAGCTACATATTTAAAAAATGACATGCATTCAAAAATCATGTTTAAGAATATTATTTAGTAATGGTAAATATTTAAAGTTTACACTGGCATTCTTCCAATTCTCTTAAACTTATTAATCTATTATTGCACAGGATGCCCTAGTTATATATGCATTAGGCACACATCATGCAAATATGAAGAAGAATTCATACTGGGTCAAACTAGAGCTAGTGATTGTAAGTGATAATAATATCTTAAGCATAATAAGGCCTAGGTAATTTACATGTTTAATTTAAAGCATTATTAAACTTTTGGAAACAATGAAAGTTAAAAGTTTAAGCAGTCCATTACAGTAATGCATGAATGCCTTGCTAGTATTTCATTTCCAATGCTCAGTTGGGGACCATACAGTTTATTTCAGTAATATTTGGTTTAGATTGGTTTGTACAATGCTATACTGTATACTGTATTGGTTTGTACAATGCTATATACTGTATACCCTGCTGTTCTTTCTTATATTCTGTAAGTGCTTTGAGCATATTATTATTAAACTGACAGATATTGTTCCTCAGTGATCTGACATTAGATAAACAGTAAAGTTAACAGAAAAAAACAGGAGACACATAAGCATCGACCAAACAACTGGGCCAGCCACAATCAGCACCATGATTGAATTGGATTTGATTAACTGTACTTTCAAGTGTCACATTCTTTTGGAAACAGCGGTTTTTTACCTGTTTTTAGCAACTGTACATGAGTTATAAACACTTTATGCTTTGCAGGTGTACCATGACCTAACAGAACAAGTTAGGAAAGGTATGGATGACATAAAATTCAGCCATGTTTGAGGACTGTGCATGCCCTGTAGACCTCAATTGATTGAGTTTTTACACAGACCACTCTTACTAACACATGCATACATACACACACAATCTTATTCATATACAGTGACAATTTGCAATTGCCAATTAACATAACTCAAATAAATAACAAAATCTTTTGTTACTTATTTCTTTTGTGCATGAGCATATTTGGCCATAGTAATTTTCATGAACTGGTACTTGCAATGCTCGTCAGCTATGAAAAATGTTAGGGAATAACAGAAGTGAAAGGCAAACTTTATTACAATGAGTGACCATTACGGATATCAGGTGAATGTGGCAGTCTGATGGTAAATTGCAAGTCACCAGATTTAACGTCCAAAACCAGAACAATTGTGTAGCATGTCCATGCATAAAAGAAATTCCCATAATGCCAGCTTTACCTCATCATTGTCAGGGAGGGATCAAGACATCTACAAAAAAAAACACTTCCACAAATTAACACATAGGATTCCACATAGTGCTTGAAGTATAAACAAAATAATGCCGGTACCCTGTTTTTCTCTGCTTATTGTTTCTTGATGCGATACTGTTTATAATACAAGTAGCTACATATAACCCCATCTGTTAATTAAACAAGGTTCCATCTTCATTCATACTATTGTAAATATATTGTGGTGATGATTATTTCAGCCAAGCAGTGTTTGTGGCACTGAAAAACCTTATTAGACGGACAGCCTGTTAAAACCACGGCATTTTGTTATTCTTCAGCTATTTAGGAACATATAGCCTAAAATTAGGACTGTCCCTGTCACTGGGACATGTGGCCACCCTAGCAAATTATAGTGGCAGTGAATTAGTCATCACACAGGATACTTTATTTATATCTAGGTAATATTTTGCTTTCCATGCTTTCATTTTACAATTTTATGGTTATGAAGATCATTTAAGTTACAGTGGTGTTCAACTTTAATGACAAATGGACTGTTTTAATTTAGAGATTCTCTTCATAGACTGTGGATTCTTTATTGAGTTTCAAGCAGCTTAATTAATTAACGTTTAATCAAAGACCGAGGGTCTCCTGTAGAATTTTCAGTGGCCCAATCAATTAATAATACTGTAAATAGAAGATTGGGTTGCTTTCATCTATAATTCCCATGTAATTTTGCAGGAATCATAAATAAGCAGTACTAGCAGACTGTGGCCCATCCATTGTATTGTTGTCTCAGCCATGATAGGTACCACCAGCCGCTTCAACAAGGTTGTCCATCCAATTATGAGTTCCTTCACTTTACAGTATGTATGTGTGTGTGTGTATATACTGTGTATATATACTGCTCAAAAAAATTAAAGGAACACTTTTTAATCAGAGTATAGCATCAAGTCAATGAAACTTCTGGGATATTGATTTGGTCAGTTAAGTAGCACAGGGGTTGTTAATCAGTTTCAGCTGCTTTGCTGTTAATGAAATTAACAACAGGTGCACTAGAGGAGCAACAATGAGATGACCCCCAAAACAGGAATGGTTTAACAGGTGGAAGCCACTGACACTTTTCCCGCCTCATCTTTTCTGACTGTTTTTTTCATTAGTTTTGCATTTCGCTATGGTCAGTGTAACTACTGGTAGCATGAGGCGAAACCTGGACCCTACAGAGGTTGCACAGGAAATCCAACTTCTCCAGGATGGCACATCAATGTGTGTCATTTCCAGAAGGTTTGTAGTGTCTCCCAGCACTGTCTCAAGGGCATGGAGGAGATTCCAGGAGACAGGCAGTTAGTCTAGGAGAGCTGGACAGGACCATAGAAGGTCCTTAACCCTTCAGCAGGACTGGTATCTGCTCCTTTGGACAAGGAGGAACAGGATGAGCATTTCCAGAGCTCTACAAAATGACCTCCAGCAGGCCACTGGTGTGAATGACCAAACAATCAGAAACAGACTTCTTGAGGGTGGTCTGAGGGCCCAACGTCCTCTAGTGGGCCCTGTGCTCACAACCCAGCACAGTGGAGCTCGATCGGCATTTACCATAGAATACCAGAATTGTCAGGTCCACCAATGGCACCCTGTGTTTTCACAGATGAGAGCAGGTTCACCCTGAGCACATGTGACAGACGTTGAAGGGTCTGCAGAAGCCATGGAGAATGTTATGCTGTCTGTAACATCATTCAGCATGACCAGTTTGGTGGTGGGTCAGTGATGGTCTGGGGAGGCATATCCATGGAGGGACGCACAGACTTCTACAAGCTAGACAAAGACACCTTGACTGCCATTAGGTATCAGGATGAAATCCTTGGACCCATTGTCAGACCTTACGCTGGTGCAGTAGGTCCTGGTTTCCTCCTAATGCACGACAATGCCCGGCCTCATGTGGCAAGAGTATGCAGGCAGTACCTGGAGGATGAAGGAATTGAAACAATTGAATGGCCTTCCCGATCCCTGACTTAAACCCAATAGAACATCTGTGGGACATTATGTTTCGGTCCATTAGGCCGCCAGGTTGCTCCTCAGACTGTACAACAGCTCAGGGATGCCCTCATACAGATCTGGGAGGAAATGCCACAAGACACCATCCGTCGTCTCATTAGGAGCATGCCCGACGTTGTCAAGCATGCATACAAGCTCGTGGGGGCCACACAAGATACTGAAAAGCATTTTGAGTAGCAGAAATTAAGTTTTTGAAAAAATGGACTAGCCTGCCACATCTTCATTTCACGCTGATTTTAGGGTGTCTACACAATTGAGCCCTCTGTAGGCAGAAAACTTTTATTTCCATTAAAAGACTTGGCATCCTTTTGTTCCTAAGACATTGCCCTGTCGTTATTTGTATAGATATCCAACTTCATATTGAGATCTGATGTATCTAATGTGTTTCTTTAAAGTGTTCCTTTAATTTTTGTGAGCAGTGTATATATATATATATATATATATTTTTCCAGTTGATTCTGGGGTTTTGTCAGGGGTATGTTTTTGGTCTGTTCAATGCTTGCATGGACTGGGTGTTGGGTAAGGTCATGGGGTCCAGCTGTGGGGCGTCTGTTGGCAAAGAAAGATTCACTGATCTTGACTTTGCCAACAATGCTGTGATTTCCAAGGAGTCAATGGAGACTCTGATGGGGGCTCTCGAGAGACTGAGCGAGGAGTCTGAGTATCTGGGCTTGTAAGTGTCCTAGATAAAAACTAAGATCCAGGGCTTTAATGACCTATTAGGCACAGCCATCAGCAGTGTGTCTGTCTGTGAAGAGAATGTTGACCTTGTTGATAGGTTTACTTACCTCAGCAATGACATTCATGTCTCTGGTTACTTGTCCTATGAAGTCAGTAGATGGATTGGGAGAGCACGGGGCATGGGGTCATGAGGTCGCTGGAAAGGAGTATGTGACACTCCCAATATCTATGCAAAAGGATAAAGGTGCAAGTCTTTAGAGCCCTGGTGCTTCCTGTCTTGCTATATGGTTGTGAGACATGGATGCTATCAAGTGACCTGAGACAAAGACTGGACTCCTTTGGTGCTGTTTCTCTTCAGAGAATCCTTGGGTACTGCTGGTTTGACTGTGTTGAGTGAGTGGTTTCTCATGGAGTCCCGAATGAGGCACACTACTTGCATTGTGTGGGAGCGTTAGTTACGGCACTACAGCCATGTGGCGTGATTCCCCAATCCACATTGTTGAGGACCTGAATGACTGGACCAGGTCAAGGGGACGCCCACGTGACACCGGACTGCAACAGATAGAGGGTCATTTCTGGAGGGTGGGACTGGATCACGTGTCTGCCTGGGGGCTGCCAACCAGGGTCACAAGCTGTTTCGTTGTGTGGTGGGTGCAGCAACTCACTGTGCCAGTGCATGCTTCCCAACCTGACCTGACCTGTACTCATATATACATGATACACTCCAAACATAATTTAAATAGGGGAAACAAGATTTTATAAAATAATAGTACTCCTATATGTAATAAATAATGAATGCTGCCAATTCCATAAAAAGATATTAAAAAATGCAACTGATAATCAATAGTGTACAATTTCAATAACACAAACAGGCATTATTAGTCTGCTACGTGAGTGGCAAAAGCTGCCAGAAATTTCCTGCATAGGCCAATAAGGAAGCTCTTCTCTAATGATTTGATTACAGCTACAGCTGGGAGCCCAACAGTCTCATGTTGCAGGCTTGGCTTGGTCTGTAATTAACAGCAATCCTTTTCTGTTTAATCCTAAGGCTAGCCACCCTCTCAGGTGCACAGTAACAAATGCTCAGCAGTTGGGAGGGAAATTGCCCTTGAACAGGAGGGAAAAAGAGTGGGAATATTGAGGTCTTAAGGAAAATAAAATATTCCTTAAATCCAACCCTTTGCCAAAATTACACATACAAAGAAACTGAAAAACAAGGCACTTTACAGTTATATTTAAACAGAATTCTTAGGTAACATTCTGGGTAAAAGGCAAAGGAAGATCCCAAGCAACCTCTTATAATTAAATCAGCCTCAAGGGGAAAATGTGTAAGACAGTTACAGTTGAAAAAGGAAATATAATATAATTCTTTCTAAAACTTATTTGGACTATTACTCTCTGTGAATGGGAAATCATATCTAGAAACTTTCTCTGACAAGGGTGTGATGGGAAGATCAGGTGAGAAAGAGTACCAGTAATCTTCATTCTGTGTTTACTAGCAATGTTACAACAAATAGGTCCAACAGAACTAAAGCCTAGCAAGGAAAACAAGAAATTAAGGATAGAGTTATAATTTAAAGTATGATCTGATCTGGAACTTTTAAAATTCGTCAGATAGATGAAACACCAACTCTTACCATAATAGTCTCATTCATGCCCCTCATCCGATAGACATCCATACACACCTCCGCTCGGCTAGACGGCAAACTGGTAGAAGCTTCATCATTTCCAGAGTGGCCATTTGGTGGAAGAACAAAGTAAGTGCTGTCTGATTCTCTATGAAAAGAAACAAGTGGTTATCTCATTTTTGTAATATAGATATTACAGTTACAGTGAGCTGCATTAACACAATTTAATTGTTTAGTTCAGTAAATTGACTAATTGTTCTGCAAGCAATAACAAATATTTTGTTAAAATGTTAAAAGGAATTCAGAAGTGTAAATTATTCAGAGTAGCACCTTCAAATATATATATGTGAAACTATTCTCCAGTTTCTTATAATAATTGCCTGATTAAATACTATTTAAACATGTAAGCTCCACTTCACTAGTCCAGAATAACATATTAAAATAGAACAATTCAAATTAAAAAGGCATCTTGCTTTTAAAACATATATGAACGCTGAAGCAGAAATTAAATTATAAAGTTGAGAATTTCCTCTTTAATCAGGGTATTACAGTAGCATAGTGGTTAACACAGAAGCCCAGCTGTAGTCTGCGTAGAGTCTAAATATTCTTCCTTGTCTACACTGGTTTACCTTCCTGTATGCACACAGCCCCAAAAACTTGCACGTTAGGTTAACTAGCAAGTTTTAATTGGCCCTGAGTGAGTGTGGATATGTGTTTGTGAAAGGGCCTTGTATTGTTTCTGTATTACATCTAATGGTGCTGGGATAGGCTCTAGCATCCTTACTAAGTGAATTTAAGAATTATTTTACTTTTTAATGACTGGGACACAGAGTCTTCTTTAAATTAGATATTTAGCTCCAGGAAAGAAAGCTTGAACGAAGTTAATAAGTAGAGTTGACACAGTTCACAATAAAAAAAAACTTTAATATTTTTTCAAATTGTTTCAGTATCAAAAAGAGAATAACAACAAACTCACAGGGTGTTCCAGAGGTGCTCAAATGTGCTGCCTTCATCGGCAGGAGAAGACTGCGACATCTTGATTTCTGGGTAATTTGCTGAGAGACAGATTATTCTGCAAAATGGTGAAAAAAAGTAATCAATGATGTGTTTAGTATTAACTTTTCCTTGAAATGATCACAACATGGTTTACTATACACTTAAAGGAAAAGAATAGTTATTATTTTTGCTGTGATACGGAAATACTGTTTTTTGATCTTCCAAAAAAGATAAAAGTTCCTTTCCCACTAATACTTCAAACTTGTGGAGAAACCCCACAGAGCAAGAGCAGATTTTGAACAATTAAAACATTTCAAGTTGATTAGCAAATGCTAATAACAATTTCACTGTACTCTGTACATGTGACAATAATCACCCTATGGATGTAGATGGTAACTTCCCAAGGGCAACTGGGGTGAAAGGATGTACTTTTTTTTTAATAAACATATGGTGACATCACTGTTACAGCAGTATAAAAGTATTGATTTGAACTCTAGGTCTAGTTTATTATTTGTAAATACCCAGTACTTGAACATTTTTCTATGCTTAACATATTTGCCAATGATATGACAAAAGACTGCAGGAATAGGTGGCTTCTTTGCTGATCAGTGGAATAGACAGCAGAGTCCTAAACATGATTTTATTGAATCTTTCTATTTTTGCGCAGAGCAGAGTTTGCGGAGCAGAAATTACAAAATTATGCACTTCATGTATAAGGCAATGTCCCACATGACAGAAACATGCTTCTTTGGGGCATATTAAAATATTTAACAAAATGCAATTGTCACAGAACTTTGTGGTTGTTCAGTTTTCTAAATCATTTTTGACAGTATAATTTCTCAAATTAAAACATCATTTGTTAATACAAGGCGGATAACTGTTCAAGATTAACCTGTAAAGTGAAGAAGAGTTTGGTCCTTAATTATAATAAAAGTATACAGATGGGATATTCTCATACAGACAAAGAAAACAAAATGTTTTGCAGATAAGTGGAAGCACTGCTGCCTTTCAGTAAGGAGATCAGGGTTCACATCATGAGTACTTCCTCTTTGGAGTTTTACTGTTCTTCCTGTGTCTACATAGGTTTCCTCCACATAATCCAGCTTCCTCCCACAGTTTAAAGACATGCAGGTTAGGTGGACTGGCAATTGGCCCTGGTTGTGTGTGTGTTCAGCTTGTGATAAACTAATACTTCTTTCCAGGGATTATTCCCTGTGCCCTATGTTTGCTGGAATACGCTCTGGTCCCCTGCCACCCTGCTGAGAATTAAGCAGACTTAAATGTTATCTAAGTATTTTTGTTTCATACATTTTGCATTTAGATGCAAGTACATGCTTTATTTGCAATTGCTGTGTAGTTGACAATGAGTTTATTAAGTGGAAGTGTGCTTTTAAAGACTAAAACCAATCGAATTAGATATTTATAAACATTTACATATGACATTTTTCTTAAAATACACTTGATTAGTAAGTAATATATTAGTCACTAGAGAGCACTGTGGCACAGTGGTTAGCACTACTGGGGCAGTGGTTCCTGTAAGCTATTCTTACCCTGGACTTCTCAGTATCTAGGAAATATTTTCATGTGTTCTCTAAGTAGGTCTTCCTGAAAATATTCCAGTTGCCCACCCCCATTGTAACCTCATGCAGTTTAGATTATAAATCCCTTCTAAATTGCCCCCAATGAATGAATTTGCCTTTGACTTTAGGATGACTTTAACCTAATCCAGATTTAATTCATGCAATCAACCCAATGCTAATGGTAATATCTCTGGCTGTTGTGAGCCTCAATTGGATTATGTTGGCTAGAAAACAAAAGGATGCCTATCACTGGCCATAATGCATAACAAAGAACACATCATATACATCTAATAGCAGAACACAAATAGAAAGGAACTGTCTCTGGCTGAATTTAGGAAACAAATTAGCCCAAATACATTTAAAGAAAAGTTTTACTCTGTGATCCATCCAGTCATAAAAAATTAATGATATTAGAAATAACATAGTATATCTCCCCAACACTAAGGATCCTCCTAAACCCCAGCATTCCGTTATAAACAAATCAAACTCTTTCACTAGGATAGATTTACCTGATTTACAAAAAATAATATCTCAATTAAAACCCTTCACCTGCGTCCTTGACCCAATACCAACAAATTATTTCAAAGAAGTATCAAGCGTGCTAATTGATAATATTCTTGACATAGTAAATTCATCATTAGATACGGGGGTCTTCCCAGACTGTCTTAAGACTGCTGTAGTTAAAACCCTATTTAAGAAACATAATCTCGACCCCTCGTATCTTGAAAATTTTAGACCCATCTCTAACCTGCCTTTCTTAAGTAAAATTCTGGAGAAGGCAGTCATTATGCAGTTAAATGACCACCTCAATAAACATGCTACTCTTGATAAATTTCAGTCAGGTTTTAGAACAAATCACAGTACAGAAACTGCACTCGTTAAAGTAGTAAATGATTTGCGGGTGAATGCAGACAGAAGCCATTTATCTGTTCTCATCCTCTTAGATCTGAGTGCCGCATTTGACACCATTGATCATAATATTCTTAGAAATCGCTTTAGTCAATGGATGGGCCTCTCTGACAGTGTCTTAAATTGGTTTGAATCCTACCTGGCAGGGAGAAAATTCTTTGTTAGTTGTGGTAATTAAAACTCAATCAGCTCTATCCTGGGTCCCCTGTTATTCTCAATCTACATGCTTCTGTTAGGTCAAATTATCTCAGTGCACAATGTGAGCTACCACAGCTATGCTGATGTCACACAGCTATATTTATCAATAGCACCTGATGACCCCGATTCTCTTGATTCACTAACACAATGTCTGACTTGTATCTCAGAATGGATGAATAGTAACTTTTTTAAGTTAAATAAAGAGAAAACTGAAATCTTAGTGATTGGCAATAATGGATATAATGAGGCTATTAGAAATAAACTGGATACATTAGGATTAAAAGTCAAGACGGAGGTAAAAAGCTTAGGGGTAATTGTTGACTGTAATCTGAATTTTAAATCGCATATTAATCAGATCACTAGGACAGCATTTTTTCACTTAAGAAACATAGCTAAAGTTAGACCTCTTATATCACTGAAAGATGCTGAGAAATTAGTTCACGCGTTTGTTTTCAGTCGACTAGATTAATGTAACACACTCCTCTTAGGACTACCCAAAAAAGACATAAATTGTTTGCAACTAGTGCAGAATGCAGCTGCTAGAATGCTAACTAGGAAAAGAAAATCCAAGCACATTTCTCCAGTTTTGATGTCGCTACACTGGTTACCTGAGTCATTCATGATTGACTTTAAAATTCTGCTTATGGTTTATAAAGCCTTAAATAATCTCGCCCCATCTTATATATCGGAATGTCTGACACCTTATATTCCAAATCGTAACCTCAGATCCTCAAATGAGTATCTCCTTAGAATTCCAAGAACAAAACTTAAAAGTGGTGAGGCGGCCTTCTGCTGTTATGCACCTAAAATCTGGAATAGCCTGCCAATAGGAATTCACCGGGCTGATACGGTGGAGCACTTTAAAAAACTGCTGAAAATACATTATTTTAACATGGCTTTCTCATAATTTCACTGTAAATAACATCCTGATACTCTATATCGCCAACTCATTATAATAACTATTCATGGTGGCCTGTACTAACCCCTACTCTCTCTTCTGTCTTTTCTGGTATCCTTTTGGTGGTGGCGCAACCACCACCATCTACTCAAAGCACCGTGATGTTCCAACAATGATGGAAAGATTAAAAGCCAGAAGTCTGTATGACCATCAACATCAAGTGACTCCGTGAGAACCCTAACTACAAAGGGGACTATTTCATTTATGTTAGGTAGAATGCCCCGAGAGGAATGGGCGGTCCCGTGGCCTGGAACCCCTGCAGATTTTATTTTTTTTTCTCCAGCTGTCTGGAGTTTTTTTTCAGTTTTTCTGTCCACCCTGGCCATTGGACCTTACTCCTTTTCTATGTTAACTAATGTTCTCTTATTTTAATTTCTTATTTTGTCTTTTATTTTTCTTTTCTTCAGTATGTAAAGCACTTTGAGCTACTTTTTGTATAAAAATGTGCTATATAAATAAATGTTGTTGTTGTTGTTGTCATTTTCTGAATCTGCTTATTCCAAGTCAGACCTGTAAGTAGCTTATGGCAAGAACTAGCCTTGCAGAAAAAGTTTTTTATGTTTCTGATATTAGAAGTCTAAATTAAGGGTTTTGCCAGATATTTCTCAGATTAGCCCTTGTGACTGATAAGGCCAAGTCTTCTTAAGCTAGTGTTTCCCATACTTGGTACTGGGGACCCCCGTGGCTGCAGGTTTTTGTTCCAACCGGGTTCCTAATCAGTGACAACACCTGATAACATTCATCTGATTTAATTAGCTGGTATTTTTTTTTCTTTTATTCGACATTCAGAAAAGCATAGCAGCATGATTTTTACATTTATAAGACATTTAGAAACATTTCAGCTTTTGCTATAGATTTAAATGCTTAACTCTCTTTTGTGCAGTTTTCCCCCTTCGTTGTATCTTAATAATGACAATTTAAAACGTGCAGATGAGACACCCAGGCAAACAACAGTGAATAATCAAAGGCTGCAACTACTTTACAGTCAGACCCACTAATTAGCAAATAATGGATTAATTAAACAATTACAAGACCTAGAAAAGTAGAATTAAAATCAAGATGAAAATACTTTTAAAAGGAAAAAAAATACATTATTCCTATATAACTGCTTGGCACATTTTAATATTTTATTTTTTAGCAAACTTAATTTTCTAATTTCTATATTGTTCCCTAAACACAGAACTTGGGAAATATCAGTTCACTTAATTAGCCCAGGAGTTCAATTAAAAACAGAAGCTGATTGGAACAAAAACCTGCAGCCAAGGGGGTCCCCAGGACCGAGTTTGGGAAACACTGTCTTAAGCCATTGTATCCTTCAAAAGAGACAATGTAGCTCAAAAAAGATGATTTAAAATAAATGCAAGATAACTTTTATTTGCAGTTTTAAAGCAATCCCTATTGGACTGAGCTTTCTTTATACTGGTCAAAATCATGAAACTCTCTAATGTGAATCACTGGATTTCACATTGATGCCCTCCACTACTTTTACTATACATTATGTAATGCATGAAACTGAATTTGGTAATGGCCTCAAATATCCAATTTCAATTCTTGGACTCTCTTTATCTTTCAAGCCTACAAGCCCACTAGAGGGCTCCAAACACATTATAATTTTGAAAGTCGCATCTCACAGCTGAAATCATTCAGCTGTGCTTACTTGGGCAAGCCCAAACCTGCATACACCACAGAGAGTTAAGATATGTCATCTAGTCCACCCCTTTCTTTTCCCTATGCCATGCAGCATCAGGAAAAATCCATTCTCTGGAGACTTTAAGAGCAAAGCTTTCAATTATTGTGTAGTAGAAAATGCTCTGGCAACAAAAAAAAAAAAAATTCCACATTCTGCCAGTTAACAGAAATCACAATTTTCACTCCTTTATTGTTGAAATTTTGGTCTTATTTTAGCTAACTAATATTTATTCTTGATGTAAAATTGCAGTGCTTGATTAACCATTCACAATGAAACTGATTCATACCTGCCTGCCTGGTTATTTAGAAACTTTGAAAAGGGATGGCAGCTACATTATAAACTCTTAAAACCAGCCTATCTGAAGTCAAATGGTTCAGTAAAATACGACTTGTTATCTCCAATAAATATTATTTAATTAAGGATAACAGAATAAAATGAGTTATTTCTAATAGTGGCATTCTTAGAATTTATTAGTAATCAAAGAAGGGATAATACTGAAGAAGGGCCAAGAATTTTGGAGCTTTTGGCAGCACACTAGTCAGAACTGTTACTTATATGTTACATAATATGGCTTTAAAATAATACACCTGAATACCATCCCAGTCATCATCTGAGTAAAATTTGCATGTATTTCCCATGTGAGTTTTTTGAGGATAATGTACATGTAAGTGATTTTCCTCCCAAACCACAAAATGTGTGAATACTTTAATGAACCCCAAGCTATTGGGATAGGTTCTGATTTCCTTAGATAGTACAATTAGATTAGGTAGATTAAGAAAATGGATGGATGGATGAACAGACCTTCTAACGTTTGCTCTTTTTCAATTCAACTTTAGAAGAATCACTTCCTTCAGACAGAGAAGTACATCTGGGGCCTCATGTATAACGGAGTGTGTAGAACTCACAATATAACATGGTGTAAGCACAAAAGCGGAAATGTTTGTACGCACAAAAAAATCCAGATGCATAAATTTGTGCGAATGCCAACTTCCATGTTCTTTCGCTATATAAATCCCGGTCAGCGTGAAAAGTAATGCGCATACACGTGCCTGCTGTCCCGCCCCAACTCCTCCCAGAATTATGCCTCTTTGAATATGCAAATCAATATAAATAGCCCTTAAGTTCAGCCTTCTGTGAAAAGATAATGGCAAAAGACATGTCAACTTTAATCAAGAAATTTCCACTTTAATCATGTAGTTTATTTTTTCATTAAAATAGAACATCATAAACTTCATCTTAAAATCGTTTAATTTACTAGTTTCTCAAATCCCATCATAACTAAAGTAGCACGTTAAATGCTTTGTTTTGTATTTGATCTTCTATGTGCTCTATGTGTGTGAATGACTACGTGCTTCCGGGCTTTCTCTTCCTCTGACAGGACACAAAATCCATTAAATTTGTAATATTACAGCTCTCTGAATAATTATAATACTGAAATGTATACGTTATATCATTTTCATGATGATAGGAGTTAAAGCATGTTATTAAACATGGGAGCACAGTGGCGCAGTGATTGTTCGTGTCTCACGCAAGATGCTTGCTGCGCCATGCACGGCCTTCTATGAAATACTTCATTGTAGCAGTAGTGTCTCTTTCAAACGTACTAACCCCCAATTCCTGTCCTTACAATTATTTCTCCAAATACCCAATCACCACACAATCAGCCATGTAATAGACGTTAAGCCATCTGTAAGCTTAGAACGCCAATACTTCAAAACTTTTAAGGAACACTGAAATATTTTCATAGTACATGTTTAATTATTCTATCCATCTATCCCTCCAGTGTCGCGCCAGCACCAGCAAAAATACAGTGCAAGGCAGGATCAATCCGTGAATGGAGCGCCAGCTCCTCGCTAGCGCTGCACCGTGTCCTCACATGTTTAATTATTAACAATATAGATTATTTAAATGAAGTTAAAGTTTTATCTGTATAATAAACATATTTTGCTGCATTTCACCTTAAAAATGATATCATCATCACTTGTAAATATGCGCTTTATAAAGTGGCTCTGGTTGTGCAATATTATAACTGTAGTGCAAGTTTACAGTGAGGTGATTGTACTAATAAGTACAAACAGTTCTACAAGGAGCACTTGATGGACTGATTGAGTGCGTTTATAGTTCTTGGGATGAAACTGTTTCTGAACCGTGAGGTCCGTACAGGAAAAGCTTTAAAGCGTTTGCCATATGAGAGCAGTTCAACAGGCAGCATGGCTAAGGCAGCGTGTGCTTGATGCTGTATCCCGATAATTCTCTTTCCGATCAGCTGCTGTAGAGCTGTGATTCCCCACTCAGATACAGTGATATAAATACTCCGAGTGGTGCAGTGAGAGTAATATGGAAAAAGATGATCCACTTTGGCAACCCCTAACAGGAGCAGCTGAAAGAAGAAAAAGAAGGTGCAGTGAGAGTAACAACACTAAAGCAGCTATGGTATTTGGAATACTTTGGTTATTCCCTGAAACATTATATTGTTACAGGTTAATTACAAATAAGATGCCTTAAACTAATAAAAAATATGCATTTAGTTTCAGTGTATATGATAAAGCAGAGTCAGGGATGTGGATCTAAAAAAGAAAGAGTAACCACACAGGAACAGTAGCACTGCTTTGACGCTGGGTGCCGCCAGTTTGCAAAACCAAGCGAAGAACTTGCATATGCCAGGGTTGGAGCTACTGTGAAAATGTATTTTGTATTTTTGTAAAAATGTATTTTTCCACGATTTGAGCATGGAAACGTTCGTACGCAACATTTTTGTGCATACGCACCGTTTATACATGAGGCCCCCGGACTGTAAGACTTAACTTGTATTCAACCAAGTTGATACTGACTCAGCTGCTGGGTTTATTACATCACATGGATATTATATTAACCTTTACTTGTGTAGGTTCTTCCCAGTACTTATTTTGCTATATCAGTTAAATATAATTTATGTAAATTATCTTGTACTAAAATTCGGGAAGCACAGTGGTTAGGGATGCCACCTCATGTATTAAGTGTTCAATTCCTACATCTTGACAGGGAGTTTACATATCCTTCCTGTGCATACTCTTGTTTTAGCTCCACATCCCCTAAGAAACATGTGTTAGGTTAATTTGCAATTCTCAGATGTATATGAGGGCTATGATGGACTGTTGCCCTGTCCAGGATTAGTCCCACCCCTGAGCCCAGGACAGTTAGTACAAAGCAGGCTTAAGAACATTTTGTTATGTATTGTGTTTTCCATTTATACTTCATTACAATATATTTTCAAACATTGCGATATTGTCATTCAATAAAGACAGTTTAAGATTTTACATATCCTTTTTTATTCTTTCAGATCACACAATTTAATAAAAATTCACATTCAGTGATATACTTCCTAAATGAGGCTGGGAAAATAATGAAGAACAAGACTGAGCACAGAGCAGTATGCTCATCCTTCCAATTTTATTTAATAATAACCAATAGGTTATACATCAATAAATCAAAAGATAGAGGTGTAAGATCTGCATTGTGTTATTTCCTTATGGCTGACCACAAGCCATCCATTAAACAAGTAAGAGCATAGCTGTTTCAAACATGTCAAATACCCTCCTTGTTTAAAATTAAAACCATAATTGATTTAGAATAGTTCTGTGAGAAAGGCACAACATAGCTATACTACAGACTTAAAGAGAAACACTTGTAATATTACCAAGACCTTACAATGAAAGGATAGAAAAGATGAAACACTCAACCAATCAACAAAGACAAATAACTTAAAAACCCTAATCACTTCTGCCTCAGAACCAGTTCCCAAAAGGCAAAGCATTTATCACTTTTGGGCTTACTAGTGCTATAAAGGACCACAATCCCTTTGTAAACTTGTGTAGAAGATCTAGGTTAAGGGACCTCCCAGAGAGACAGTAAACTGCATCTTTTATGAACATGTGCCTCTATGAAACTTTGCAAAAACTACATTTTTTAGTTTATGTTTTTTGGCATTAGAAATTAATTAACTATTTTTGAATATAACAGAGTGATCATTTCACTAAATCTGCTTTCAATTTTATGCTTTACAAAGAAATTAAACAATTGGCCTGTGAAAAAATCAATGTTTAATGAGAAGGAAGCAAGGTAATTATCAAAAACACAAAACTACAACTAAGATGAAAACTATTAAAAAAACATAAACTGAAATAAGATATTGATAAAGCCTAGACATAAAACTAAAACTATAAAACTATAAAATACCTGAAGAGAATAACTGAAATCAAAAAGGCCTGATAAACTCCAAAAAATATTTTTAATTTTTGTCATAACCAGACTTAACGCATTGGCTAACCTGGCCTGCTGCAGTTCCAAAATTAATCTAAATATATGAAAATATATTTAAACTTTGCTTTTCAAAGAAACATTCCTGTTGCTAGACTTGACGTTTGAGTTGTCTTTAATCATTTTATCATTATCCCTGAAATAACTCTTTACATTGCTATCCAAACTCACACATAGTTTTCCCCAGAGTTAATGTGACTCCAGTGAACAGCAGCTAATGATGGAGAGTGGCTGCTGAAACAGTGTTTGCCCTAACAGGGCAAGCTAAATATGGGAGGTCAGAACAGAAAGGATGTGAAGAGGAGAATGATTTATTGTGTGATAATAGTTAATTCTTCATAAATTGACTGTGACCTCATGATACTTTCTAGGTGTAGTGCTAGTGAAACATATGAAGGTGATGATTTTGTTCAAGTGATAAATTATGATGCCACTTCTGAATGTGCATTGTGTAACAAGAGTTACACAACTTTCAGAGTGCCCGATCACTGGGTCTCCTGTTACCAAAGGAGATACAGTATATCTGATACAGATGATCTCTTCCAAAATCCAAGTTACAAGTGAATGTGCAGTCTGATGCCAGTCGTTATAAGGTGCTGCCTTTCTTTGCACTTCTTGTAGGCCATGGCATAATTCAAAAACTATTTCTTCTAAGTTTATTTACCAGGTGTCTGTATTTTGATGACAACAACTTACATGTCACATCTCACAGGAATAATTGATTATATTATAAATAATGATATTTATTTACAGCAATCTGAGGTACTAAAGCAGAACTTCATCTCTCTATGCACCAAAGCTAAAACAAAATGTCGGAATTTAATTGTATCTGGTCCCTTACCAAGATTATATAGAGGGGATGTAATTTATAGCAGATTGCATTCCCTTTACTGCTGGCTAGAAACCTGGTGTGCAAATAAAAGCATAGCGTTTGTGAACAATTGGGATGATTTTTGGGAAAGGCTTGGATTTTTCAGAATAGATGGTCTTCATCCTAACTGGAGGGGATCTTATGTATTATCCCAAAATATGGCAGCAAAACTGCCTGGTTGACTGATTAAAGCACCATCCAGACCGCAGTCATGTGATCTTAAATCACAGGCTGTTGTTTATCCCACCTGTTATTTTCCTGAAGCTGTTACCCAAAATCCCTGTCGTGGGGCATCCAGTAAATTTAGTCATGATACAAACCCTAAATTAATTGATAACCAAAAAATAAGGTGTATAATTAGACCAAGGGATAAAACCAGACCCTCCACCAGGGGCATCTGTAATAGAAATTTAATTCAAATTAAAACAAAAATATATCACCAGTTCAGAAAGAACCATGCAGTTTTAAAAGCTGTTTATTGAACATTCGCTCTCTTGCCACTAAAGCTGTTTTGGTAAATGATATATATTAAGTACAAAATCTGATCTGTGTCTTCTTACTGAAACCTGGCTTAGTAAATGTGACACTGTCCCCTAGCTGAGGCGTCACCAGATGGATACTCGTTCCTTCATAAGTCTAGAGATTCTGGTCGAGGAGGAGGCCTTGGAATAATTCATTGTAACAAAATGCAAATCACTCCTAAAAATTTAGGCAACTTTACATCCTTTGAGGCATTCATTTTAAATATTAAAACAGATTCCAACACAATTATAGTGCTAGTCTACAGACCACCAGGGCCATATTCATTGTTCATGACTGAATTTAGCAACCTTCTGTCTGATTTGGCTATAAATTATGATCACGTAGTTCTGATGGGGATTTTAATGTACACATTGATGTGGAAACTGACACTTTTAGCAAATGTTTTACTTATTTGTTAAATTCAGTAGGATTTTGTCAGATTGTCAAAGGTCCAACTCATAATCATAACCACACATTAGATTTAATTATAACTTACAAAGTTGAAATTCAAAATTTAAATATTACTCCATTAAATGTAGTTATTTCCATCACTTCTTAATTACATTTGATTTAGTTCTGCCCATGCCAACGCACTCACAGATTAAAACAAAGACAGTGCGACATCTAGATTGTAATTCTGCTTCAAAATTTATAGATACCTTGAGTAAGTCGAGTGTAATTGTGGAAAACCATTTAGATCAGTTAACATCAAATGTAAACGTGGAAAACAATTTAGATCAGCTAACATCACATTATAATGTGACCTTGAGAGATGCTCTGGACACAGTGGCTCCCTAAAACAAAAGTGATCAAAGCACATAGAAACTCTCCCTGGTTTAATGAAAACACTCGAGCTCTTAAATTAGAGTGTCGAAAACTGGAGCGCAGATGGAGAACAACAAAGCTACATGTCTTTCAAATTGCATGGACAGAGAGTGTTAATAAATATAAAAAAGCCCTCTTTAAAGCTCGCTCAGAATACTATTCTACATTAATAGATAGCAATAATAAAAATCTACCCTAGGGTACTGTTAGAACAGTGGCTAAATTAACAAATGGGAATTCAGATCAACAGTGCAAAATACCAACAGATATTAGCAGTACAGACTTTATGAACTTCTTCAATGAGAAAATTAAAAATATAAGATCCCAGATCTCAGCATCACAGTACAAACCAAATACTAGCTTAGCAGACCCTGCTCACATTGCATTCAGCACTTTAATAATTTTAATCCTGTAACTGAGCAGGAAGTCTTAACTTTAATTTCTAAAATGAAGCCCACTACTTGTTCCCTAGATCCAGTGCCAACAAAACTAGTAAAAGTGCAATGGATGTTCTTGCAGCCTATTCTAAACATTATCAATAGTTCATTATTGCATGGCACAGTACCTGATGCACTAAAAGTGTCAGTCATTAAACCTTTACTTAAAAAGTCAGACCTAGACCCACACATACTAAATAACTATAGGCCTATTTCAAATTTACCATTTCTCTCTAAAATACTAGAAAAGTAGTCGCCAGTCAGCTTCAGTCACACCTTACGCATTACAATTTATTTGAGAAATTCCAGTCTGGCTTTCGCACTGGTCATAGTACAGAAACGGCACTAACACGGGTTGTAAATGACATTCTGATATCCTCTGATGAAGGAAACTCCACTGTAATTATGTTGTTGGACTTAAGTGCAGCATTTGACACCATTGACCATTCTATTTTACTACACAGGCTAGAAAATATGTTGGGCTTACAGGCCCGTGCTCGCTTGGTTTAGTTCTTATTTATCAAATCGATTCCAATATGTACAGAAATGTGCTGACAGTACTCCATCATTATACACAGAAGTTCAATATGGTGTCCGCAGGGCTCAGTACTGGGACCTTTACTGTTTTCACTTTACATGCTTCCACTGGGATCTCTCATTAGGAAACATAATGTTAATTTTCACTGTATGCAGATGACACCCAGTTATACCTTTCATTTAAATCAAATGAAGTTTCTCCGATGTTGTCTTTAATTAGTTGTGTTAGTGAATTAAAGGAATGGATGAATGAGAACTACTTGTCTTTAAATACAGATAAAACAGAGATGTTAATTGTTGGAGGGAATGACGCTGATCACAGCAATATTTTGTCATCATTTAACTCAGTTGGAATCCCAATTAATTTTACTGAATCAGCCCGCAATCTAGGAGTTATCTTTGACTCTAGCATGTCATTTAAAGCACATATTACAAAGTTCCAAAACATGTTTTTCCATCTTAAAAATGTTAGGAAATTAAGGCGCTTTCTAAATAAACAGGATTGTGAGAAATTAATTCATGCATTTATCTCTAGTAGGATTGACTACTGCAATGCGGTGTTCACTGGCTGTTCCAAACTGTTCTCTATACAGCCTCCAGTTAATCCAAAATGGCTGCAAGAATTATTACAAGAACAAGAAAATATGAACACATAACCCAGTTCTTAAATCTTACACTGGCTCCCAGTTAAGTTTAGGGCAGATTTCAAAATCCTCCTTTTAACATATAAAGCATTAAATGGCCAAGGTCCGCTTACTTGTCTGAACTTATCATGACTTACAAACCTGAGCGCACATTAAGATCTCAAGATGCCGGTCTGCTTAGGATTCCAAGGATTAATAAAATAACAGTGGGAGGTCGAGCTTTTAGTTACAGGGCCCCTAAACTGTGGAATGGTCTTCCTGCTTCCATAAGAGATGCCCCTTCAGTCTCAGCCTTTAAATCCCGGCTGAAGACTCACTACTTCAGTTTAGCATATCCTGACTAGAGCTGCTGATTAACTGTACATACTGCATCTCTGTTGTTAGTCATTAGCACTAAAATATAAGTAACATGATAATTATATTTGAATACTAACCCTCACCTATTCTGTTTCTTTCTCGGTACTCAAATGTGGCATTGGTGCCACGCCCACCTGCCAAGTTGTTTGCCTGCCTATGGTAAAGTCATCCCTGATGGAGGATCACAGGAAAAAAGGGGTCCTTTCATTGGATTGGCTGGCAGCACTGTTTCAGCCGTGGAATGGCCAAATGGGGGAGGCAGCTTGATGGATGAGGTCTTCAGGACTCCAAAAATATCCAAATCTATTATATGATATCATCTACTGTTAAATTCTGCTCCGTACTTCTAAAATTTTTATTTTTATGCTGTATTGAGGATTTGTTCTGTTCTGTGTATTGTATTGTATTGATCCCCTTCTTTTGACACCCACTGCAAAATTCACAATTGGTATGCCAGTTTGAAAAGATAAGTTTTGAGGGTAGTTTTAAAATGTGTTATTGAATCAAGCTGATGTATATGAGAGAGAAGAGAATTCCCGAGTTGAGGAGCACTATGAGAGACGCTTGAGCTCCCACAGCACAGAGTTTGATGTGTGGTACAGAAAGTACAGCTGCAGATGAGAATCTGAGTGAGCGAGACGAGTGTCAATCTGTAGGAGATCAGTGAGGTTGTGGAGAGCTTTAAATGTTAAGAGCGGTATTTAGTATTGTATTCTGTAGTTAACAGGAAGCCAGTGAAGTTGAGAGAGAATAGGTGTAGTATGTTCATTGGATTTAGAACAGCAGGTTATTATCCTGGCAGCAGAATTTTAAATAAACTGTAAGCGATGGATACGTTTTTGTGGGATGACAGATAGAGTACCATTACAGTAATCTATACGTGAGGTGACTCGGGCATTAACCAATACTTTAGTACTGTGTTGCGTAAGAACAGGATGAAGTCTAGAAATGTTTTGGAGATGGAAGAAAGCAGTCCGAGAAATGTTACTTATACGGGAGGAATTATTTAATAATAATAATAATTATTATTATTATTATCATTTAATAATTGCCATTATTAGCGTATAAATGGATATAAATAATTGCATGTAAACGATTTGACAAAATCTGTTGTATGTAAACGATACTGTTTAAAACATTATTGTTTTTTCATCAGAATACCTGGTTTCCACGTCTACCTATATTAGTTTAAATGGCACTTTTACCTTATTTGACTTATTGTGTCGACTGGGCAACACAGTGAATGCGGCATCTATCTATATATGTCTATGTTTTCCGTAGCCTGCTACAGGAAGGTACTCACTTGACCATTGGCATTGGTTTCGCTCCTTGCTATTTTTGTTATACTGCGACGGTGGTTTACTAAGCCTTTGTTATACTGGATTCCTTTCTCACCGTTTTCAGTTCCTATTCTTACACCGCCGTATGCTACGGCAGGCTTCAGCTAGTAGTAACAATTTTCTTAATATTTCCTAATAACCAAAGCACTTAAAGTTCATAATAAGCTGGTAGATAAAACCATAAAGTCTGGTTTTGCACTAAATGACAGTGATTATAATAAAAACTGAAATTTAAAAGACTATTCTCTATTAGAGAAGATATCAGCAGTCTTTGGTAATTTGTTATTAACCTATTCATCAAGACTACTGGCAACACAATAACAGCAATTAAACCCTGATTTAAGGAAGTATATTCAGCTATTTATTCAAAACAAAGATTTTGAAAGATTTAAAAAATGGAACATATTAAAACATGTTAATAAAAATTTGTCTCAGCAATTAGTTGCAACATAACCATGCAGTTATAGGCATGAACAAGAATATTTTATGTTACTTTAAAAATTGTTATTGTTTTTAAAAATAACACCAGTCAGGTGGGCTAGGTTGGGCTGGGTAATTATCATGTTGTTTAAGTTTTTATAAACTTGATTCAATAAACATTTGATCACAACATGGAAAGTTAAATATTTAATTCTTAATGGTATAAAGATTTTGAATGGTCACTATCATCACAACATCTTTGGATGGAATATCTAAACAACAAAAAACAGCTTACCCACTAAATACTTAGCAATATAAATAATGCTATTTTTTTTTGGTAAATAAAATCTGAATGTGCATATATGTTACTATATGTTACTCGTATTTGATTTTCCCCTAAAAAGATTGCGAAAAGCTGAATCCTAGGTCTAGGTCTGGTAGCATTTAGATGTGTTTTCTCTTTACTGATACACTGGATTTCTCTTCATAGCTACAAAGACATGTAGGTTAGGTTAACTGATGATTCTACCTACATGAGTAAGTCTCTGGGAGTGTGTGATTGTGGCCTGTAATGTATTGTGGCTTGGTTTAACTGAGCTTTTCATGGCTGCTTTGAGCCCTGTTTCTTTTTACTATCGTTTAATTTTCTTATACTGTATAATGAATCATTTCTTTGTTTTCTTCATATGGCTAAAATTTTATTTTTACTAACAATCTCACAAAGGCATCAGAAAGTCTCTTCATTTTACTGACTTTAATACTGTAAGCCACAAATATTCTTTCATCCTGTCTCATCACAGTGATAAGAAGACTAGAGTCACTACACTTGTTTGGTTGTTTGGATCAGTACATTTACATATTGCACAACTTTTATGCAAAAAAAAAATCAAAGTGAATTAGAAACAGTGTTCATTGTGACTTAGAAACATCAGTTTTTAACAAGAAAGAACACAGAAGAACATTAAAGAACCTATAATAAAACTCTGTTTCCCTAATAATGTACAGTGTACCAAAACACTTTCCTGTTTCTAGACCTACAATTTATTTATCTCCTTGATTTGAACATACTTACTGGATTTGTGTTTTTATACCAGCTGCTCCACACCATGTCTTTGTCCTATTTGTCAGAAGTATATGAATCCATTTTTAAAGTCCACTGCAAAGGGTTTTTGTCACATGTGTCTCGAAATTCCAGGAGGTCATAAGTGCTGAATGACCAATGAGCAGGGTCTAGTGCGTGCTGTTGAAAGAGGACAAATGATTAAAAGAAGGTGTGTGAGTCATAATGATGGCCACTACATACAGAAATGAAGGTGCTAAAAACTAGTTAGTTCAGTGACTTTTAGGTAAATTTATACAACCAAAGCAAAATTGAATAGAAACTGATTTTTAAAACTGGGTTTGAGGAATGAAATCAAGTCAAAAGTTTTCTTTGGTGAAATTTCAAGTTCACCTGCTTTTATGATACACTGTCACTCTGTAAATCCTGAACATATGCTATATCAGTAATGTTAGAACATGTATTTTGACTAATTTTATTTTTTTTAATGTTCCAGAAAAGAAAGAACATGATATGACATATGCAGTTTGCAAGCATTGACATATGAAAATCAAGTGCTCCTGCATCATTACAAACTATGATTATCTCTCTTCTCAAGGTGACAGGAGTGTGCCTGATTAACAAACAATTTTGAAATCCAAGGGATGTAATCTAAGAGAAAAACCATTTAATACTGTGGGGGGTTCTTTATAGAAATGTTTATTGAGGAAATCAGTGCTAATATCACTGGTCAGAAATGACTGTGGTGTTCACAAGTGTCCCACAGACACTTAACCTCCCCAGCCTTGTAGCCTGAGGTTCGAGAAAGCCCTGATTGCAAATGAAAATATGAAGAAGTCCAATAAGAAAAAGATGAGAATAATTAGCATCACATTGTAAATTAATATGGAACTTTCATCAGCATTTGAGGTTTTAAAAGTATTCAGAACATGCTGCCTGTGTTTGATGCTGATATTTTATTATAGAAGAGCATATTAAGGGTCTGATTGCACATACCTCATATATTTATTCCACTGCAAATTTTTATAGGTTCAAGGAATATATTATATATTTTAATTACAGATAGACAATATTACTACAACTATAATGGCTCACATAGTTTTACTCTGAGAAAACAACTCCATTTCCACAAAAAAAAAACATTTTATTGGAATCAACTGAGTTATTCTTTTTTTTGTATTAGTTGCAGCAGATGATTACATTTTTGCCCATTGGAATGTGTTTTCAACTTAAGTCAATTAAAAATTAATAACATATTGCAATATTGTGCAGAGCTCAACTGAATTTTACGGTATATTACAAAATATTTAAAAAATTCACCAAATTATTGCATTGTGATAATATCATATTGTGGAGTTATTGGGAAATCTTTACTACATTTACTTATCTAATTTCAAATCCAAAAATAATGATTTCTGGGGTAATTGAAAAATAAATTATGGTAGAAATTCTAAATATGACAGACACAGAGGATCACTGCATAAGTTGAGATCCAAAAGTTTCTAGAGAGGCTCTGTATATTTTAAATTAAGCTTCATAATGGGATGTATCAGGAGGATATATGGTAGTACTCAGGAAAATGATTTTAGTAACACAAAAGAATAGAATTTCACAGAAACAAATTACAAGTACAGCGATAGGAAACTGTTAAACACTTTATTTTAGTCTTCTGAAATGTATTGCAGCTCATGTTACAAAACATGCATGCTACAAAATTAAATACTAAAGCATTTCATTTCACAATTCAAGCCCTTAATCTAAACATTACTGAAATAGTGGAAAAAACAGCAAAATCATGCTTTATTTGCTGAAAACATTTTTATATGGGATGTCTGCTGTCAGGGCGGCACAGTGGTGCAGTGGGTAGCGCTGCTGCCTCGCAGTTAGGAGACCCGGGTTCGCTTCTCGGGTCTTCGCTGCGTGGAGTTTGCATGTTCTCCCCGAGTGTGCGTGGGTTTCCTCTGGGTGCTCCGATCTTCTCCCACAGTCCAAAGACAAGCAGGTTAGGTGCATTGGCGATCCTAAATTGTCCCTAGTGTATGCTTGGTGTGTGTGTGCCCTGAGGTGGGCTGGTGCCCTCCCCGGGGTTTGTTTCCTGCCTTGCACCCTGGGATTGGCTCCAGCAGACCCCTGTGAGATTGTAGTTAGGATATAGCGGGTTGGATAATGGATGGATGTATGCTGTCAGTGGACAGTATTTCCAGACATGAGTGACTCTGAGTTTTTTAATTGTGCCAGATACTATCACATTTTAAAATCAGTTTTTATTTTATTACCTTGACTTTTTTTCTTGTGTGCACTATACATTACATTGTAAAAGTGTCTTTTGTGAAAGTCAGAGGTAGAAATTGTCAAGAGCATACAATGGGCATCAGGATAAGTAGGTTACAGTATGATAACATTGCAGTTCTTTCAATGTTTTGCAGTATTTTATATATGCAGTTCAATTATGTAACATATTGCGATTCATTGTTTCTTTTTATTTGACTAAAGTAAAAGTGCCTGTTCATCCTAATTAAATCTTTATCAAATTGGAATTCAAGTATCTCAGTCTTAATGTGGTGATGGTTGAAAATACTGTTAAGTTACATAGCAAACATCAGTATATCACCTTGACTTATCACCCTGCCTTGTTAGATCAATTTTTACATTTGTAAAATGTATATTTGTTATCTGATTATGTGATTTTTATTCAGTAATGCTTGCAGATTGCTTGTTTCATATCAGGTTCTTTCCTTCATACCGTATTACATTATGAAAAACAAAATGAAAAAAATAAATATGTAATAATAATTTAATACTCAAATATCTATAACCATGCTAACTTTAGCATCAACAACAACAAAAAAAAAAAAACAAAGTAAAAATATTCACAAGGTAAATTTGCACTCACTAAGAGAAAGAGTTCACTGTAATATAATTTCTCCCTGGAAAAGAACTATGTCCAGATGAACTGAATCAGCTTTCTAGAATTTCCTTACCTGGATTATTGAACAAGCATCGAGACATTAAGGGGAATACTAAAATATCAAGTATTGTTTTTTTACTCCTAGCTCTACTAAATGGTATTGTATGCAATAAGGTTTGACTGTTTGGATAACTTTTGGACGACAATTACAATCTGAGATCTCTGGTTTAAGATTGAACTCAGTTTAGACATTTATATTAAATCACAAGCCTGACAAAAACAGAAGTCAGAATAAAAAAACTACTGCATATTGAAAAATTAATGAGATATCAAGCATAGTAAACACAATAAAAACTAACATGAACAAAGCATTTTTTAAATTATTGAACCTTTGATAAGGTGATTATCCTAATTAAATGTATGTATAATTCTTTATCACATGGCTATCTGTTAAGTAAGGCTTCTAAAGGACCAAACTATAAAGGTTGGCTCCTGTCTTGTAATTAATACTGCCAGGATAAACTCTGGCTTCCTATAATGAATGTATCTAGATTGACTGAAGTAAAATAAAGCTTCAATATTCAACATTAAAATGATATATTCTTACTAGGGATGGGCGGTATGGCCAAAATTTGTATCACAAATGCAATTAAAAATTATCACTGATATGATACATAGTACGGTATAGTCTTTGTGCATATACTTTTCAGACTGAATCCAGTTTAGATACTTCTGTTGGCCCAGTTCCATAGATTAACAGTGGGTAGTTCTACTGTGATGTTTCTTTTCATAAGGAACATTTTAATCAACTAAAGTAATGACAACAATAATAATAATACATTTTACTTATGCAGTGACTTTCCCATTCTCAAAATGCTTCACAGAATTTCAAAATGAACAGCAGGGAAAAAGAAGAAAAAAAATTGAATGCATATCGTTGAATACAAAATAATATCAGCATAAAAAATGAAATAAAGATAAATACAGGAACCTCTAATCTTTGAATTAGAATAACAGACAATAAACTAGAATAAAATACAAAAATACAAATACTACAAGGAAACCCTGAACAAATAATATAATTTGTGATACAAAAACAAATCATCCTGCACACTTTTTTGCAACACACACATTTTTATATATTCAATCACTGAAACAAACACACTCTGGTTTAGATAAAGTATGGGGTATATGTTACTTAATTGCATATGAACATTCAAATTTAACTATAACAAGTTGAAGCCTATATAGGCTAATCAAACACCTTTATTCCTAACCAGCTCTTCATTTTGTTTGTCACAAGAATGTGAAGCAGCCATCTTCGCCTTCTTTTTTAATCTCCACAGTTGTACACTGTGACGTGTCAGAAGGTAACGGAACACCCACTCCCTATCTTTTGTGACAAGTAACAAAGGCAGCTTCCTGATGTACTAAACCACAGTAAACATTACATACAATATAAACATTTCTACTGCACACCATTAATCTTGACAGTATTCAATCAAAAGTATTCCAAATTTTAAACTACTGGGATAAATAAAGGTTTCCAGTACAAAGAAGCCTCATTTGCATTGAAAATCTTTCAAACAATGATCACAACTCACACTCAGACATGACTAAAATAGTTCTTAATGTCCACTGTGGGGAATCAATGCTGTACCATTACCCAAATGATTTTAGATAAAATATTATACATATGTTTTTACTATGGTCAAAGATGGTAAGTGTCTAGTCTAGAGCAATATTTTTGTTTTAAGACTTAAAACCAGCAGATGACAGGGTACTAATGGAGTAGGCAAAAGAGTAGTAAAATAAAAGATACTGGTCTGAACATAAAATTTAATTATTTTTTATTTTTAATGCGGTTAGGTAAAAAGTACAGTCAAATGGTCAAAGCCAAAACTTATGTTAATTAAGAACCCCTTTCCCCAATTACAATAAGCTTTTCAAATTATTACTCTTTTTTATAGCCAAGGAGTCAAAAATATATAACATTCATACTGCTGAGTGGAGCCATCCTGAATAGCCACAAGATGATAAAATATGCCACACACTTATTATGGCTAAAACACACTTGTTACGGGTAACGGGAGTCATTTAAATTAACAATATGACAACATACATGAATGAAACACAGAAATTGGCAGCAACCATTGGATTGTATTTGTATATCTGGGATTAACTCAAGACTGTTCAACTGACAACCACACACCCATATACATTAAGTGGTACTGGGCTGATTTAGAGACATAATAACAAAATTTGCAAACTATTAATAATGGCTAGTTTTTCTTAGTATACAAAGTGACCTTTTTATAGGCTATGGCCATTCCTGAAAATGAAAATGAACATATTAAACTGAAAGATGTTCAAAACAAATATTGCTCTATGAAATGTAGGGTGCTGGACAATTCTAAGCACTTTGAGAAAAAAATCTTGTAAAAACACTAAAAATAAATATTCTATGTGATTGACAAAATGTTCTGTGGAAAATATAAACACTTGATACCTGTAGAAGTAAACTTGAAACTGACATTTTTAATTTTGGACACTTCCCTGGTCATTGTTCTCTTTGCTTATTTTGTTGCTTTTGGTCATTTTCCTTTGTTAATGTTTTTGTAAAATTCTGTAATACTAGCCGAAGCCTGCTGTAGCATACGGCGGTGTAAGAATAGGAACGGATAACGGTGAGAAAGGTATTCAGTATAAAAAAGGCTTAGGAAACCACCATCGCAGTATAACGAAAATAGCAAGGAACGAAACCAATGCCAATGGTCAAGAGAGTACCTTTCTGCAGAATATCATAGACATATATAGACAGATGCCGCATTCACTGTGTTGCCCGGTCGACACAATAAGTCAGCGCGTCCGCCCTATTGCGAGTGGTAAAAGTGCCATTTAAACTAATACAGGCAGACGTGGAAACCAGGTTTTCTGATGAAAAAACAATAATGTTTTAAACAGTATCATTTACATAAAACAGATTTTGGCGAATCGTTTACATGCAATTATTTATATCTATTTATACACTAATAATGGCAATTATTAAATAATAGTAATAATAATAATAATTATTATTATTAAATAATTCCTCCCGTATAAGTAACATTTCTCGGACTGCTTTCTTCCATCTCCAAAACATTTCTAGACTTCGTCCTGTTCTTACGCAACACAGTACTAAAGTATTGGTTAATGCCCTAGTCACCTCACGTATAGATTACTGTAATGGTACTCTATCTGTCATCCCACAAAAACGTATCCATCGCTTACAGTTTATTCAAAATTCTGCTGCCAGGATAATAACCTGCTGTTCTAAATCCAATGAACATACTACACCTATTCTCTCTCAACTTCACTGGCTCCCTGTTAACTACAGAATACAATACTAAATACCGCTCTTAACATTTAAAGCTCTCCACAACCTCACTGATCTCCTACAGACTGACACTCATCTCGCTCACTCTGATTCTCATCTGCAGCTGAACTTTCTGTACCACACATCAAACTCTGTGCTATGGGAGCTCGAGCGTCTCTCATAGTGCTCCTCAACTCGGGAATTCTCTTCTCTCTCATATACATCAGCTCGATTCAATAACACATTTTAAAACTACCCTCAAAACTTATCTTGTCAAACTGGCATACCAATTGTGAATTTTGCACTGTTACTGCCAGTTACCATTGTTTGTTTGCTAATTATTGCTGTTTGATCGAGACGCGGAAGTAGGATTAGAGATGGCGGGCGGGGCTCTGTCGTGCGTATCCCATGGTCTTAGAGTTGGTGGGCGTGGCTCTCTGTCTTGCTTGCCATTAGTTAGAGTTGGCAGGCGGGCTTTGGCTGGCGTGGTTCTCTGTCTTGCGTGCTCTCTCTGTCTTGCTTGCTCTTAGTTAGAGTTGGCGGGCGGGGCTCTGTGAGTTGGTGGGTGTGGCTCTCTGTCTTGCGCTCATTGTCTTGCGTGCCCTTAGTGAATTATATATATAGATTGTTTATATTGTGTTTCATGTCTTCTGAATTATTTGGCACTGAAATTCTGTTGTGTTCTTTCAGCTAGGAGTGCTTAAGGTTACCCTCTCCCTTACTGGGATTTATACGACTGGGTCTCTTACAAAGTATCATACCTGTTTTTGAGTTTGTGGGCCCCAGCATTACAACAGGAACCAAAAAAAAAGAGTTTCATGTGAAATTAAGGGCAAACAGTAGGTAAAGGCACTATCAGTTTCTAAGTAAGGCAAGCAGCAGTAAAATAAAGCAAAATTTATGTTCCAAAATGCGAGGAGTGTTCATAAAAACGCAAAAGTAAAACAAATCCAAACTCATCGCAGGCAAAAATTGTAACTTCCGTGAACATTATTATTGCTGTCAATACATATCACAAATTTTTGTCTTGCATCCAAAAATTAGATGCAGTGCACAATGCATAGTCATCTTAAAAAATGTTGTGACCAAGAAATTGTACATTGTCATTTCTGGTGACCATGTGGTAGAAATGCGATACCATCACAAACAATGAATGACCTCTGCCAGAAAAGAAAAAAAAATGGTGATGACCACAACTCACAGGGGAATGGAATCGTCATAAATAATGATGGCTTAACTTCAAATACATTGTTGTGGTGTACAGAGACAAAATCATGAAAATTATGTCACTGTCAAAATACTTATGGACCTGACTGTAAATGTGGTATTGAGTAGTCTACGGAAATGAGAAATATCAGTACCATTTAATGTAACTTTTGTTTCCTTTCACACATGCACAACACAATTCATGGGGGGTTTACATATTATTACATACTGATTTTTGAATGTTGAGTGTAATGCTAGTTGACAACCTATACTTTAAATAAATAACATGGCCTAATTTGATTCCACATTGTGGTTTCACTTTGTCTTTTGATTATTACAAATAAAAGTATGTGTTATCTAAAGTCAAATCTTTTTTATCTCACACTTCTCTCTACAAAAATACTTAAAAAATAAATAACTTAAGAAAACATGGATTTGTTAGCTTTTGCAATTTGGAGTATGGTCACATTTTTTGTTTGGGATTTGAATAAAATGTTTCACACTGCATTTTGGTGTCCTATTGTTGACCCTTCCCTCATACATCAAATGCTGAAAATCTTAGCGACTCCATCAGAGAATAAGCACATCTGGGCTGCAACCATATGAATTTTAATTAAGGCTTTTCCTTGAAAAGTTCTTGATCTCACTATTGTTCAAACTTTGTTTAGATCCCAGAGAGTAGTTCTTGAGTCGATCTTGACCTTTTGAGGCCCTGAAATTGTCATGAACCCTGAAAGGTGGTCTTGACTATACCACTGGCCCTAACAAAACTTACTACTATGACAGTATACTCGTGCAATACCCCATATTGTATGCTCATTTCTAGGACTGTGACCCTCCCTCAGTGGGGGCCTTGTGTGTCTTAGTATCTTAGGTCTTCGGCTAATAACAGTCCTACACTAGGAAAATCTACAAGAATATAGGCAAAGAGTAATGTAAACATAAGACTTTCATGACTTTTTAACTAAATATTGTCAAAATATTTTATGGATCATTGATACAATAACCAGCTCCTGGAAGTGGTGTCCACTGTTGGCCAGGCACCCCATGGACCAGTCAAACGTAGCATGAAAATGCTGTGTGGTGTCTCTATGTGAAGTTAATTAAATAGATAGGGAACTGCAGAGTGACTTACGGAACCTCCCTTTCAAATGGAGGAGTCAGCTTGTGCATGGGTCTCTAGAATCTAAACTCGTGCTGACATGAGTGTCTGAATGCTGATTCATACCTGATACAAAGGTAAATTTCATATTCACTGTGTACATATACTGATGGCATAAAAAAAAACATAGAAAATGTTCTGTGTCAAGTATTTTTTTTCATTTGAAGTGGAGCTGCAGCAACTTTGCAAAGAAAAAAATAACATGTCAAAACCATTTGTGATTGGTCAAATATGTTACACACAGATGAAGGTTACAGTGGTTGATAACATATAGTCATTAAAGCTAAAAGACTGGATATTGTAAGGTTGTCTTGATCAACATGCCTCATTAATATAGGTTGAAATGCAGAGACAATGCCTCACAATTTTCTGACCTGGGTAGTAGCCCAATCAGTATAAACAGTGAGCTCAAAAAGACTTTGTTTTTGGGAAATCACCATTCAGTCTCACTGGAAAATTCTATGCTGGGGTTCTGAAAAAAATATTTTAGCTAATAGCTGAATACTCAGATCCAGGATAAGCAAGGTGGATTGTGCCTTGGTTATGAAAGTGTGGCAGAATCCACATTTTGTACCAGCGGTTACAGAAAAGTAATGTTTTAAGAGTATAGAGTATTGGGTTTTGGGGCTTTTAATCATGTATGTATGTACACAGCAGGACACACATTCATATGCTTTACAAAAAGTTAATTCCATATAAAGTGGGTGTGGAATATGGCAAAGGATATGTTGTTCCTCTTCTAATGTTTGTGATTTTCACTGACAGGGACCAGCTGAAACTTGGAAAACGTTTATTTTTAGGACCTGAGGGTTTTAGAAGGTGTTCTCTACTTTATTATGATTGCTCTTATTATGATTGCTGATGCCTGTCTGCAATTAAGTATGATGTGGTTGTGATGAGAACTGTCACTTCTACATCTCAGATCATGCATCTTCCAAAAAGAAGAAGGGGAAAAGGTCGAGTTCAAAGACCGTGTTTAATGTGCTCACCACAATGAATACCAAAACAATGCAAATAAATGCATTACTGTGGGTGTTGTACTTAACTTTAGTGATTAAGCAGAAGCTAAATCTACAAAAAAGGCTTTCAATTTACTTAAAAATCTATTTATACAGTATTCTCATTAAAAGAATGAGGTTGTGAAACAAACTAAGCAAACGGTTTACCTCCACATTTTTGCTGTGGTCAGTCCCCTATATAAGGTGAAGGGTTCAGCAATACTGGAACATATAACAGTATATATTTTCCAGTAATAAAAGAAGGCAGTCTATGCATAAAGCTCAATGGGGCACAGACCCAAGAGTAGATTCCAAAACATGTTAGAAACATATTTCTCATAGCTTGTTACATGGATTTTCGACATATGAACATTCAGTTTGTGACATAATGTTCATTACTGAAACTGAATTAACAAAGTTTGTTTCTTGTCCTTGTGATACAATTTAGAATTTTTTGTGTGACCTCTCTCACTGCACTTATGATTATCATAGTGACAACATAAATATATGACAGCACTATGTGTTAACCCCCAGTGGATAAAAACCAGATCTTTTGACACTCACAGTAATCCTCAGAAACATACTGTATCTCACAACAATCTGGGAGTGCTTTGAAATTCCCCATAAGGAGCAGTAGACGACTGGTTTAATTATGGAGGTCTGGTCTGTCATTCTCAACCCAAGAAGTGTAAATTATGGGTGATAAAGTAAATGTACATATTTGAGATCATAAATCTACCTCTTGTACATACTATCTTTTTCAATTACAGTATGTGGCTATGAAAAGCCATGGCCCATTATGGCAGCACTGAGTGAAAACCATGAAGCAATCCTGGATGCAATGCCAGTCCATAGTAGAGCATGCTCAGACATACACACACACACACGCTAACAAATTAAACTTAAGAAATGCTAATTAACCCTTGACCTTACTATTTAATCCATTGATACTGGGATATGTAAAAAAGGAATATGCAAAGAAAAGCCAAATAAGCCATATAAGCACAGTGAGAATAATCAAAGTAAATACTAACAGTGACCAACTTGAATATAAAACAGAGGTCTCTTGACCTTTCTGACTTTTATGAAACACATATATACACATGACAGAGAAAACCATACATTTTCAGTACATCAAAGCAATACAATTTTCCACCTTTTAAAATCATTTTGGACTACTAATGCCTTGAATAATAACTTGACAAACCTAAGTTAGCATTCTCTAACCTACTCACCTAATACAATTTCTGAAAAGTATCAATAATATTCCAAAACACCATATTTTTCATTATAAATTCTGTACAAAGACTCTCACAAGCTCTTGAATGAAACTTTATTACTAGTTACAAATAAAAATCCAATCATTTTTGTAAAGTATAATAACTGTCATTTGTGTCAATATGACAAATACAGTATGTAAATTCAAAAAACAAGCTAAAGGTTTAACTAAAGCAGGAGACTATATAACTAGATAGGCAAAAACACTGCATTTAAAATGTATTTGTTAAAAATGTATAAATTCAAACATATATTTAGAATTATATAATTAATAGTACACACACACACACACACAAAACACAGTGTATATATATATATATATATATATATATACTGCTCAAAAAATTAAAGGAACACTTTTAATCAGAGTATAGCATAAAGTCAATGAAACTTATGGGATATCAATCTGGTCAGTTAAGTAGCAGAGGGGGTTGTTAATCAGTTTCAGCTGCTGTGGTGTTAATGAAATTAACAACAGATGCACTAGGGGGCAACAATGAGATGACCCCCAAAACAGGAATGGTTTAACAGGTGGAGGCCACTGACATTTTTCCCTCCTCATCTTTTCTGACTGTTTCTTCACTAGTTTTGCATTTGGCTACAGTCAGTGTCACTACTGGTAGCATGAGGCGATACCTGGAGCCTACAGAGGTTGCACAGGTAGTCCAACTTCTCCAGGATGGCACATCAATACATGTCATTGCCAGAAGGTTTGCTGTGTCTCCCTGCACAGTCTCAAGGGCATGGAGGAGATTCTAGGAGACAAGCAGTTACTCTAGGAGAGCTGGAGAGGGCCATAGAAGGTCCATAACCCATCAGCAGGACCAGTATCTGCTCCTTTGGGCAAGGAGGAACAGGATGAGCACTGCCAGAGCCCTACAAAATGACCTCCAGCAGGCCACTGGTGTGAATGTCTCTGACCAAACAACCAGAAAGACTTCATGAGGGTGACCCAAGGGCCCCATGTCCTCTAATGGGCCCTGAGCTCACTGCCCAGCAGCATGCAGCTCGATTGGCATTCGCCATAGAATACCAGAATTGGCAGATGCACCACTGGTGCCCTGTGCTTTTTACAGATGACAGCAGGTTCACCCTGAGCACGTGACAGAAGTGAAAGGGTCTGGAGAAGCCATGGAGAACATTATGCTGCCTGTAACATCATTCAGCATGAGCAGTTTGGTGGTGGGTTAATGATTGTCTGGGGAGGCATATCCATGGAGGGTCACACAGACCGCTACAGGCTTGACAAAGGCACCTTGGCTGCCATTAGGTATCAGGATGAAATCCTTGGACCCATTGTCAGACCCTATGCTGGTACAGTGGCTCCTGGTGCATGACAATTCCTGGCCTCATGTGGTGAGAGTATGCAGGCAGTTCCTGGAGGATGAAGGAATTGATACCATTAACTGGCCACCACACTTTCCTGACCTAAATCCAATAGAACACCTCTGGGACATTATGTTTTGGTCCATCCCAGATCTGGGAGGAGATCCCCCACAACACCATCTGTCATCTCATTAGAAGCATGCACCGATGTTGTCAGGCATGTATACAAGAACACAGGGGCCATACAAAGTGTTGCGTACAATTTTGAGTTGCTGCAATTAAATTTTGGCAAAATGGACTAGCCTGCCAAATAATTTTTTCACTCTGATTTTTGGGGCGTCTTTGAATTCAGGGCTCTGTAGGTTGATCATTTTCATTTCCATCAAACGATGTGGCATCCTTTCGTTCCTAACACATTACCCAGTCTATATCAGTATAGATATCCAGGAGGATTTCTTTTTCCCATTGAGATCTGATGTGTTTTCAAAGTGTTCCTTGAATTTTTTTGAGCAGTTTATATATAAACTGCTCAAAAAAATTAAAGGAACACTTTGAAAACACATCAGATCTCAAAATATCTATACAGATATGGACTGGGTAAAGTGTTAGGAATGAAAGGATGCCACATCATTTGATGAAAATGAAAATCATCAACCTACAGAGCAATTCAAAATCGTACTCCGTAGTTTGTACGGCCCCCACGTGCTTGTATGCATGCCTGACGTTGGGGCATGCTCCTAATGAGACAACGGATGGTGTCCTGGGGGATCTCCTCCCAGATCTGGACCAGGAACTGCCTGCATACACTCACCACATGAGGTCAGAAATTGTTGTGCACTAGGGGGATTCCAGGATCCAATGCACCAACATAGGGTCTGACAATGGCTCCAAGGATATCATCCCGATACCTAATGGCAGTCAAGGTGCCTTTGTCTAGCCTGTAGAGGTCTGTGCATCCCTCCATTGATAAGCCTCCCCAGACCATCACTAACCTACCACCAAACCGGTCATGCTGAACAATGTTACAGGCTGCATAACATTCTCCACAGCTTCTCCAGACCCTTTCATGTCTGTCAAATGTGCTCAGGGTGAACCTGCTCTCATCTGTGAAATGCACAGGGCACCAGTGGTGGACCTGCCAATTCTAGTATTCTATGGCAAATGCCAATCGAGCTCCACAGTATTCGGCAGTGAACACAGGGCCCACTAGAGGATGTCAGGCCCTCAGGCCACCCTCATGAAGTCTTTTTCTGATTGTTTGGTCAGAGATATTCACACCAGTGGCCTGCTAGAGGTCATTTTGTAAGGCTCCGGTAGTGGCTCACCCTGTTCCTCATTGCCCAAAGGATCAGATACCGGTCCTGCTGATGGGTTAAGGCCCTTCTACAGCCCTGTCCAGCTCTCTTAGAGTAACTGCCTGTCTCCTGGAACCTTCTCCACGCCTTTGAGACTGTGCTGGGAGACACTGCAAACCTTCTGGCAATGGCACTTATTGATGTGCCATCCTGGAGACGTTGGACTACCTGTGCATCCTCTGTATGGTCCAGGTATTGCCTCATGCTACCAATAGTGACACTGACCATAGCCAAATCTAGTGAAAAAACATTCTGAAAGGATGAGGAGGGAAAAATGTCAGTGAACGCCACCTGTTAAATCATTCCTGTTTTGGGGGCCATCTCATTGTTGCCCCCCTGGTGCACCTGTTGTTAATTTCATTAACACCAAAGCAGCTACTTAACTGACCAGATTAACAGCCCAGAAGTTTCACTGCCTTGATGCTGTACTCTCATTAAAAAGTGTTCTTTTAATTTGTTTGAGCAGTATGTATATGTATGAGGTGTGTTCAATAATGTATCTATCTGAGTAATAAAGAAAGTAGCAAGCATGTTAAAACAAGTCTAGGTACATTGTGACCTGTCTCAAGGTTACTCATACACAATTGTGGCTTAGTGCGAGTCTAACATTCCAAGAGGCAGGATGTCAGAGGAGTCCTCGTGCGAATCAAGTAAGAAAATGCTAGATTTGGAGCAATGGCCAGTTATAAAATTTCTCAAAAAAGAAGGGAAAAAGCCAAAACAGATTCATGAACACATGCCTGCAGTTATGGTGAGTCTGCCCCATCATCCTACAAAGTAAAAATTTGGAACAAGCAGATTAAGTAAGGTAGAGAGTCCATTGAAAATGACCCTCACACTGGACAGCCTGTGGGAGTAGCTACTACAGATATGTGCAAGAAAGTCAAGGATTTAATTTTGTCAGCCAGACAAATTAAGGCTTCCCGAATAGCTGAAGAAATGGGCATCTCGGCAGGTACAGTTCGGAAAATAATTCAAAAAAAGCTGGGTATGTCAAAGGCCACGAGGCTCCAATGCCTTTAGAAGAACTTGGAGATGCTCCATGAAGACTAAGTGAATTTCTTTCGTCGTTTGGGGACTGGGGATGAAACTTGGGTCTATTACAGAGATCCTGGGTCCAAAATGGAGTCAATGCAGTAGAATAACAAGTCATCCCACAAAAAAAAAAATTCAAGAAACAAAAATCTGTAGCCAAAGTCATGGCAACTATCTTCTGGGATACTGAAGGACTTTTGCTTCTGGAGTTCATGTCACACAAGACAACCATAATCAGGGAGAGTTATGCCACAATAGTGATTGCTCTGCGGGAGTCAATCAAGGAGAAAAGACAAGGAAAACTCACACCAGGTGTGCTGCTTCTTCACAACAATGCACCTTTTTACATGTCACATCAATCACAAGCTGCCTTCCGAGAATGTACAGTAGGTACAGCTGAACCATCCACCCTACAGTCCTGACCTGGCTCCCTCAGATTATTTCCTGAAATCTCTCCGTGGACAGTGTATTTCAAATAATGAAGACATCAAGGCAGCTGTGCCGTCCTGGTTTGAAGGTCAAACAAAAAAATTTTTTCAAAGGGGTAAAGTCATTGCAGGAAAAGCGGATGAAATGTATGGACCTATGAGCTATATTGAAAACTCTTTTTTATCCTACTGAGGTAAATAAATTATCAAATGCCCTCATACAAACATACACAAACATATATATACTGTATATATATATATATATTGTAACAAGGGCACTATACTGGCGCTGACCTGACACAGACTGACACAGAGGCACATATAAAATAAACACAAGAATTTAATTTTCTTCAGCAGGAGGGCACATCTTCCCCATGAACCCCCCAGCCACAACACAGCCCCACAATAAACACAACACAACCAAACCAAAACACGCCCTTTTGGCACCACCACTCCTTCCTTGAAGCTTCGTCCTCATCTCCCGACTCTGGCCACTGAGTGGTGGTGGCTGGCCCCTTTTATTGCCCACCTGGAAATGTTCCAGGTGCTTGACCACCTGGATCTAATTGCTGTTCCAGGTGAGGCTGAAGGCTTGTCCAGCAGGGCTCCGGGACCCATGCAGCTCCCCCTGGCGGCCACCCCCGATCCCCACAGGGCTGTTGAGGACTCCATCTCCCATGGAGCCCTGCGGGAAACTGAGGCTCCATCATCAGCCAGGTAGGCTGCCACCAATATACAGTGTTCTCCCTAGCATCTTTTATCCGGGCGCTCTGCCCGGCTAATTTAGTTGAATTTAGGAGCTGTCATATCGCAAGGAACGAGCGGGCAGGTGGGCAAATATTTTAGAAGCAGGATCGCAAGTTGCGAAGGGAGAGGCGTGGGACGGGATGTTGCCGATTATTCGGTGCTAAAGCTAATAGCGGGGACGAGGCTTAGCGGAGTTCACAAGCAGAGTATTCGGAGGTGGGCTTTCGAGAGGGGGGGTGTACATGGTAATAGCGGGAGCGGAGTGACACTTCACAAGCAAAGAGGATGTGGAAGTGGGCGGGCGAGAGGAGGACTGATAAAATAAAAAAAGTCTAGTGGAACTAGCCTATCAAATATCAGAAAAAGGACATCAGGAAGTGACGTCTCTGTTTTCAGTGTCAGTGCAGTCTATGTAGTGCTGCTAAATTTATGTCAAGAATAAAGTCGACATGTTGACTTTATTCTTGTAGTATGTCATTAAAGTAGAACATGACAAAGTAAACTATGAGAATAAGGTGGAAATGTCAACTTTAATCTCGACTTAAACTGCGACAATAAAGTGGAAATGTCGAGAATAAAGTCAACATGTCGACTTTATTCTCAACATATAGTTTTTTTTTTTTCATCGTGGCCCTAATATGCTTCCATAGTTTTGTTAAAGTGACCCATCTACCATTTTTTGTTGATATCTTTTCCTGCCGTAGTGCAAGTGTGCATTGAATATACAACAGGCTCTCACTTTGCCACTCAAAAGTCTTATTCATAGGTATTTTTAATTTTTTCCAAAAGTTTTACAAACATGAGCAAAAAAAGTGTTCAGAAAACAACACTGCTCAGTTATTTCAGAAAAGAGACACCACAAACTAATGAAGGTGCAGCGTCAACTCCTCATGTGGCAATTTCAGACAAAGACATTGCAGAGGCTGGTCCATCAGGGGAAATCTCTTCAGCACACACTCTGCCAATTGATAAATCTAAGCACCGCTTATCCGGCATAAACAAATAATGGTTTAAAGATGTTGATTGGCTAATGGTCAAAGAAAATGGTATGTGGTGCTCATTGTGCATGAAATATTCAAACAAACATCCCCCAAGGAGAGAGTTACCTTGGGTAAACGTGTCATTCACAAGAATTCGAAAAGAAAGCTTACTGGACCATGAAAAAAGTAAAACGCACATTGAGTCTTCTGCTGACCTTTTAGGAAAGCATGTACTAGAGCAAACTGGAATTGGTCAAATTGAAAGATCTGTATCTGTGTTAAATAACTCACAGAGAGATGCCTTTGTGGGAGCTTTAAGATCCATGTATTGGTTGGCAAAAAATGAGTTGCCACATACAAAGATGTTTGAAAAGCTGTTGGAACACTGTAAAGAAATGGGTTGTTCCTTCTTACAGCATCTCAATGTTGGTAAAAATGCCTTAGCATCAGAAATAAAATCTAACATACTGAAAAATATACACGCTGAAAATGTTTTCAGTATTCTGTGTGATGAAACTACAGACATCTCCATTGTAAAACAATTAATTATTTACATTAAATATGTTTGCCAGGTCACTAAAGTGGTGAGAATTACTTTTGCATCAACCCGCAATATGATTGATGGCAAAGCGGAGACTATAACCAACACACTAAGTGAGACTATAGACACTCTAGGCATGAAAACTGCCAATCTGGTTGGACTAGGGTCAGATGGAGCGGCTGTTATGATTGGGAAACAGAAAGGTGTGGCAAAACTGCTTAACGATTAAACATCTGGACTCTTGGTCAACTGTCACTGTGTAAACCACCGATTGGCCCTTGCAAATGCCCAAGCAGCAGCTGCTGTACCTTATTTAACAAAAATGAATGACATCTTAAGGCAGCTGTTCTATTTCTTCCAAAATTCTTCAGTTAGGATGGCTGGTTTAACAGAAATTCAAAATATTCTGAACATTCCCCAGATTAAGCTGAAAATGGCCAATGTCACTAGGTGGCTGTCTCATGACTTTGCAGTACAGTCACTACAACAGTGTACGATGAGTGTCATAGCTGCACTGGAAAGAGAGGCCACTGAACGAAATGACATTACAGCTGATGGATTAAGCAGATGTATTAAAACGTACAATTTAGTTTCCTCTCTGATGATGCTTTCAGACATGTTACCTTTGTTATCCAATTTATCTAAAGTTTAGCAAAGGCAAGATGTCAATCTTACCGAAACTGAGCCAATTTTGCTCACCACAAAATTGTCCATCATGGAGTTAAAAGACACTCCTGGGAGATATTTTCAAAGCCTTCATCATTGTCTGGCAGAAGAATGGTCAGATCTCCACATTGTTTATACACAAAGTGAAGTAATGTCATTTAAAACTGCAATATATGATAAACTAGCAAAATACCTGCGCTTTGCAGCGGAGAAGTAGTGTGTTAAAGAAGTAATGAAAAAGAAAAGGAAACATCTTGAAAATAACGTAACATGATCGTCAATGTAATTGTTTTGTCACTGTTGTGAGTGATGAGTGTTGCTGTCAAATATATATATACACACAAACACACATATAAACATAAATATATATACATATCCATACATATATACATATACACATACATACATACACACACACACACATTATATATAGAGTATATATATCTATATCTATATATATATATCTAATATCTATATATATTTCTATATATACAGTGGTGTGAAAAACTATTTGCCCCCTTCCTGATTTCTTATTCTTTTGCAGGTTTGTCACACAAAATGTTTCTGATCATCAAACACATTTAACCATTAGTCAAATATAAAACAAGTAAACACAAAATGCAGTTTTTAAATGATTGTTTTTATTATTTAGGGAGAAAAAATCCAAACCTACATGGCCCTGTGTGAAAAAGTAATTGCCCCCTGAACCTAATAACTGGTTGGGCCACCCTTAGCAGCAATAACTGCAATCAAGCGTTTGCGATAACTTGCGATGAGTCTTTTACAGCGCTCTGGAGGAATTTTGGCCCACTCATCTTTGCAGAATTGTTGCAATTCAGCTTTATTTGAGGGTTTTCTAGCATGAACCACCTTTTTAAGGTCATGCCATAGCATCTCAATTGGATTCAGGGCAGGACTTTGACTAGGCCGCTCCAAAGTCTTCATTTTGTTTTTCTTCAGCCATGCAGAGGTGGATTTGCTGGTGTGTTTTGGGTCATTGTCCTGTTGCAGCACCCAAGATCGCTTCAGCTTGAGTTGACGAACAGATGGCCGGACATTCTCCTTCAGGATTTTTTGGTAGACAGAATTCATGGTTCCATCTATCACAGCAAGCCTTCCAGGTCCTGAAGCAGCAAAACAACACCAGACCATCACACTACCACCACCATATTTTACTGTTGGTATGATGTTCTTTTTCTGAAATGCTGTGTTCCTTTTACGCCAGATGTAACAGGACATTTGCCTTCCAAAAGTTCAACTTTTGTCTCATCAGTCCACAAGGTATTTTCCCAAAAGTCTTGGCAATCATTGAGATGTTTCTTAGCAAAACTGAGATGAGCCCTAATGTTCTTTTTGCTTAACAGTGGTTTGCGTCTTGGAAATCTGCCATGCAGGCCGTTTTGCCCAGTCTCTTTCTTATGGTGGAGTCGTGAACACTGACCTTAATTGAGGCAAATGAGGCCTGCAGTTCTTTAGACGTTGTCCTGGGGTCTTTTGTAACCTCTCGGATGAGTCTTCTCTGCGCTCTTGGGGTAATTTTGGTCGGCCGGCCATTCCTGGGAAGGTTCACCACTGTTCCATGTTTTTGCCATTTGTGGATAATGGCTCTCACTGTGGTTCGCTGGAGTCCCAAAGCTTTAGAAATGGCTTTATAACCTTACCAGACTGATAGATCTCAATTACTTCTGTTCTCATTTGTTCCTGAATTTCTTTGGATCTTGGCATGATGTCTAGCTTTTGAGGTGATTTTGGTCTACTTCTCTGTGTCAGGCAGCTCCTATTTAAGTGATTTCTTGATTGAAACAGGTGTGGCAGTAATCAGGCCTGGGGGTGGCTACGGAAATTGAACTCAGGTGTGATACACCACAGTTAGGTTATTTTTTAACAAGGGGGCAATTACTTTTTCACACAGGGCCATGTAGGTTTGGATTTTTTTTCTCCCTAAATAATAAAAACCATCATTTAAAAACTACATTTTGTGTTTACTTGTGTTATATTTGACTAATAGTAAATGTGTTTGATGATCAGAAACATTTTGTGTGACAAACATGCAAAAGAATAAGAAATTAGGAAGGGGGCAAATAGTTTTTCACACCACTGTATCTATATCTATCTCTCTCTCTCTATATATATATATATATACACATACATATTGTACATACATACACATACACACATTATATATACTGTATATATATCTATATCTATCTATCTATCTCTCTATATATATATATATATCTATACTAATAAAAGGCAAAGCCCTCACTCACTCACTCACTCACTCACTCACTCACTCACTCACTCATCACTAATTCTCCAACTTCCCGTGTGGGTGGAAGGCTGAAATTTGGCAGGTTCATTCCTTACAGCTTCCTTACAAAAGTTGGGCAGGTTTTATATCGAAATTCTACACGTAATGGTCATAACTGGAAGCAGTTTTCTCCATTTACTGTAATGGAGATGAGCTTCAACGCCGTGGGGGGAGTTTCGTGTGACATCATCACGCCTCCCACGTAATCACGCAGTACATAGAAAACCAGGAAGACCTCAAAAAAGCGCTGAAGAAAACATGCATTATATAATTGAGAAGGCAGCGAAACAATAAGAAGCGAGCGAGTGACATATACAACCATATTCATGAGTTCTGCTACTTCGGAAACAAAGCACGATGTAAACCTACACTTTAAATTAAGTTCATAGACAGGCTGCCGCTGGCGTTTGTAATTTAGTGCCTGCCCATATAAGGCCGTCCGTCAGCGGCAATCCAATAGCAAACTCCACTAAATATTCACGGGTGAAGGACTGTGCTTATGGAGAGGAAGATGAGATGGTCAGGGTGGTGTTTGGCACAAACTCAGCGAAACTGCAAGAGAAAGTTTTAAGTGCCAGGACTAAGGTAACATTAAATACAGCCATGGACATAGGACGAGATGGCACCAGCACAGCTGGGAACCTTCGATGCATGTACACGAGTGGCTCACGTGAACTGGCGCAGTGCACAGATAAAAGCAACAGTTCCAAAGAGCTGAACAAAACCGAATTACACAATTGAAAAGGCAGCAAAAATATGAAGCGTCTGATACATACAAGCATATTCATAAATCCAGCTACTGCGGAAACAAAGCACACGTTGGAAAAAGTCAATGTCCGCTAAAGGAAGACAGTGTAAAAACCCGTGCATGCAGTGTGTCAGGTCTCAGATAAAGAAGAAGACGAGCTGTTTATTGATGCAGTAAGAAGCGAATCGATGAATGAAACCTGTCATCTTTACAGCGATTGACAAACACGGAATGTAACTTGAACACAACACATCCTACAAATACAACCTGATTGAAAGAAATAATGATAATCAAATCCTTGATGACAGCAACACTCAGTAACACTCACAAAACAAATACTGTATATTGACAGTCATGTTACGTTATTTTTAAAATGTTCCCTTTTCTTTTCTAGCTTTTTAACACACTACTTCTCGCTGCGATACGCGGGTATATATATATGTATATATATATATCCCGATCTACATACTCGAATAATGGATACTTTATTAGCCATCAATGATTGTTTTGGTAAAGCCATACTCAGTGTATTCATTAGATGAGCGGTAAAAAGTAAGAGCGAGGGAGGATGACTTATTGAGGCATGCAGGCTGTAGTGCGCGTCAACTCTATCTGAATTGCGATCACATTTGAAAAATATATCTTTTCAAGTTCTATTTAGTCCATATGTGTCAAACTCAAGGGCGGGCCACATCCGGCCGCGTGTAATTATATCCGGCCCGAGATCATTTTATATACTGTATTATTGTTATTAAAGCCGGGTATATGAAGCGCTGGTAACACAATAAACTACAGATCCCATAATGCAGCGCTTCAGCTGCCTTGCCAACACTTACCGCGTTAATCAAGTCTACCTTATGATGCTGCAAGTTATTGCGAAGCTAGCTCACACGATGCTGAAGAGAAAAGTTGATTCTGAAAATAGAGCCTTTAAAACCGATGGGAGGCTGAGTATATGTTTACTGAACCCGTGTGTCTCATTTGTGGAGCTAATGTGGCTGTAATTACAGAATTTAATCTAAGGCGGCACTATGAGACAAAACATCAGGGTAACCTGAATGCAATGCAGAAGATACAGAAAGCAGATAATTAAATAAGAATCTGACACTTCAGCGGACGTTTTTACCCGTGCACAATCACAAAGTGATTTCAAGTGAAGCTGCTTTTATGGGAGACACAAATGCACCAGTGCACCTTGCCCCACTTTCCCTGTTGCCAAGTAATGTTAAACCAAGTCGTCACTACGGTGTTCCCAAATACACACTTTGCTGATAAACTGGCACTGCACTGAGTTTGCACGGCGCTTTGGTGACTTTGAAGAACAAAAAGTCCGTCTACATGCGGCTCGAACCTTGTGCATGTTTGGTAGCACATATCTGTGTGAGAAGCTCTTCTCAGTGATAAAGACTAACAAAACAGCACACAGGAGTCACCTCACTGATGAGCACCTGCAATCCATCCTGAGAATCTCCACAACACAGAACCTCACACCAAACAGAAACGAACCTGTGGCCAAAAAAAGATGCCAGGCGTCCAGCTCTAAAATGACATATGAGCAAAGACAACTGAATGATTTGATTTGTTATTGCTGAAAGGAACACATTTTATTTATATTTCCAGGTTTTGTTATGCAGCATGTTCATATTTGAATTTGTATAATTTTGACAGGATATATTTTTATGGAGAGCAAAATCTTTTGGGATATTTAAAATCTAAGTTTATTTTTATATAAAATTACATAAGAGTAAAGAAATTTGAATGTTTGTTCTTTTAACGTTTACTTTATTTCTAACTTGTATAATTTAGACAGGATATATTTTTATGGAGAGCAAAATATTATAAGTTGTTTAAGGTTTGAGTTGATTTATTCAGGAATAATATTCCTGTCTGTTTTACCATTCCTACCAAAGATATTTCTGTCGACTAAATAAAAATTCCTTCTATTTAAAATTTAAATAGAACTTGAACAAATCGATAGTTCATAATATCCACGCAGACTTGCACGTAAGAGCGGAGTTATCCGTTTTAACAAGCAGCGTATTGCACTGATCTGAAATAGCTGTGTGTGTATATATGTAGATATGTATGTATATGTATATATATGTTTATATATGTGTGTGTGTATGTATGTATATATATATGTATTTGTGTGTATATATGTGTGTGTATGTATGTATGTGTGTATGTATTTATGTGTGTGTGTATATGTATGTGTATATATGTAGATATATATATGTATGTATATATGTGTATATGTATAGATATGTATATATATATATGTTTATGTGTGTGTATGTAAATATATATATATATATATATATATATATATATATATATATATATATATATATATATGACAACACTCATCACTCACAACAGTGACAAAACAATTACATTGACAATCATGTTACGTTATTTTCAAAATGTTTCCTTTTCTTTTTCATTGCTTCTTTAACACACTACTTCTCCGCTGCAAAGCGCGGGTATTTTGCTAGTATATATATATATACACACATACACACACACATTATATCTATATCTATATACATATATAGCAAAATAGCCGGGCTTTGCAGCGGCGAAGTACTGCCTTAAAAGTTTTATTAAGAAGAAAATTAAACCTTTTTAAACTGAGGGAAAATATACCAATAATTATTTGTTAAGGATCTCTTTGTATACCACATTGTGAGTTCGGCCCTCCGGTTGTAATAAGACCAATCTGTGCGCTGAGCTTACTCTTAAGCATGCAAGTACAGTTGGCCATGTGAACAGTAATCTTGTTTTAAATCTCACAGCTTGGATTGCTGCTGTCATAATCGGTTTGAGTTTCATGGTTTGTTTCAATTACGACAGTATTTGTAGGACTTGTGTTGAAGTGACATTCGGCATCTGTCAAGCGTTGAAAGTATACAAGAGAGTTTAAACATTCATAAACATCAAAGTGTCCACTACTGAAATTGTCACCTGTGAATCGAAGACGTTTAAGAGGCATTGGCGGTTGTCCAAATGTGTAAAATATTTGGCCATTGCGGTACACTTGAAAGTGACAACCGATCAATTCAGCGGCAGCCATCAACTCACATGCAGATGCATAGGTGAAGGGCTTAAGCATTTCACTCTTATAGTTCTCCTGTGTAGTATAATTATCTCCTGTACCGTCAATAGTCCACACCTTGAACCTGTCCCAGTCATTCAATACATAAGACACAATGTTTCTCCAGATATCAAGAGTGAGCCTGATATGGCCGTGCAATATGTAACAAAGAGAATGGAAAAGATACAGTAGGTGCCATCTCCGGGCATGGAAACCACTCGGTAAGTGACAGTTCTTTGATCGATGGTGATCACCTCGATAGACATGCTAATACAGGTACGGTTGGAATGATAAAGGAAATGGGTACCTGAACAATGTAAAGTAAGTCTAAAATACCATACACAATAACTATAATCATAATAAATGAACAATAAAACAGCGGAGAAGCCGTGGATTAAATAAAAAGGCTGTAGTTATCAGCAGGGAGACGTGAATCCGTGGCGAAGCAAGGAAGGGAATGTAGAGACTGGAGCGACAGACGGCCTTATATAGGCAGGCAGCCAACAGCCAATTCCGCCTCACACGGTGACTGAGCTGCAGGCTATGGACGTATATATGTACATAAGATGGATTCAGTTAGCGTTGGGAACCCGCGTACCAAATTTCTTGAAGATGGGCCCATAAGTAACAAAGACTGTTGAAAAGTTCAATATGGCGGCCGACAGTGGCGTCATACCACCGAAATAAGTACGTACATCGGTTTTGGTTAGCGCAGGAAAGCCACCTACCAAATTTCGTGAAGATGGGGTCAGCCTTCTACCTACACGGGAAGTTGGAAAATTAGTGACGTTGGAAAGTTCAATATGGCGGCCGACAGTGGCGTCATACCACCGAAATAAGTAAGTACATCGGTTTCGGTTAGCGCAGGGAAGCCGCCTACCAAATTTCGTGAAGATGGGGCCATAAATAAGAAAGTTCAAAATGGCGGATGTTGTTGACCGTTATGACCGTTATGACCGTTACGTGTAGAATTTCGAAATGAAACCTGCTTAACTTTTGTAAGTAAGCTGTAAGGAATAAGCCTGCCAAATTTCAGCCTTCTACCTACATGGGAAGTTGGAGAATTAGTGATGAGTCAGTAAGTGAGTGAGTGAGTGAGTGAGTGAGTGAGTGAGTGAGTGAGTGAGTGAGTGAGTGAGTGAGAGAGTGAGTGAGAGAGTCAGTCAGTCAGTCAGTCAGTCAGTGAGGGCTTTGCCTTTTATTATTATAGATACCTAGAGACAGTTGTCAAGAACCTAGATGCAAGATTCCATGAGATGCCAATTATTTCCACCTTTTCAAAAGTTTTCAATGCAGAAACTCACGATTCAAGTGAGTCTGCTGAAATTCTTTTTGATCATTACTCCAAAAATGGAAGCCCTCCAATTTTGAAACATGAAAGTAGCAGGCAAGAATGGACAGTTGCATCAAAAATGATCAGACGTCAATCATACAAAGACTTCAGTCCAAAACAGGTTTTACTAAAAATGGCAATGGCATCAGAGCTCAAAGAGTCTTTTCCACATTTAGCCAGACTAGCTCATAGCTCATAAATGTGAAAGAGGGTTTTCTGTCCTTAAAATGATCAAGACATGTTTAAGAAATTGCATGAATCAAAGCACACTAAATAATCTCATGCTGATCTCCTTGTAGGGCCCAGATCCTGGGGACTTAGATTATGGGAAAGCTGCAGACAACAGGGCTTCTAGGAAGAAAAGAAGAATAAGTATTTAACTGAAGACACCTTCTGCATATGCAAGTTGGCTTTGAAGAATGTTTTAAAAATTTTCTTCATTAGGTTTCCCATACAGGCGGCATGGTGGCACACTGGTAGCGCTGCTGCCTCGCAGTTGGTAGACCTGGGTTTGCTTCCCGGGTCCTCCCTGTGTGGAGTTTGCATGTTCTCCCTGTATCTGCGTGGGTTTCCTCCGGGCTCTCCAGTTTCCTCCCACTGTCCAAAGACATGCAGGCTAGGTGGATTGGCGATTCTAAATTGGCCCTAGTGTGTGTTTGTGTGTGTCCTGCGGTGGGTTGGCACCCTGCCCGGGATTGGTTCCTGCCTTGTGCGCTGGGATTGGCTCCAGCAGACCTCTGTGACCCTGTGTTCAGATTCAGCGGGTTGGAAAATGGATGGAGGGAGGTTTACAATACTTTTTTTCATTGTTTTCACTTTTTTTCCCGACAGCGACAATACTTGTGACTCTTGGTTTATGTCATAACAATTGTTATTTAAAATTTTTGTTGGGTTGCAGGATCCTGAACTGGATACTTCTTAAATTTAATAAAAATATTCTGGCACAAGTGTCAAACATTAAAAAAGGAAGTCATATTGACCTTTTGGAAAATAATAATTAACTAATAAAAATAGTGCACATTTAATTATTCCCACCGCCAAATTTCCCCATCCCGCCCCACCCGGCTACTTTTTCATGTCACCCGGCTGGAAAAACTTTCTGGGGAGAACACTGTATATATATATATATATATATTGTCATATACATGCATTTGGGAAACAACTTGAAGACATCTAGTTGTAATTACGCCTCAGCAGAGGGTTGGCACTGTTTCCTAATGCTTCTCCTCTTGTTTCTATAAATAGGATAACCGCCAGTCCTCAGGACACCACTTCTGGGTTGTTGTCTCCAGGCCCCGACACTTCCAGTCTGGCATCTCTGGTGCCCTGTCCAGGGTTTGTTCCTGCCTTGCACCATATGCTAGCTGGGATTGGCTACAGCACCCCCGTTGATGTCTGGGCTGGATTAAGCAGGGTAGAAAATGACATTTGTAGAATTAGAATGTAGCAATGAGTGGAGGGAAATTATATGTTGTAAACTGGGGAAGTAAAAAAAATTAAATGTAAAATGAAAAAATATTACCAACTTCTTTTTTAAAGGTACAGAAGGCAGATTATTTACTGCAAATTGAATGAAGTAAAAGCAAAGAAAAACTACACATTAAAGAACAACACAATATTTTTTAATTGCTCTGTTCTACAAAAGTTTTGGAATTGCTTTTTTTTTTACTATTAATTTAATTTTTGTGTTAACATTTGTAAATGTTGCATGATTTGTAATTAACTATATATTAATACATTATAGTTGTAAATATGTGCAAGATCTCTGAGTCCATATTATAATGTAATTTGAATGTTTGAAAACTTTAATTCTGTTTTCCTCCCACATTACACACATGCACGTATGAAGGTTAGAATTGCCTTGTGCTTAATGCTACTGTTATAAACCATAGATCATAAAGTGGACTAAACAGGTTAGATAATGCATCTTTGAATAATTCTATTAACAATAAGGCCTTATTCACATCAGGACTATCCAATATACCTCTGGTATTCACTATCCAAGTGACGTTCTTAGCATGCAGGTTATGGAAGCACACTGCAACTTAATCAAAAGAGGAATAAACCATACTATGCCATTTTCTAAGACAACTTAATCATGAGCAGGATTATGCTGGGTGCTGTAGTTTATTCCAGCAATCATAAAGCACAAAGCACGAACAATCCCCTGGATAGGGCACAAGTCCATTGCATGGTGAACATGCACACTAGGGCCAATTTAACATTAGCAGTCCACTTAACCTGCATGTATTTGGACTCTGGGAGGAAATTGGAACTCTGGTCTTCTTACTATAAGGTAGCAGTATTACCACTATGCTACAAATGAGCCACCATGCTACCCCAGTCAAAAGAGACCTGTGAAAATCCCTTAAAAAGGTTTTCTTGAGGTCTGTCAGCCTACAAAGAGTGTCAAAGCCATCGCTAAGGCTCTAAAGTTTAAAAAAAAAAAAACATATTTAGAATGATACACAGCAAACCAAGAATGTAGTCAGCCTTCTCAAAAAGTAGCCTTTCTGTCAACATCCCTCAACATATCTAAGATCACCAATTGTGAATCCAGCTTTAAAAAGATATACTAACACTCTCAAACCTGCTTAATCAAATTCATATTTACGTGGGTCATATGCCTATCAGCACTTGTGGCAAGGAAAGAACCAGCCCTGAATGGGAAAACAGTCCATTGACATTTCCAGCCATACAAGGTCAATTTGTAAACACCAATAAAAATAACCAGAGTGCCCAGAGGAAAGCCCACACAGAAATTTTGCATAATCCATACAAACAATGAACAAACATGAGAGTCTAACTCAGAATTATGGATCTGTGAGGCAGTAATAATAACCATTATGGCAGCCTTTAGAAAGACAATAGGTAAAAATTAAGTGTGTGAAAATATAGGAACTTGGAAAGCAGATTCACTTAAAACAGCAGGTTATTAGTGAGTCCCTCAAGTGTGGGAAAATGTACCCCTTAGCAATGTTCAGTTAAAAATGTAGCTGAACTTGAACTGGTTCACATGGGTGTGGTGATGAATGGATGGATGTTACCTGCTTACTCTGGGTCAATTTGATCGAATACAGTACTGCATTTTACTTGAAGAACAGATAATATCCATTGTGAAAAAAGTACAATAATGCACAAGATCGACCAAGTGGCAAATTCATTTTCAAAATTTTCATTGCTTAGTCAGTTAGGCTGATTGTGTGCTTTGTCCACATTAGGGTTGACAGAAAGAAGCTATGATGATACTAAGGTGTATCCTTATATAAGTTATAATGAACAGCTTGCCAGCCTACATACTACATACAGTACAGTTAATATGAAGCATTTCTGAATTATTGTGAATTATAATCTAAGACTCTCAGTTATTTAGCACCTACTAATGTAAAAGATGGTATCCATGGGAAGCAAAATTGTAACAGAGATGCAGCATCCAGTGTTAGATTACTATCTGGTTACACTTTGTGTCATTGCAGAATTTATTGCGGCCAAAAATCCTTGCCCCCAAAACTGAAGTGTTCACGATTAAAATATCAACTACAGTACTGCAATAATTATCATTAACAGAAGTAGGAAGTGTGACCATAAAACTTCAGTTCTTAAGTCTTTATATTGAAGCCAATTTAAAACTAATTTCATGTTTTTCTATTTACCATGTAAAGCTGTCAATTATTTTGTTCCTCTTTAATCTAAACAAATAAAGTATTCATTCAAGTGCTTTTACTGCAATCACAAAAAAAGCCGGAGTTCTTATACCTCTGTAGAAAACTCCCACAACGGCAGAATTTACAACTATCAGCTACACTGAACTGTCTTCTAGGGGATACCTTTTAAGTTTCTGCATTGAAATCAAGGTTAAACATCCATTGCATTAACACAACCTTCTGTGGATTAGACCGTTCACAATGCAAAAATGTATGTTACTCATTTTTCTAAAATAAACTTAAGCCATATTCAGCTGTTATTAACAATTATTATATTTTCCTGTTAAAATTGTATCTTCTCCCCTTTAATCAGTCTACTTTTCCTGGGCGTTGTGGAGTGAAGTGGCAGAGCAATTGAGAACCTTGGGCACGGACAGTGACAGAGAACATATCAAACCATCTTATGATCACAGCCCAGTTGAGTACACAATCATGTGCCATGCTAAAGTGTAAGTGTCCCTTTAAGAAGAGAGCAGTCAGTAGGTCTGCATCAATCAGAGTTTGACTTTGTTAAATAAAAAAGTAATTGCAGAAACATTGCTGAGTGTTTAATTTCCCTTATTTCACTGCAAACTGCCTAATTTAGCTTAATTTCTTACATTCTCACATTTCGTTTAATTCACTAAATTCCAAAATGTTATATTTGAGCAGACAGTTTTCTTCATTATTCTATTACTGTATATTTAAAAAGACAACCGTACTTATAAGCATGTAAATGTGGCATATTTTGAAACTTTACTGTAAATTTTATAATCTGTAAATGTATTTAAGTGCACCATCTTGTGACAGCACTTTAAAATAAACAAAAATGCACTGACTTTTGCATATTCAGTCACGAAAGACTGGATTATTCTGATGATGTTTTTCATTCAATGTAAACTATAATGAAATGTTTTAAATGCAAATATAATCTTTGGGAATCATGTTTATCAATTCATGTTCTACTTTTTCGTTCCCGAATTTTTTTGCAATCAAAATGAAGCATGTTTAACATAATAAAAGAACAATTTCACACATATCTCTGACCCTCAATGGTATTAATCAGGTTAAAGAATGTTACAGATTTAATATAAAGTGGTGCTTCCCGTGATAGTCTGCTTGAATTGCCACAACCGTTCTCCCCACTGCCAAGTCCACACTAACCAACACATTCTTGCTGGTCATGTGGCCTTACCTAAGTTTTCCCTACGCACACTATTGTATTTGACTGCGGGTGTCGCATTTCGGGGGCGCGGTTCATCCAGTTCGTGTCCTCGGTTGCAAAACAGCAGGAATGCGCAAGAAGTACACACATGAACGTACAGACATAAGACAGCTATCTCAATCTGTGCAAACTCGCGTCATGTCGCACCCAGTCCTTGCACACCCACAGAAACACAAACAACAGTAAACTTACGGAAGTTACTAGGAACCCAATGTGCAGTAACTTGCTCTTTCTAGTGCAACGTTCTTCGTTCAAGGTTCGGGCACGATTTATCCGCTTCCATCTACAAACCACACGTGCTACACAAGATTATTTAAAATGAATTACTCAAAAGGCCTCGCTTCCCCAAAGAGAGGCGTCCTTAGTCTCCCGGGGCAACGGCGCCACGAGACCAGCTGTACAGTTTGGCGCGTGGGCTTTAACTAGGCGGCAGCAGCGGCGCGCGCGACAAGGCGGGACGCTTGCTTTTTCCGTTTAGAGTTCGGGAGGAGGGAGGGTGCTTTACTCCTCGCCGGAATGATGATGCGCCAGTGTAATTTTACGAATAATATCGAGTTTCACAAAGCAAAAGTCCTCTTTGCCTGTTTAGAACTATCCGGAAGTTGAATTTGCGAACTCTCAGCCAGTCGAAGAGCTGATAAATAACTAAAAAAGGTGGAAGATTTTCCTTAGTTAAACGTTTTCTCAGGTTGATGTAGTGCTTGCCACATATGATTTGTTAAAAATCCGAAGATATTTATATTGGTTTCATTGCAAGTTCATAGACATTGAAAATAAATGACGTTCAAATGTGGAACTAAAATATTGAAAATATTTGAAAATGATCGTATAAATAATTAATATCATCTTTCTGAATTCTGTTACATTTTATAGTTCCTTTAATAACTCAATTTGATTTTTTTTTAACATGGAAGATATTTAGTAGGTTTCATATACAGTTCTGGTAAGCGTTTCAAATTTCTGAAAGTCAATTTAATATACAGTATGATTTGTTTTCTAGTTCTTTTTCATATAATCAACATTATATGAATATTATACTATAATATTCATTATACTATATTAACATTATACATTATATACATTATACTATATTAACAACTTCATTTAAAGAAAAGCATTTCCAAGCCCAATTAGTCCAATTCGGGGCTTCAGGAGGCCACAACTGACTGACAGCACTGGGTGCAAGGCACACACTAGCCCAATACTGAGTGCCAGTGCAACACTGGGCCCACACATGCAGACATCCAATACAGGGCCAATACGGGATCAACCAACCAAACCTGTACATCCTTTTGGATTTCAGAAGAAAACTGAAGTACCTAAAGGAAAACCCACGTACATATTTGGAGAACTTGCAAACTATACACAGACAATAACCAGACAGAGGATTTCAACCCAGAACACCGTATCTTTGAGACAGCAGTGCTAACCTCTTTACCACCCTAAACTGAGTTCAGATAGATTTAATTTCAGTTTATAAACATTTTTAGTGTATTTCCTATAGAACATACATTTCTAGAATTTGCTTCCAGCAAGTTTGTCCAATTACATATCACTAAAGGTTTATTTCACAAAGTTACAAGGGAATACAAACAAACACTTTTTCCTCAATATCTTTTATTATGCTAAAACTCTTCTCCTTTCTTATCCTTTAAGAAAACATCTTCCTAAATTCCTGTTCTCTTGTAGGTATACTTTAATTTGGATTAAATCCAAACTCATTTTAAACAAAAAGTGCAAATGATTTAGAAACCAATATATTTTGCAAATTTTTAAAATGTTACCTAAATAAGCTGTATACAGCTTAAGATTTTTTTTCCTTTTTAAACTTTTTACACTTGTAACTTTGAGTTACTGTTGTCTTTGTTTTAAATACATTTTTAGTGTTTAAGACTACCATGTAAAATATTCAAGAGGTGCATTAAGCCTATGGTCCATATCAAGACCTATATTTCTTCTGTGTGTTGTTACTATGCAGTTTCACCATCACTTCCAGGTGATGTTTACCAATGGACAGACCCTGATCATCAATATATGTACATTTATGCTGTGTTCTGTGCAGACAAAATAAGAAAGAAAATGATCAGTTTGTAATTTCTTCAAGATAATGAAGCCTTGTGGAACTGACAATGATTATCAGTGTCATAGTCTATTACAGGTCAGTAACAACATTGGACATTTTTTTTAATACATAGTTTACATTGTTTAAAATTACTGTTATAATACCTTACAGTACAATTAAAAGTATTTGTTCTTAGTCTCTCTGCAAAAAAACAAAACATGAATTGACAATACAGTTAAATAGTAATTAAGTCTAGTATAAACAGATCAATAGTCAAGGCAATGGCAAAAACCACAGTAGTAAACACATAACAGTATCAAATTCAAAATATAAATTTGAATAGTAAACATACAACATATACCAAATAAAGCAAAGTAACAACCAATCAATACAAGTTACTAAACTGCATAATAATGAGTACAGTATACACATTAATTGTTAATGCTGGTGCTTAAACAGTGGAATTGTGGTCTCATATAAAGCATGTGTATGTGAGTTAAAACGTTAATGGCCCAGAAGTAAAAGCCCTTTGTGTGTCTCGTAGTACAACAGATATGGCAATAAACCATTTTTTTGCTAAATCGTGTGAGATATGACATAGTGGAACATTTTGAATGTTGAATGTTCTTGTAAATGTCCTATATGACTAGGAGAGTAGCCCCGGTGTACCACCTTAGGGCTCAGTGGTCTGACACAGTATGAATGCTATAACAGATGAAATAGATAGTAAATGTGTATTCTGTTTCTGCGTGTTATTTTTTTAAACAAAGATGCTGAATGGTGCAAATGACTATTTAAAGTGAATTGGAGATGGGGAGGCAGTTTTGCTCAAGTTATTCATTTTGCTCTTAAATAATACTCCTATAACCACCAAGCAGCTTTACCCAAAGCTTCCAGTTTTGGCAAGAACATATGAAAACAAAAGTTGCAAGAACAGGACAATGATCCTTAAACACCTTTTCAATTCCTATACACCTATGGTTTTAAGAAAAATTTAGTAGTACATGATGTTTTAAAAAGTGCTAAATTTCATCCGGACTAGTAGGTAACTGCAATTGAATAAATGTTTTATAACATATTTTTAAAAATTGGTTTTAATAAGCTAACACCTGTATCCATGATGAACAATTTTAATGTAACTGGTAGTTCTGACATTATTTCTTGTTTCATAATTTTAATATCTATCATGTTTCCTTGTAATCTCCATCTCCTATGGCTGAAAAGACCCATTCTGTTGTTGCTGTTATCCCTGAATTCTCAGGACAACGATAATTCAAGTATTTCTTTTTTATACTTTTTGTAACACAGTTATTTCCTCCCCATGATATAAACATCAACATTTATTGCATATTCCCAAATATTCCATTATAATTGTATTATTTAGTTTGACCATATACGTCCTAGTTTTGTATCTTACAAAATCAAATACAGTATATATATATATATATATATATATATATATATATATATATATATATATATATATATATATATATATACTGAGCATACAATTTGTCAAATGTACTAAAATTAATTTCATTGTAAAATGTAAATTCTGGAGTAGCCTATCTTTGCATTGATTCTGTGGGTGAGTATAAAATACTCTACTTTGTTCAAAATTCAATTTTTTTAGCAGCATAATGATTTGATATTAGAAGGTCATCTGTCTATGAGAATGGCACAAAGACTGACTACCATTGTCTTCTTTCCTCAAGTGTAATTATACTCAATCCTTTCCCACAATGCAGTGTTGTATTTAATTTGCACACACTCTTGCAAATTGCCAGAAACTTTCACAAGTTGGCCTCTTTTCTTGTCTCATTATTAAAAATAATTAGTAAAACAACAAGAATCAAAAGAGAAGACACCTGTTTGGACACGTCTGGTTTGAACTGATAGGAAGCAAGTTTTAATTACATGGATAACATCAGAGTGAGATGCTGAAGGGAATAAAAAGGTGAAAATGAAGAGGAGTAAGCTGTATTTATTCTCACACTCTTTATTAGTGCAAATCCTGCTGAAAGTTGAGGGCAAACTTTTCTGATATGTTTTGGTTTGCATGATTTTAAAAACGTCTACTTATCTTCTCCACAGTTAGGAAAAATATTTCAAATATTTTCTGAAGAGCATTTACAATTGGCAATTAAAACATATATATTTAGTTAATAATAAATTGATATCCATCAATCCATCCATCCTCTTCCGCTTATCTGTGGTTGGGTCGCGGGGGCAGTAGCTTGAGCAGAGATGCCCAGACTTCCCTCTCCCCGGCCACTTCTTCTAGCTCTTCTGAGGGAATCCCAAGGCATTCCTAGGCCAGCCGGGAGACATAGTCCCTCCAGCGTGTCCTGGGTCTTCCCCGGGGCCTCCTCCTGGTTGGATGTGCCTGGAACACCTCACCAGGGAGGCGTCCAGGAGGCATCCTGATCAGATGCCCGAGCCATCTCATCTGACTCCTCTCGATGTGGAGGAGCAGCGGCTCTACTCTGAGGCCCTCCTGGATGACTGAGCTTCTCACCCTATCTTTAAGAGAAAGCCCAGACACCCTGCGGAGGAAACTCATTTCAGCCGCTTGCATTCGCGATCTCATTCTTTCGGTCACTACCCATAGGTCATGACCATAGGTGAGGGTAGGAACATAGATCGACTGGTAAATTCAGAGCTTTGCCTTATGGCTCAGCTCCTTTTTCACCACGACAGACCGATGCAGAGACCGCATCACTGCGGATGCCTCACTGATCTGCCTGTCGATCCCACGCTCCATTCTTCCCTCACTCGTGAACAAAACCCCGAGATACTTGAACTCCTCCACTTGGGGCAGGATCTCTCCCCCAACCCTGAGAGGGCACTCCACCCTTTTCTGGCTGAGTACCATGGTCTCGGACTTGGAGGTGCTGATTCCCATCCCAACCGCTTCACACTCAGCTGCAAACCGATCCAGAGAGAGAGGAGACTGGGGGCAGAGCCAAGGATCAAATGGTTTAAGTTGAAAAAGGAAGACTGCCAGGCTGAGTTCAGGGAGGAGATAAGACAGGCATTGAGTGGCAGTGAAGAGTTACCAGATAGCTGGGCGAATACGTCAAAAGTAGTAAGAGTGACAGCAAGAAGGGTGCTTGGCATGCCATCTGGACAGAGGCAGGAGGAAAAGGAAACCTGGTTGTGGTATGGTGAAGTACAAGAAAGTATACAGATGAAGACGTTAGCAAAGAAAAAGTCGGATAGTCAGAGAGATGCAGAAAGTAGACAAGAGTACAAGGAGATAATGTGTAAGGTGAAGATAGGGGTGGCGAAGGCTAAAGAAAAGGCATATGATGAGTTGTATACGAGGTTGGACACTTAAGGAGGGAGAAAAGGACCTGTACCGATTGGCTAGACAGAGGGACCGAGCTGAGAAAGATGTGCGGCAGGTTAGGGTGATAAAGGATAATGATAGAAACGTACTCACAAGCGGGAAGAGTGTTTTGAGCAGATGGAAAGAGTACTTTGAGAGGCTGATGAATGAAGAGAATAAGAGAGAGAGAAGGAACACCTAAGAGAAGGTTTATGGAGGTGTTGAGAGAGGTCATGCAAGTGTTGGGTGTAACAAAGCAAGTTGCAGAGGACAGGAAGATTTGGAAAAAGATGATCCGCTATGGCAACCCTTAATGGGAGTAGCCGAAAGAAAAAGAAGAAGAAGTTTAATTTTGTACAATTGGCTACTATGTATACTGGCTGGCTGTTGGATCTAAAGTGAAAACCCATATGTATTTACAGATGTTTCTAGTGGAATTGTCTGCATTTGAGGAGATCTTTTCAGGCGTAAAAATTTAATTCATTTTCTGAACCTATTTATTAATAATAACATTGGATGTCGTTAATCCTGGGTTCTCTAGGGTACCACTACACTGCAGGATACACTCATTCATACACCTACACTCATAAGAATTTATAGTTTACATTTAAGCTAACCTGTACATCTGTTAGACTTGGCAGGAAATCAGAGTAATTGGAAGTAACATCCCTTGCAAGCACAGGGAGAAAGTAGATTTTTTTGCTGACAATGCTGGATCAGGATTTAACTTAGAACTCTGGAGCCAAGAGGCAGCAATCTAACCACCGTAGCACTAAGCTCCTGCTGATGTAAATGTTGTGTTTAGTTTTTTCTTTCTATCATAAATTTAATCATATTTGCTTGGAATTGACAAGATCATATGACTAAAACAATATAGAACACTTTATTTTGAGATGCTTTCATTTTCATTTTATGTCACTGTCTTATTATGACTCTAAATTAATAACATTTATTATTATGTTATATGTAATATTGAATATTTAACGGGTTGTGTGACTTTTCAAATAAAAATACTGAAAACAACATATAACATATAACATATAACAACATATAACTTGTTTTAAAAAACAAGATGAAACTTGAATTTTGTTTAAATTCCCAGATTTACATCTTGGTTAAATAAAATAAGCAAAACTAACTGGCAATAGCTACATCAACATTAAACAGACTTAAATCTTCATTGTATGAGGTGATAGCTCATGGGAGCTTCATGTAGAAAATACAGAATATCATGATGGCTCATGATTAGCACCTTGATGTTAATGGCCTTTCTTTCTTTCTTTCTTTCTTTCTTTCTTTCTTTCTTTCTTTCATGTCATCAACTGATTCCCCTCATCCTTTGTCCTTTTAATGCATATATATATTGACTACACTCTGTTTTATAATATATTTAAATGTTAATTAATGATACCGCATACAATAAAATTTCTTATTTAATTCACTGCACTTAAAGAATCTATAAGTATACAGTTACAAAGAATTATTCACACATTTAATCCTCATCTTGAAAAATGTGCTAAATAGCAATCAGAAATATCATAAAAGTTTGTACAGTTTTTCATAACACTACACAGCAACACAAGTGCCCAATGGTTTACCCATTAATGTTTACTTCACAAGTAATGACATTATCACAGGGATTGGGCCTGCTGCCTCACAACTCTAAGCAATTGAGTTGAATCCTGTCCAGTCCACTGTGTGTGTGCATGATCTCCACATGTTTTTTCTCTCTATGGATATTTAAGTTTTTCATCATGCGTCCAATAGACATACGAGTCAGCTTTACTAACATCTAAAATGTGAGAACTAGGATGTGCATGAATGCTCCTGATTGTCCCAATTGGAGTTAGCCAATGCATGGACTTTTGCACAATACAACCTTGTAAATGAAGCAAATCAAAACAAACATATATTACAAACAAGCTAAATATAAAATGAAAGGTTTACCTTTCTTACAAGGAAAGTGTGCCTAATAGCTATGGAATTGGACAATAAAGCCACTTACTCTATAGCCATTAACAAATCATTTAGCATGTCTAATTTAAGAGTTTGAAAGAATAAACAATTGCATGTATATAAACAGCACCCTGGTATAGCACTCACTGGGCAATGTACAATATGAAATATAATCTGCTTGTTTGAAAATAAACTAGTTAATTAGTCCAAATGAGCAATATTTTTAGTAGGGCCACACTTTGCTGAAAAACACCAGCATACTTTAACTTTATCAGTAAAGAAGGTGAGTTTAACAGTGTTCCACATTTCAGTATGTTGCAAACACTGTGTGTGTCTAAACAATGTTACCTCATCTTAAATTTCATTGTTTCATCACTGATTCAGTGAGTGTCCGTAAAGGTTGTATCCATCTATTGTTTAAACAGTGTATTTCATTACAAGACCTTGGAGTGTCTCTCCCAGACAATTTTAGGTGCAAAGCAGGAGGCAATAATTGATGGAACTCCACTCTATCAGAGTATAGTTTTCATATTCTTACTGCTAATTCTGGCATTTCTACATATACAGACTTCATAACCTGAATAGCCCATGAGTACTAACATATCAACTTTCCAAGCATTTAACTCTTGAGAAGCAGTTACCCATCATCCTTACCAAGAGTGAGTTTTTAAATAGTGTCACATCCTTGAAGGAGACCAATTTTAATCATTAACACACCTGTTCAATTACACCTTTCAATTCCCTATGCAGCTTACACCCTGAGAACAGTTTTCAGCTAAGCTGAACATTGAGCTGAGAGCAATTAAAGACACAGTCACTGGAGGAAGAGCAGGAGAGAATTGAATTTTCTCCTGGAGTGGTGTAAAAGCATGTTGTGCTTTGGTAGGAAACATATTGCGAAAACAAAGAGTAAGGCAGAAAAACAATTTCAGAACTTGCAAACTAATTTTAAAAAACTTAACTTTAAAATGTTTTGAATTTTTATGTGTTAATATTTTAAGAGTTTATTTATGTGACCACAAAGACAACACAATTTTCTAAAATTTAGTCTGTAGTACAGCTTTAAAATATACAATAAGCATGGGATCATACAGCAGGGAATGAGTGTTTTATACATGCCTGTTATAATGCTCCTCAGTTACAAAAGACTTTTAACAAAATATGGATTCCATAAGTATAAATGCTAGACTGCCTATGCACAAAAGATATTAGCATATTTCATGCTCTGGACAATTCCAATTATTATACCTAAACAGCAGTAAATTTCATCTGACAAGGGACAAGCTGTATCTAATTTCTGTATAGCCTTAAGTCGATAATAGAAAGCTGCTTGTGGGTTTATCACTATATAATATAAATATCTTAGAAGAGGTGAAGAATAAATCACTGTTGGATGGATGGATGGATAAATAAATAAATAAAAATGAATATTTATTAATTTAAACACATTAATAAATATGTCTATATCAACCAGATGTTTTCTCTTATCTATTTTGGTCTAATGAGAGGCTGGAAGACAAGATTTACCACTAGTCAAACTGGTGTGCCTGATCTTGGAAATATTACTCAGAACTTCATTATAATGTATTTTCAACACTTAGTTTAAGAACCCAAACATTTTAAAACTCAGACGACATATATTGAATACTATGCATTAAAGCTTTGAAAAAGCTGTAGACTAGATTTCAGTACAAAGAAACGTTATATAGAGGGGAATAAAATATCCTTTACGCATCGCTTTGACCTAATTTCCTTGATCAAATTGTCCAAAGAAGTACATCAAATATAATGCAAGCTTACCTTTCTTTAATTACCCCACAAAAAAAACACTTAACATTATTGTATATGGAGTGTCCATAAAACATATTTATCATTGTAGTAACAACTATGAAACACTGTGAAGAATCCAGTAGCGACATAAAACCCAAAAGTGAATACCAGATTAGACGCTGGTACATTACAAACACACATTCACTTTGAGTAAGGCAATTTAGAGTATAGTGTCTGGATATATGTAAAACTGAAATCACCACAGGAACCCACAAAAATGCACTAATATCATAGAGAATGCACTTTAACCTAGACTGTTTTGTCGTTTTTTCTAATCCACAGGTCTTTTCATTCTCAGTTGTGTCTCATGCATATATATTATTGAGTATTTTGCTTCCTGGTCAAATGAGGCACCAGGTCACTAGTGATTTCTGGAGGCTCTCTAAAGTAAACTAAAAAAAAATCTGCGCAACAAGTGTTTTTTTCTGGGTATTACAGGAAATTTGTATTCATAAGTATAGGCCTTCATGAAATACATAAAATTTATTTTTTAAAATAATTAGTGATAATCTCTCCAGTCTTTAAATATTTAACGAATAAACCTACGTATCGATTTGCGTGCGTGATAATAACAGGGTGGTCCGGTGGCGCAGTGAAAGCGTTACTGCCTCACAGTGAGGAGACAAAGGTTGTGCCCTTGATCCTCTCTGTGTTGAGTTTGCATGTTCTGTTTCTGATTGCTTGGATTTCCTCTCACTGTTCAAAGATATGCAGGTCAGACGAAGTGGCGACATTAAACTGGCCCCAATGTGTTTCTTTGGTGTGTGTGGGTGTGTTTGTCTTCGTCCTACGAAGGACTGGCTCCCTGTCCAGGGTTTGCTCCTGCCTTTCCCTTTTGCTTGATGGGATAGGCTCGAGCCTCAACTACCCCACTACTCTGGTCTGGATGAAGTGAGTTAGAAAATGATAGTATAATAGCCTCCTTGAATTTTTAATCTTAAATTATAATGACTTCTTTCAAACACTTGTATTCAATGAATTCTATGCATTTTTATTTACTTCCGAAGTTCTCATTGTTCCGGGTTCCTTGCACGTATTTTTATACTTTATTTATTGTTGCTTATTTTATTTAATTTTATGTTTCATCCGCCGTTCTTGTATATTTGTTGCGTGGTTTACGCCAGAGCGCCCATGGCAACCTCCATAGAAACTGTGCAACTCGCTTCTCCGGAGGCATTGCAACTCGCGTCGGGCATTCACTATTAACCCTATGAAGTATCAAACATGGGTGTTCAGAGATCTCTTGTCCAACAAGTGCGTCTTCTTTGGTTTAGGCAGCCTCATCGTTTATATATCACAAAAGATTTGAATAAATCAGTTTAATATTATGATTTATAGGAAAAGCGCATTGGTTTGCGACAGGGAATAATTAAAGACACTAATGAATTCCTAGATTTTCTTAAGCAAAACTCTTTTTCGGAAAACATTTCTAGGATGTATTTCGAAACATAGCTTTCTATTTACAATTCTTACTTCAACTTAAATAAATGTTTCCATTTGGACATCTTGTCTTCACTGTAAAATGACTTTAAGGACTCACTCCCTTCAAAGGTGGTCATATACAGTATAAAAACATGCAGAAGAACTAAAGAACTATTATAGCTGTGTAGCCGTTAAACCAAATATCAGTGGATTGCTTTCGTTTTCGTATTTTGAACTTACTTTCTAAATTGTTGTATCAGTTTTAATTACATCACGATTATTCAAGTATTTAGAACACACTTTTTTATTCAACGTGTATATACCACACAAATTGTATGTTAATTTGAAATAGCATAAGCCCTTCGTTTCGTTTAAAATAAGCAACTTCCCATTTCTAATAAAAACATAAATTATTATTATTTTTTTAATGTACAATATGCCTAGATGCAAGTAATAATCTTGCTCGTTGCTAATCATCTTTCCACACGTTTAAATTGCTTAGCCCTGGTCGGCAACGAAAACAAAGACTTCGGACAGAATTTTAAAAAAGTCTTATTTCAGTATTATCAATAAAAATAAGCTTATTTATTCAAATCCCGCTGTGTTTTGTTTTTAAAAAGTGTGCCACGGTACGCCCTTCTATATTGCAAATCAAACATTCATTGGTAATTGCACATTGTTCACATGCGAATATTCTCGACATTTTCTGAAGTTAATTTAAATTGATGGTCTTAGATTACAATTTTTTCCATCTGTCTGTGGATAGACTGTCACATTGTCCTGTATTCTTTTTTATGACTCAAACTGAATTAAACGCTGCAATAAGCGCAGTGGATATACATTTTCTCCGGCATGTATAAATATGTTCAATATTGATTTAAAATTGTGCGTATTTATTTATATTAACGATAATAATGTTTATTTTCCCTGAGAATTCTGTTTGTACAGTCATATTTTTTATTTAATCGATTAGGTAAAAGGAATAGGGTCTGGCTCTCCTGTGACACTGAATTATAATAGCGGTTTAAAAGAAAGAGGTAGCCTATAATTGACGACATGCGAAATCAAAATTCAGTATTTAACTAAATCTCTATTCGTTTTCAACAAAATGCATAAGAACGTAAGGTAAATGTATTTTGATCGTAGCTTATATTTCTCACATCAACAGATTAATGCTTTAAAAGAGTCAGTCAGCCGTAATATCAATGACGTAGGACGTGCATGGCATCCTCTAAGCGGCAGCCTTTGATTGAATCTGTTACCTGCTAAACCTACCCTAATATTTGGATTCATTGAACTCCAAAAAACAAAAATCACAAATAACAAACGAAGATGTAATTAAATTATGAATGGCGGTTACGTATGTTGCGTATACAAGCAAGTTAATATTTCATAAATTTTGATAACATGCTTGAAAGGTAATTTATATTTTTTAAATTAAGGAACACATTCAATGGGTTGAGTTTAACTGCTTTTCATCAAATCAAAATTGGGTAAAACTTTATTTCGTAATGAAAAATAAAATAAGTTTCGTATGACCCCTCCTTTAAATGTTATGTTTAAAGAAATAATTTAAACAGAATGACATAGACAAAAATCAATTCACAATTATGAATAATTAACATTCCTAGTATATTGCATTTACAATAATTTAAATATTATTTTGCCGTATTTGTATAGCTATAACGAAACTTTCGTTTATTTGTTTTACGAAGATCAAGATGCATTATACTGGCAATTAAGTTTTTTAACACGTTACCTCAGTTAATGAAAATTTTTAATCCAAAATTAATAAATAATTAATTTTCTTTAAAATGTAAAAACCAATAATAAGTTACGTGTGCAATAATACTACAGATATATCTGACGATAAGGGATAAGTTCCAAACCCATTGAAAACCATCGCTTAGGATACAATTCTTCAAAATTCAGAGGGCAGTCAAGAAATTAGATAGAATCGGTATGAATATGCAAAAAAATAGAAGAAAACATAAACTCTACTGTTTAGGTTATTTATCATGGCTCACAGTCCTGCGTTTATACAGCAAAGTCTTGTGTTTAGTACACCTGGACAGCTGTGAAGCGGAGCAAGCAGTCAAGCACACTGATTGGTGGCCGAATCAAAGACAGCACCCCCATATCTTTGACTACACCTGCCTACGAACCTTAAACCTTGCAAACTTTAAAATAAGGGAAATGCATTTTAAATTTTTCGCTCTTGAAACTTAAAGAATCAAAAGCCTTCCTACAAACACTGTTAACCAATTAGTAATCATACATAATTGATATTTTAATCAGAAAAAGTGCTGCTTAAAAATAGATTATCAAGATACTCGATCACATTGCATTGGCTTTTCCTTTAAGTAAAACAAACATTTTCCACACAGGTAGTGCCCGAAAGAAATGTTCCTAAAATGTGTTATTAATAGTGTGTCTCTTACCCAACTCCGAATTGGTCGTCAATGAAAAGCTGGTAAAATCGATATTCTGCAAGGTAACGTGCTCTTTCGACAGCAATTATCCGTCAATTACTTCAAAATGAAAAACAAAAAGTCGAAATCTGTCTAAGTGACAAGTCATTGAGATTGTTTGCTAGTCCCTGGCGCACAGGAGCGTCGAGCTTCTGTTGCAATAAGTAATAATTACAATCTTTCCGTTTAACTCCTTCCTGACCGAGAAAAGTCAACTGTCTGAGATAACTTCATGGCATCCGTCATCGCCTACTCGGCGTGAGTAAAAGTTCAGTGATTTCAGGCTCAAGACCTTCTGGAGAGGAAAAAAGACAAAGGAAAAGAAACAGGGAAAAATCTGAGAGAGGGCAGGGCTGCTGGGAGAGGAAGGTTTAGCGAAGGTGTTAGCCGCCTTTGGAGCGCACACAGGCGGGAAAGACCGTCTGCTCTCACTGGGGGGTCCGGGCTCTGCCGATTGTCTCCGTTTCTGTTTTTTGGATGACACAAGCGCTTTATGGTTTATTGTACAACTATTCCATCACTCTCTTAGTGTATGTGCTTTACATTAATTTAAAGGCCAACACAATTTATGGTGATGTGATAGCGATAAATGATAAGCCCGTGTTTAATTAATGTTAAATAATTATTACGTAGGCTACGTATATGCTCAGCGTATTTCTTTTAAGTCGTATATCTTGAGACCAAACTTCTATCCTGTCCTTTGTTTATCCAGCCAGGATTTTACTCATAGTAAGCATATTTTAGTTACAAAAATAATAATAACTGCTAGCAAAATATTACTGAAAAGACGAGCACATTTGGAAGAGTGATTGATTTTTTTCCGAGGTCGCATGGTTTCGAATTTTGTTAGTCTTTACGATCATTGAAGAATGCACACGCTTCTTTACATTATATTGCCCATCTTTTTGGTGTTAAATATTAGTCAGCATTATTTTCAACATAATGGTTCATTTATCGTGATTATTTGCAAGAATTTACAATGCCAAAGCGTCAGCGACATGTTCAACCTGGCTTTATTAATATTTATTTATTTATTTGTAATTTTACAGGTTTTAATATATATCACTGAAAATATTATTGTGGAATTTAAGTCGAGTAGTAACTTAGTCACGTAAACGAATCGACAGTCTTAAAAACGGTTCTGTAACGGCACTTTACTGGGTTGTGTGGTCCTCCATCATTGCTTGACAAAGAAACATTAATTGATTCATAGAAAAGAATCATAAATAAATTGTTATATGCGCCGAGAATCCTAAAATGATGAAAATAATGATACAAATAGTTAATCTTCTATTCATGGATATTTATGAAGCCTGTTACGGATCTAAATAAATAAAGGATCTTATGGAACCTTCAGGTGGATGGTTCTTTTTTGTAACCAAAAATGGTTCTTCTATGGCTTTCCTCAGAAGGACCACTATTCCACCTTTATTTCATTTTTTTAAAACAGAATTACTGCATATTAACTCAGCTCAATTGAAAATGTGTGGGAAAACCAGCGACACGTTTTTATTAACATTTATTTTAATTTCTTATCATTAAAGGTAACCCAAAACACAAACCTTTATTTTTAGAATCTGTGTTTCAAAATATTAGTTAAGTTTCCATGAGCCTTTTGATAAACAACTGCCCAATTATATTATATCAATAACGTCATCAAGCAACCAATTACACTATGGTGGTATAATTAACCTATTACATACCCAAGTGTCATCGCCCAGAAAAAGAAGAAACATGCTCTTATGATGTAGGCTGTGCAATATATAGGTTTGTCAGATTATCAGGATAAACTTCCAGAGCTTTTCATAACTGTCTCCCAAAAAGTATTTCTCCACGTGAGCGATGATGATATCGAAGGCACTGAAAAACCATTTGCATTTTGCTACATAAAATTATACTTCTTAATACAATTTAAATGAGTTGTAATACAATTGTATATGTAGAGCCTTGAAACCTGCTGATTTGGAGTGAAAGTCAATTAAATTTATCTATGAAATAGCAATGTACATTAAGAATAATTTATTTTTAAATTATATTAATGAATAGATGTATAGTGAATCACGGATGTGATTCTGTTCTGCTCGGTATTGCATTTGCACATATTGAATTTTAACAGTTTTGAGAAATAACATGATTATGTCAACAATACTTCGATTTTTACACTTTTATTTAAAGTGAGTATGAATTTTGTATTAAGAAATCACGTCTTGAAATGTTTCCTTTTGTTTGGAAACAGACGTGATACCTTCTTAATCATTATTAGAATAAATGCTGTTTTCTTAAATGGTCAAATAACATTCTAAAATAGATTATAAAATACAGAAAAAGAAGACAGATCACTTATAAAAAGTAATTGTAATAATTGATTTTGTGGTATTAGGCAACCATTGTTGGCCACTACTGTAATTAATCTGAGACAGAACAAATGAAAGTGTGCTTGATTTTGATTTTAAATATCAAAACATTCAGAGACATTATCGCACTGATAAAAGCAAAAATCGGATTCTTTTTTCGTTACAAAGAACGCCTATGCCTGGTATACTAAATACAACAAAATACACACTGCCACAGCTGCAAAATATTTTACCTAACACTTACGGGTAATTAAATATTTGCACGAGACAAAATAAAGTTGTGCAATTAAAACATGAAAGAAATAACTTCATGGTAACACATCTTTTTAACGATACAAAACGGCAAAAATAAATTTAAAATAGTGGCAGTTTACGAGATCATTTAAGTATGTCCACGCATAAAATTCTTATTGAAGGACCATTGAAATGCACGAATATAAATCTCTGCCGTTATATGTTTTTTTTTGATAATTAAAGTGTATCATATGACATTTTAGATCAGATTTTCTATATGGTTGTTATTGAAAACGTACTTCCTCTTACACATTTTAGCGAATCTGACGTAGTACAAACAAGACAACTACAATTCCCAGAATGCTTCTGTTTATTGGGCGGAACTGGCGAAAGAAAATCCGGTAGCGATTAAATCTTGTGGAATTGGTTCGTGAGCTACTTCCTTGCAGAATATTTCAGTTGAACGGTTGGAGAAAAGGATTTACAAGGTTAGTGAACTATACAGACAAAGCATGTATTTTATTTTAAACGTTTTTCTTTAATAAATAAAAAAGGCTTAATTATGTGCGTTTGTATTATATTAAGAATGACAAACGATTTTGCATGCCGCTCTCTTATTGTCAGACACAATACCTATCGATTTTAAACATTTTTGAGCTGTTGCGTGTTTAGAAAAACGTGTCAGTTTGTTTGCGTCTGCTTATAGGAGAATAATATCTCTTCAATATAAAACAGAAAAACAAACAAAAAACCTAGGTTAGATATTTAGTGCACATACATGCGCGTTTCGTTAATTTGTAGTCAAAACTGGGTCTCAATACCTAGTAGTGCGCTTTTAAGAGATGTTACCCTCCATGTATTTTATGTTTACTGAATCGAAGTTGCTATCAAACAAAAAAGTGAACTAGTAACTTTCAAATTTTGGAGCCAGTGGACGTGAGTGTTCTAGAATCTGTGATGTCACTTTAACGGTTCATTGTACGCCATTAACGCGTTAACAACATTTACAGTAGTTAATTTGAATCACACCTTGCATTTTTTAAAAATATTTAAAATGTTTAATTTCACTTTCCACGTAATTGTATAATTCACCGAACTGTATAATATAGTTTTATTCAATTGCGAATTCGCTTTAGTCCTACTTATACTTGTTACATATGCACTATGTATATATGCAATCAACTTCTGCGTGAGTGTACAGGCTTTGCAAGCAAGTAACCTTTAGACCTGTCATTACATCGGTAAAGTTCTGTATTAAATTTACACATTGTATACCTTGCGCTTGATGCTGCCGGAGTAGGCTATGACTCAGAGTATAAGGTTAATTTCTAATCCATTCCTTTTTCAGCCCGCGTAACCAAAAAGCGCTGTTAACAGAACACCAGCAGAGCTACGGAGAACGCGGGAGCCAGCCTTAACAGGGCGCCAGTACGCGACGGGGTCGTTCACAGCAGGCATATTCACCGTTGCTAATTGATATAGGACATGTCTTTGGTATGAAAGAAGAATACCGAATACTGATTGCAAAATAAATCCCACGCAAACACTGGGAGAAGCCGCACTAATGTGACCTACAATTCTGTGTGAGACGGCTAATTCAGGCAATGATAAAACAGGTGGATAAAAAAAAAACCGTAATAGAATCTGAACCTTTCACAGAATTCAATACATGTTGTTATGTAATTGAAAAAGTTGCAGTGATCATAATTTAGTAGTCAAATTATGACATATTTTCATTTTCCCTTTTCTTTCTAATCATACCTAATATAATTTTAAAATTCATTGCTGAGTTCTCTTGCATGAGCCAAAATAAAAGAATAACTCAACAACCTTACAATAAAATTACTCGGTAGGAAGAATCTTTTTTTTTTTTTTTTTGGTAAATAAATTTCAAGGATGTATGTTACGATTGGCAACATTTGTGCAATTATTACAGTAATATTTTTTTCAATTGTATAGTATTGTACGTTTTAAGGGATATCCTTTGGCTTATTGATTGTGAGTAATGTGCACATAGCTTAATGAGATCACATTTTGTAATATCTGATGCTTATAGGTGTTTTCTATATGTGTATGTATGTAGTGTACGGTTTATGTATCATCATGGATGGCTCAGTATTTGCATATGGCAAGATTTCCAAGGTGTAATCTTAAAAAAAAAAAAATAACAAAACCACAGCAAAGCATTAATTCTTCCTATTTCCCTAAACCTAACATACACAGCGTATATGTAGATTTAGAACATTTCCTAAAAAACTGTTACACAGAGGATTCAAATATTTATGAGCACCAGCATAAGCATTGGTGCATCCTTGTCAAGTCAAGTTGGGGAGCATGCACTGGTACAGTGCGTTGCTGCACCCACTACACGTCAAAACAGCTCGGGATCCTGGTTGGCAACCCCCCAGGCAGACACGTGGTCCAGTCCTACCCTCCGGAAATGACCCTCTTTCTGCCGCAGCTAGGTGTTACGTGGGCGACCCCTTGGCCTGGTCCAGCCACTTGGGTCCCCAACAATGAGGATCTTATGAGCCGGATCACCCTTGGGGAAACATGCCACATGGCCGTAGTGCCGTAACTGATGCTCCCTCACAAGGCAGGTAATGTACCTCATTCGGGACTCCATGAGCAACCGCTCATTCAACACAAAGTCAAACCAACGGTACCCAAGGATTTTCTTGAGAGACACAGCACCAAAGGAGTCCAGTGTTCGTCTCAGGTCACTGGATAGCGTCTCACAACCATATAGTAAGACAAGAAGCACCAGGACTCTGAAGACTTGAATATTCGTCTTTTTGCATAGATATCGGGAGCGCCACACACCCCTTTACAGCGACCTCATGACCCCCCCCATGCTCTCCCAATCCGTCTACTGACTTCACAGGAAGAGTCACCAGAGACATGAATGTCACTGCCAAGGTAAGTAAACCTCTCAACAAGTTCAACACTCTCTCCGCAAACAGACACACTGCTGATGGCTGTGCCCAAGAGGTCATTAAAGGCTTGGATCTTGGTTTTTATCCAGAACACTCACAAGCCTAGACACACCCGACTCCTCAGTCTCTTGAGTGCCCCAATCAGAGCCTCCATTGACTCCGCGAAGATCACAGCATCATCAGCAAAGTCAAGATCCGTGAATCTTTCTTCACCAACAGATGCCCCATAGCCGCTGGACCCCACAACCTTGCCCAACACCCATCTTTGCTTCCTTTTGGGAGACTGGCATCGTCCCAACTGCATCCTTGTGCACATTGTAAAATGTTCAGGAGCCTTTAGGTCCACATTTACTTCTTTATTTGTTTTTCTTTTTGTAACGCAGATGTTCAATGTCAAATCAAACTTATTGTTACTTAGTCCATTGAAGCTTTTGGTTGCAAATTTTGCTTCTTCTCAAATTACTGTCTGAATAAGCTGATATGTAGGATGTCATAATGATGTAGTGGGTAGCACTCCTATGCCCATTTGCATTTCATATGGAGTTTGTTCATTCTTTCTGTATATGTGGGTTTTCCTTCTACACTCCCACAGATATGAATGTTAGGTTAACTGGCGGTTCCAAATTTGGTCCTGTGTCTATGTGTGAGTAAGCCCTGTGATGGTCTGGTATCCTGTGCTGGGCTGTTTTTTGATTTGCACTGGGTGCTTCCTGAAATAGGCTCTGGACCCAGCCGCAAATTTCAATCAGATTGAGCAGATCTGAGAATTTCATATCAGTTTATATAGAGGAGAATTCAGGGACATATAGGAACCAATGCAAAACTGACAAGAAATGTCCACAGTGTCAGTCGTAGCACTTATTATAGTGTACCTTCTTGAGCATGATAGAGCTGTAACTACCAACTGTTATCTGTCCCTGACACAACTAACTGATCAGAGGTGTGTTTCCCAAAAATGATCAATCTTGGTGAATAACATAGGTAAAGAGCAAATAAGTTTCTTGAGTGTTTTCCTAAGCCCTTCATCATCGTACATTTAACAAACGAGGATAAAGTGTTTCTTTGTTGGGCTTTTCCTAAGTGTCCACATCAGGAAAGCAGATTGTTAACAGAAACATCAATCCCACATACTTTAGTTGTCAGATATATATTATATTGTGACACCAGTCATGCACAAAATAAAGAAAATAAAATTTTGACTAATAGGTAAAATTAACTGAATATGTTAGTCAAATATATTTAAATGGGCTGAAAACGTCACATGACATTTTAGTAAGAAAGAAAACAATGGTAAGCAGCATTAGGAAAAAAAAAAAAGAACACTTCACAAAAGAAAGATTACAACAAGTTATATAAGAAGTGTCAAAAATTAAGATGTAATGTTTTCCTATGCTCTTCAAAGCCTCTGTGGACTTGTGCAGTGCCCGGAATCACGTCTTTCATGTGCCCAGAACATGCACTGCAAAACTGTGTTTGCTTTGGTTTGTGGATTTCTTCCTGTCCTCAGCCATGCTTTGGTTATTCCACACTGGAATTAAACAGGCATTTGCAAAAAGGATACCCACTTTCTCCCAGAAACCAGTCAACAGCAAATGCACCCTTGAAATTTGACACCCTCCAGAGTTGGGTTCAATATGTGCATTGTGTAATCCTAGGCTGCTTGGTTACAACATCTGTAAAAAGTCCCTGGTGGTCGGTTGCATATCACCAGTACATTTAACGGTGAGAACCCTTTTTTGTCAGTGTTGGCCCGGACACAGACAGGCAGACACGTTCATTTTTCCCACCACACGTTTATTTACAGCTATATACAATGTCCATGAGTGCCACACAAACCCCACAAGTCCCCAAAGTCCAGGCCACAACAATGCTATTCTTCCTCCTTCAGCAAGCTCAGTCCATTCCGCTCCCGACTCTCGCCCCGAATGAAGGGAGGCGGCCCCTTTTATCCACACCCAGATGTGCTCCAGGTGCTTCCTGGCAATCTCCCACTGACACGCCCCGTGTGGCGGAAGTGCCGGCTGTATCCCTGGAAGTACTCCGGGTGTCCCTGCTCCTCTTCCCGCCAGCACTTCCTGGTGTGGCGGAAGTGCTGAGGTCCAGGGCTTCAAAGAGCTTCAAAGCTCTGGCCCCCAAAGGAACCAGGGTGGTCGCCCCTAGATGGTCTGGGGAAGGTGCAAGCCCTTCTCCGGTCCTCCTGGGCGTCCTGGCCGGGTCGCCACGTCTGACATCAGGTATGGATGGGATTTAAGAATCTGAGAGTAAGCATTCCATGCACTGCACCTACAGTGCCAGGTATACCTGCAGTAGCATGAAAAACAATTTTAGTGTCATGCATGTCGTCATTGTATTATTATTTACCTATTGGGCCATTCCTTTTTTCAAAGTTGACTTACAACATTTGAGATACATTTGGTTATATTTATTTTGTCCAGGTGGAGTCAAGACAGTTGAAGTAGCTGATCACACAATGTCAATAATGGGATTTGAACTCCACAACCTTGGGGTTTGTTGTGTTCACGGCATAATAGTAATTTGTTCACTGGATACAGGGATTTGGATGCAGTAGCCTTGCTGAGGCCATGTACATTAGCAGTGGTCTGCAGGAATCCACTGATGGCATAGAAACGGAAAGCTGTCAGAAGCTGCATAGTGGGACTGAGGGTGTGTCCCTCATATCTGGTGTGTCCCTGTTTCCAGTTCACCTTGAATGGCATCCCTGGTTGAGCTGCGCAATTCTCAGGACAGCTTCCCCTGGTACTAAGGGGTGATTTAATTTCCCACTTTAAATGATGTGGCTGATTATAGAGCAAGTTTAATTCGTTAATTCATTATGTTCTCAAATTGTCTACAGTTGTTAAAACTGAAAAGTGTCCCTTTGTAGTAATCTCTAGCCTTCATTATAATTTTAGACTTATTGTGCAACATTAACATATTATTTTTTTTTTTAATTGTTGATGTTATTACATTGTGCAAATAAGTGCATCAAGGTTTTTTGTGATTGACGTAAGTTGACATCTGTCTCTCTGTGACAGAATTACAGGTAAAAGTCCAAATAAAAAATGATGTTAAAAATAATGAATGGGTCTGTTTATTTCTTAATTTCCAAATTAAATTGGGTACTACTATAGTTGTGAAGAGTCTCAGGGAAACTCTTGCTAATTAACAAGTGATTTAAAGTACAAAGCGTTACAATGCTTTCAAGATACAAACATCTTGATGTTTTTTTACATAACTTCTTTAACAGCTTAGGTCTGTGTTCTTAAAGAAAAATTAACATTTTGTAAAGTTTTACACCTAGATAGTCCCAGAATTAGGGTCAGATAACCTTCCCGTTCTAAATGTGCTGGTCCAGTAACTCCTATTTTTGCATCCTTACATCTTACCTTAACAGACACACAGTTTTTTTAATATTACCAGCTTTAGCTTACTAAAGGATGATAGGTGCCTTACCGAAGAGTAATGCTTATTACATTTGCTGTAAAGATTATGCTGAGCATTCCACATTTGCATCTAGCACATGAAATATACTGTAGTCTCTTCACCTGTTCCCGAATTAAAGTTGAAAAAACCTCTTGACTTTAGGGATGTCACAGGAATTGATATTTCAGTACCAAGTTGAAACCAAAACAACAAAAAATGTAATGGCATTAGCTTTTTTTATAGTATTGGTAGTACTGAGTGAAAGTTGGTACTGCCCTCATGCATGATTGCAAGTAGATGAATTACTTTGGGAGGCACAGTAATAACATTAAAAAACAGTGTATGGAAGTGACTCACAGTGTTGAAGATACAACACCACCTTAGCACATGTCGAAATAAACAGCAAAAGTGATGTCTGGAAACACTTTGTTTTATAGAAGGAATTTTAGCGTCTGATTGTGGGAATCATGATTATTATTATTATTATTTTTTTTTTTTTAAGAAAAAGCCAAAACACACACACAGGCTTTCATTATTACCACTTTTACCTTGCAATGGGGTATTTTCAGAAGAGAGCGATGATGTGACCGATCAGATATGAGTTATAATAATTTCTCTGTGGTGTCACAAAGTTGTAAGAGAAGACAAAATAATGGGAAGACGAATTTCTGTTTCATACTGTGTTCTACACATTTCCTAAGAAAGAATATAGGCTTCACAGTCATTTTCAGTTTGTATTGAACATGTCTACAGATGTCAAAGATACATCTATTTTCTAACTGGTTTATACATTTATCGGTTGTGAGGGAAACCTTGCATGCATCCACAGATATGCATATATTCAAGTACTGGGGTAAACTGCACACCTGCAGTAAAAATCATGGCTAGTTTCAGACAAAGTTACTATTTGGCCCGTCTGCAGTGGTGATTAAATCAACTGCTTCATTTGTTAATACAAAAATTAATTCAGTACATTGAAGCACAAAACACAGTGATTATGTATGTTAGTGGGACAGGCAAAACAGCATACTTCATTGCTAAATATGAATATACAAATGTGTAATTCATTTGGTTTCTTAAGCCAAACTAATGACTAATATTCATTAGTATAACTTGTAAAACGTAACTATACTGAAAAACACCTCATATATTTGAATGGTATGTTGGCAAATGTAATGTAGTCTGCCAGCTAAGCAGCAGGTAATGTCAGTCCTGATAATCAAATTCTGAATTAGCACACAGGCTAAGCAATAACAAAGTCTTGTCAGTCATGTAAAATACTTTGAAAACAGCACAATAAAGGGGGTTTTACAGGTGTTCTGAAACAGTGGACTGATGTAAAACTGGTAAGTTTGATTTCACAGAGGAAACTTTATAATTTTTTACTTTAATATTTTGTCTTTAAAGTGGTGGAGAAGTAGTTACGTCCTGAGTATGACGTTGAACTGCATCCGGCCCTGCAAGCGGCCCTCCAATTTGTAGGGAAATCATGGGGGTTGGTGGCAGGATTGGCACTCCAGCCCCGTAAAAAAAAAACTTCACACATCTCCGAGACGACAAAAAGGACTCCTTTTTACTCTTCGCAGGATTAGCTCTGCTGCAGCCACCCATAGGAAGGCTGCTCGCATCATGAAGGGGATGGGGGAAAGCCCTCAGGAGCCCCATCCCCGGAAGAGTCAAAAAACCACAGCCAATGGGGTCAGATATGTTGGGTATTGAAACTGGTGTGGTGCTGAGGCGTCGCCCACTACACGGCAGCACACGGGTCCCAATTTGAGGCGGCCCATACGGGTAGGCGCATGGAACGTCTTGTCTCTGCAGCAAGATGATCATCTTCCTCTGCTGTCGGAGGAGCTGCGTAATCTCCGCATTTCAGTGGCGGCACTCTCTGAGGTGTGCAGACCGGGGACTGGCCAGATCTCTGTAGTTGGATACACCATTTATTAGTCTGGTCGCTCTGATGGCTGTCATACTCGGGGAGTAGCTGTTGCTGTAGTGGATTGGCTTCTTCCAATGGTGTCCGATGTCACTCCTTTCAACAAGTGTATTATGAGACTCAGATTATGGCACTCCCTTGGTGCCTTTTCTTTTGCCTGAGTGTATGCTCCAACCATGGTGAGTGTTGTCTCGGCAAGGGAGACATTTTATTCGCAGCCTTGCTCGGTGGTTAATGGGTCTCCACAAAGTGACACTTCTCTGGTCATGGGTAACTTCAATGCAGCCACTGGCACTGATTGGGCTGGCTATGAGGATTGTCTTGGTCCCCATGGGTCTGGTGACCGTGGTGAAAGTGGCTCCATGTTTCTTGACTTTGCAAAAGGTCAGGGGCTGCGAATCGCTGGATCCTGGTTCCAGCGCAGAACCGCATCGTCGGACTTGGTACTCGAATACTGGTGGTGTGGTGAAGGAGATCGACCACATCCTTGTGGGCAGACGCTGGAGGCTCTTGCTGGTGGTAAAGCTGTCCTCGTGGCATTGCAAGCAATCTTTGCTTCCATTTGGGAGACTGGCATCATCCCAACTGAAAATTAAAACAGATGTTAGATATTAACATAAAAATGCATGAAATTAGGAATTTTGGAGGAGATTATTCAGGATATTTTGCATATATTATATCATTCAGAATAATACTGATGTTTGGAATAGAGGTACAATCCAGGGCTAAGTTGCTGAGATGGAAAGTGGACAAAGCTAACATCCTGAACCACTTTTTAAGTAGATTTTCTCATCTTTCACCGCCTTACAACAATGCTCAGTGTCTGTCTGTATCACCCCCCACCTCTCTTCCATCATAACATTCGTATTAATTTAAGATCAAAAATGCCTATGAAGATATTGCGCTTGTCATATCATCTTCTTAGATCATTTGAATTAACTTAATTTTTAAAGCTAGTTGACTGACTTTCAACAGCTATGATCTTGGGATGTGGGTCTGTTATACCCTGGTGTAAAACTGTTCTCACTTTTATTTGATCTGAATAAGGTTAAATAAAAAATCATAAAAAGGAATGCAAAGTGCCATTTCACTATTACTTACCATAATTGATTACACAGAGTAAATAATTGATAAAAATTCAAAAGTTTGGACTAAAAGTAAATCTGAGATGATCAGAAAGGGGTGAAAAAAGAAAGGCTTTCTCAGAATTCTAGATAATAACTAATCCTTGGTTTGATAATATTTTAATTTTTGCTCAAACTCACATTTACTCATAATGGGCCAATGAACAGTTGTCATTGAACCCAACACAAATATTTTCTGTATCCAGAGAAAATTTACAACAAATGGAGAATGTACATACTTAATACAATGAGGAGAATTTGTAGAATTTAAAACCAGGTCTCTGGGGCTGTGAAGAAGTAGTTCTCTCTATTGTATCATGGTGAAACTTTATTCATCTTCTCCACAGTATTAATTATCTATATAGTCATTAATTTTTCTGAACCTCTTTATTCCCATTTAGGGTTGCAAGTTACACACAAAAATGCGAAAACTTTTAATAACTCACACTAAGGGCATTCTAGTGTAAAAACAAACCAACAAGCCACTTCAAAACCAGTCCCCAATAAATGAGAGAGGTTGTGATATTGGGGGTTTGAGACACAGAATTACTTCAGAGACAGAATGTCACACACAGTGTGTTGCTTTCTGGGTGCACAGGTGGGAGACCTCCCTGGGAGGGTAGATCCAGTTGTCCGCAGACTGTCCGTTATGTAATCCAAATTAATAGAGTTAGGTGCCAAGCTGAGGAGCAGACCTGACAAGGTAGTTCTACCTCTGTCATGTGCTGGTCTAAGTAAGATTGAGGAGGTTAGAAGGTTTTGGCATTGGGACTTCTTTTGGGACATATGGGACATGATGGGTTACATTTGAACCATATGATTAGGTTATTCAAGGATTATATAAACTACCTTGGGAGCGGCCTGTGGGGAAGTTTAGGACAGGCCAGGTTTCAAACTGTATATGAAAGGATGAACATTAGTGTTCAAACAAATATATGTTTTATAACTTTAAGTTTTATTCCAAACTGAAAGTACAAAGTTAAATAAGTAACACTTTAAACATTGCCTGCTTGAAGGCCAGGAGTATCAAAAATAAAACAAGTGAGTAGCTGAGCATAATTATGATATAGCAACAACAAAGACAGGAATGTGTATAACATATAGTTACACATTTTTAGGGTGGATAGGCAAAAAAGAACAAGAGGGGGTGTTGCCATTTATGCAAAACAGATTTAAATGTAAGTGAATTAGAAGATGAGCCACATCTTGGTGAGGATGTCTGGATTCGACTGTAAAGTTTTAGGGATAGAGGCAGTATTTTAGGAGTGTGCTTTAGACCCCATAATCTAGATAGTAATTTCAGTGCACATCCTTTTAATAATATTAAACAGGCAAGTTTTGAGGGAGATATTATAGTCACAGAGGTCTTTACCCAAATATTAACTAGGCTAGCCTTCCAAATAGAAGAGCACAGGAGCAGGAGTTTTTAGATATAACTATTTGTATATTAAAGCACCAGCATGAGGAGATGCATATCTAGATTTTATTTTTATTTTATTTTTTATTAATTTGATGTTATTTTAGAGTAATTAGATGGACAAGCTTTCTTGGACTGAATTGTTTTTTCTTGTCAATATTTTTTTGTAATGTTTACCGTGTTTTTTGAAAGATGTATAGGCCTTGTGTGACTCCTGGATGAATGTGACACATCCTAAAATGTTGTTTAATCAGCATTAAAGGATACGTTAAGTATCTTTTCAAGACCAAAGTTATTTCTTCTTGGTTATGGTATGTATTCATTTGCTACATAAAATTGCATTCTAAAATGAAGCATTTTTCTTTAATTTTATAAATACTTTGCCTCTTCTTACAATGAGGCTGGGGGGGTACATGCGTTCTTACATCACAAAACCCATAAACCTTACAGAATACTTATATTTTTCAAGCCAAAAATGTTACCAAGCATTGTTCTTCACCTTGAGATTACATACATATATTTCAAAATAATGTATCAATGTCATTTTAAGAAGGAAAACTGCAAAAGCCAAAATATTGTTTTGATATTTAGCTATTAATAAAGGAGGCAGGCTGTACACATTATTAGCTTTACGTCATTCTCCTCCACACCAACCTTTAGTCTAAAGGGTGTAGATTCACCTCAGAAAATATTTGCCATGTGCCATCATTGACATTGAATGTTGGTAACCAGACATGAATTGTGGCCTATGATTTGTAGACGGCTAGACGAATGACTTCAAAAAGTTGCATGTTCTGACCACTTAAACTCTTTCCACTATACAGAAGCTTATTTTGCAAATATATACCACCACTGGATTAATAATGGATGCGTGTGTTTCAGTGAGAGACAAACAATATTGAGAAGGCCTGTAACATGCAATAAGAACTGAATTGACGTTATACACTGTGCTTGAAGTGATCCAAATTATTGTTGGTACTCTGTGTTGTCATCCTCGCGATACATTAATTTTACTTGGCACTGGAGTGTATTGACATCAGTATAGATTGAAGAGCAGTTCCCCTATACCCCTTGGAGATCAGAGTTTGTCTGAGCGTGAGGTGCCTTTATGCACCGATAAGTTAACTTTAGGCCTAGTCATACATCCATCCATGAGCGCAGGATTGCGGACAAAGTGCAGGACAGAAATGATCTCTGAACAGGGCATCAGTCCATTACATGGTGAAAACACGCACACATGCACACAAGCTTGGGTCAAGTTAGTAATGACAATTCTGCTAAATTTAATCAGGTAGAAGGTTAGTAAGTTCAGTACTGATTTTTTAACGTTGATGCAGTGATAGTGTAGAGCTGTCATTCCTACCTCACAGCACCAGGGTTAGTAAGAGATTTGCTTGTTCTTTCCACGTATTTACAGATTTTTTGGTATGAGTGAGTGTTGGGATGTTTACTTATGTCAACATGTTTTCAGTTTTTTTTTAATTACCATATCCTCAGCAAATCAACTCATCTTTCATTTGTTTTGGCCTCACTCATGATGGAGGTTGTGAGCAGATGAGAAACAGGGAATTGTATTCTTACTTTAAGAAAAACGGAACAGTCTGTGATAAAATAATTATTTTGTTTTTAATATCATAAGGATGCTTCAAACGCTGAATGCATGTTCTCTTAAACCAAAACCTTTGCTGCTTCAAAGTGGACGTATTTATTACATTTTAAGGCTTTTTTCATTTACCCATGTATTAATGTACTCTCCAGCTCTGTTGTAAGCTGCAAGAATAAAATATTTTTAAAGTTTACAAAATAATGCTTCACTTTAGAACACAATTTTATGTGGTAAATTAATATGTACCACTATTGTGGAAGGAATAACATTGACTAGGAAAATCTTAAACTTTTCCTTTAAGAAGCTGTACATCAGAGATGAAAGTTGCCACGAAATTTTATACAATCTATCATATTTGATGTTAAAAGAATCATGACGGCTTACTTTGTTAATAGTTTTTAACGATGACAGAGTACAATTAAATCTTTCTTGCTGGGTTGTAATTCACAAGAAAATAACAACCTTCCGTTATGGTTGGTATCATCTCCAAGTTGTATCATTCTCTTTATCAGCAGATATAACTTAAAAATATTTACAGTGCTGCTAAAATACATAAACGGTGTACTCACTAGTTTTTGAGCAGGCTTCAGATGTTTAAAGATGTTGTTCAACATGACTAAAATCACTTGATTGATAAATGTACTGCTTTAGATTTTAAAAGGATGTGCAATATTTACTTGGGGATGATGTTTTAATACAGTGGTTCTCAAACCAATCAAAAGGTACACCCTTTTGAATATAGAAAATGACACAATGTTTTATGTTAAATAATGAAAAAAAAATGCTTAACAATGACGAACATTGTATTAATATTATTCATTGCAAATTTTCTTTAAACATTATACAATTATTTGTCTAGCTTGATTTCTATACTGGGCTTTTGAAAATGAAGCTTCACTATTGATATGGCTAATGTCAACTCACTGTCAAGTTCATCTTGGATTTTTATTTTGTTTTAAGTGAAGCAATTACAAAGATACCGTCCTCATGTAGATAGCATTTTGCAGAAGGAGACAATTTCCACAACCCTCTGCCCTATGAATAGGAACTCCTCCATTATACCCAGCCAGAATTTACTCTCTAAGATGTGAAACACAGTTAGTTATGATTCAAAACTCTAACTAAAATGACTAAAAAACTTTTTGTTAAATGAAGTAAAAATCAAATTAAAAGCTCAGTGAAAAATGAAAATTAAAATGAAATTAAAACCGAACACTCAACCTAACTGAAGTAAAATAAATATATATTTTTTTTAATTTTAAAAATAAACCAATTACAGGCAGTCAATTACTGACCATAGCTCCCCCTGAGGTGTGCATGTGTGTGGTTGTGCATCGCTTACATTTCAGCTCAAAATAATTTTCCAGTAGTGCACAAAATAGTGAATCAGACTGTCCATAAGTAAAGTTATGATGGAGGAGTGGCACAACGGTCTTCCTCCTGGTACTTGGTTTTTAGAAATTAGCATGGAAAGCTCTTTGAATGATGTCATTAAAGTGACACATTTGGCTTTCTTTATGCCCACCCATCACAACCTCACCTGACCGGATATCTGATCTAGAGTTTTTTGCAGGTACTAATAATTGAACCTAAACCAGTTTGTACTTGCATGTCAACTAACCCTGCATCTGGTTTACTTTTCCCTAACACTTTGCAGTCGTTTTCTGTTATTTAATAATAAATGAAGTCCCAGACCTCAGTAAAGTATAGCTGATCTTTTCCAAGTGGATTTTATTTGAGATCCCAGTCCAATCGATGACTACCGTTGTATGAATTTAACAAGGTAAATTCTTATGAGTTTCATCTCACAACCTAGGGATGTACACATTAGGAGTAAATGGTTACTCCAGAGTGGCCTGTGATTAGTCCGCGTGTGTGCTCTTTAGACTGGTACGCATTTAGTTTCTTCTCGCATGGTACCTAATGTCCCAGCCTCCTTAATGTACAAAGAAAATAACTTTTCAGAGTTGTATCACTCAAAAATTAGCCATCCATTGAGCATTCTGATTCAGCTTTGTACATTCAGCTACTGTTCAATGTGACTTCTAAAGTCTTATAACTTGAACATATTGTTGTTTGTTATATGAAAAACAAATTTTGTATTACACTGTTATTACATTTAATGTTAATTCAATGTCATTTTAACACTTGGATGCAGAGAACCCTGTTTCAAAATGAGGTTTCTCCTGTTACAATTACAGAAAAAAGAAACCCCTTACAGCATTCCGTCTCTTTACTAGTGCCTATGCCAACAGCAACACAAGCAAGGTATAGTCCAATTTTTAGCATATTTCTACTGAAAATGTCTGTATGCACCCTTCAAGTAATTTGTTTTTGCTTTTTTAATTTTGACCTCAATAGGACAAGCAACAATCTCTGCCCCCTCTATCATTTAAATTTTTTAGTTTCTTCATATTTATGAGGTAGAAAATATTTTTTGTTAGGCTATCATTTGTTTTGACAGTACACAATGCTTTTATTAATGTATATTGTTGCTGAATAACTAATGTAATGCTTTCTTAATTTATGTTAAATGACATAGGTGGAAATGTCTTTGTAAAAGCGATTAAGAATGATCCGTCTATGTATTTTGGGCGAGTCTGTAATTATCAATGTTTTAAAGAAGATACTGTAGGTGCTAATATCTCTAACTGCATTTAGTTGGAATTTTGTTGTTATGGACACTATTAAAAATGTGTAAACTACCACATTAATTTGCAGGTAAAATTTGTTGGATATTTATTTCACTGCCTAGTGGAGCATGTGTTTTGGCCTGCTATTCATAGATTCAGATTTCTGTTTGCTCCTGTTTAGGTTTTGATAGTTTATTTGTGCTTTGTTTACTGTATTGACTTGTTTTAATTTTTTGATATTTCCACAAAAATTCAATTTTTGCCTATAATCATTAATATTATTCCATAATTCATCTTAAATTCAATAAAACATGGCTTTCTCATAAATAAAATAAAATATTTTTCTCATATGTGAATACCACTGTGCATTACAACTTCATTCAAGTGTATTTTCTCATTTTGTAACTTTTATGTATATTTCACAGAAGCAAGAAGACTGTTTAATACAAAAAAGGGAAAATAACACTGCAGACTGTGGCAAGATGAATTTCTCAGAGGTTTTCAAACATTCCAATCAGCTTTGCAGGATCTCTCCAAATGGGAAGTACTTGGTAAGGATACACCTACCAATTTATTAGTTACTCTGATAACTTGTAGGCAGTTTATTTGATGTGTTTGAACTTTACTTTCTCAATGATTTACTCATTTGGATTTAGCAAGTATTTCTTTGTGGCAAATTTTTCACCTTATGTTTTACCCCACTTATTTTCTTCTTTCTTTAAACCATTTGTGTCCTAGGCAACCTGTGTGCAGTATCGCCTGGTGATACGAGATTTTGACACACTACAGATTCTGCAGCTTTACACGTGCCTGGATCAAATCCAGTTTGTTGAGTGGTCATCTGATTCATCTTTCATCCTTTGTGCCATGTTTAAAAGGGGACTTGTTCAGGCAAGTATGGTTTTTAATAGGAAAACTTCTGTGCAATAAATTGAACATTTCTTAAAATGTTGTAATTTATTTGGAGAATGGTCATCAGTGATTTGATAATGACTGTTTTTCATACGTTGTGCATCCTTTCTTTGAAAACAAGTGAATTATGCACACTTCACATTTGCTGATGTGGTGTACTCCTTCAGCCAGACGTAAACTTTGACTGATTGAGGTGAAGTATAAATATGGACTTTGTTTACTGAAAGGTGGAAGTCAAGCACTTTTTGACCAACTGCTCACTTTGATATCAAATTGTTCACTGAGGAACCTCCATAATTGGTTATATGTAAATTTTGCAGGAAGTACTGCTGTTTAATTTAATTTATAATTAAATTAATTTCTGTTTTGTGGGTTGCATGGAAAAATATTTTTGTAAGATAGTTTTGCATTCATCCATAATATATGTTTAAACAATACATTTTTTCACTCTCTGTTTCTTGCTCATACGTTTAATAGGATAACGAGGTGAAAGTCCATGTAATGCAGGATTGAAGAACATGGTATTTTATATGTCGTCTTGTCTTTTTGTAAGAGGTCACCAATCCATATTTGTAAGAGGCAAGGTGTTTTGTTTTTTTTTGTTTTTTTTTTTAATATAATTAGGCAGGTTGTATATACGTACTGATGGAAATTTTTAAATCTAATTGTAAGTGAGTTTGAGCCATCCTTCCACTCTGAAGTATGAATCTATGTTTTGGTTTTAGTTTGATCATGTTTAAATCAGTTATTATTTACATAGAGTCTGTTTCAATGTAGCATATAGTTGTGAGAAAATGGTCCCAGACTGTTCTGAGATGTTACTGGTACAATACAAACTCTGTAATGCCATGCTTCTTAGGGAAAACACAGGTCCAGTGAGAGATTAATGCAGTATAAATATGAATACAAAAGTAACATGACCTGGAGCACCTTAAGAAAACCACTTGCAGCAAGGAAGTACAAAATATAGGTTATTTGGGTTTCAAGACAACATAATGAAGAAAGATTTTGTTATCTCACAATGGACACGTCTGGTGAACAGTGAGTAATAGGGTTAGGCTATAGCCAATGAAATGCTAGCATTTTGAAATGTTTATATCAACAAAAATAAGCAATCTTTAAAAATTAGTTCTGTTTTATGTTGAAAGATTTGTCTATAGTGCCATTATACTGCAATTTTGCTTTTAGAATATCTCTACAAGCATTAATTAAATCCCCTCAATACTGTATATGCATGGCATGAATTGATCTGTTGTGATTACATTATTAAATGAACTGGTTATCCTTGAGGCTGGAAAGTTCTATCAAAGCTGTTTGAAAATCCAGTTATATGAAGTGAAAACCTGCAAGTGTGTTAATCAGTGCTGTGTTGTTTTTCCCTGTTGCAAGCAATGTTCCATCATTTTAAATACCCAAGACCATGCAACACCTCAAGCAGCAGTCATGGAAGAAGGGCAACTGGCATCCCCCAACTCTTTGTGTCTGCTACTGTTGTGATTTTTTTAATTTTTGTTTTCTTCCTTTTTAGTCGGGGTGTGTGTGTGTGTGTGTGTGTGTGTGTTATCTGTCTATGTCCATCTATTATCACTTGGACTTCCCCAAGTTCACTTTTGGAATTTTTGCTTCCATTCCACAATTTTAGCATTTTCACAGCTAGTTTAGTGTTTTTGTAACAGTACACTTTATCAATGATGTGTAGCACAGTTGCCCTCAAATAAAATGCATTAATGCAGTTCTCAGTTGTCTGGATTGTCTGCTATTTAACTTGTTGCTTTAAAAAAGTTTGAATATATTTTTCTTCTGACAACTTAAAAATTTGATTTGGTTGTATGTAAGAGTGAAAAGTATAGTGCAGGTAATACTAATTAAAAGAAGAATGTCTTTTCAAATTCAAGTTCTTGGAATTTGTTCAGGTAAATAGAGCTGACACACACACATGCATAAAAAAAACAACTCCACATTGGGTTAATAAACAGTTGAAAAAGATGCTGCAAAATTAAAAAAAAAAAAAAAAAAAAAAAAACAGCTGTATAAGATTAGTAGCTCCAGTGTGAATTATAACACATATGAGAACATGAGGACAACCATTAAGAAGGATATTAGGGAGTCTGAAAGGCAGTTAGAGATGAATGTAGCACATAAGGTGAAAGATGACCCAAAGAGATTATTTCAATACTCTCTTTGAAATAATACTACTAATAGTAGTAAAAGAACAGTCAAGGAGGAGGCGACAAAAGGTATCAGGAATAGTAAAGTGGAATTAAACATACAGACAGTGAAATAGCAGATGCTCTAAACTTACATTTTTCTGAGGTCTTCACATGTGAGGAAGTAGATTACCTCCCAGTGGTCAAAGGGAATAGTAAGGAAGTCTGAGTGATTTGGACATTAAGAGGGGAGAAGTGCTTCTTAGATTAAATAGGCTGAAATCAAACAAATCCCAAAAACCACATAATATTTATCCTTGAATTTTTAAGGAGGGTTTAGTAAGTACTGTACATATATAAACCCTTGACGCATATTTTAGGAAGTTACTGGGGAAATTGTGAAGGACTGGAAAAAGCCAAATATTATCCTGTTGTATTAAAAGGGTGATTGGGCAGCTCTAAGCATACTGGAATTCTGTGAGGAAACAACAAAAGGATATGAACAACGTGGAGCATATGATATTATTTGTCTTGACTTTATCAAATGCTTTCTGTAAGTTTCACATGAGTGGTTGGTTATTTGTAGACTGGTGCAAAACTGGCTCAGACACAGGAAAAAGAGACTGATATTGAGAGTGATATTGTGAGGAACCCTATAAGAATTGGGGGAGGTTAAGAGTGTTGTTCCACAGAGGTCAGTGTCAGGACTGCTGCTATTTTTAAGATATATAAATAATTTGGACAGGAGTATAAGAAATTATATTTGATTTTAAGAGACAGAAATCTGTATGTTCACCGATTGTAGTTCTGGGAGAGGAGGTAGAAATAGTGACTGAATATAAATACTTCACAGCGCATCACTTTTTCCACATTTTATGTTACAATCTTATTCCAAAATGGATTTTTTCCTCAGAATTCTACACACAACACCCCATAATGACAACGTGAAAAATGTTTGAGATTTTTGTAAATTTATTAAAAATAAAAAAATTGAGAAAGTACATGTACATAAGTATTCACAGCCTTTGCCATGAAGCTCAAAATTGAGCTCAGGTGCATCCTGTTTCCCTTGATCTTCCATGAGATGTTTCTGCAGCTTAATTGGAGTCAATTCATCCATCCTCTTCCGCTTATCCAAGGTCGGGTCGCGGGGGCAGCAGCTTAAGCAGAGAGGCCCAGACTTCCCTCTCCCCGGCCACTTCTTCCAGCTCTTTTGGGAGAATCCCAAGGCGTTCCCAGGCCAGTCAGGAGACATAGTCCCTCCAGCGTGTCCTGGGTCTTCCCCGGGGCCTCCTCCTTGTTGGACGTCCCCGGAACACCTCACCAGGGAGGAGTCCAGGAGGCATCCTGATCAGATACCCGAACCACCTCATCTGACTCCTCTCGATGCGGAGGAGCAGCGGCTCTACTCTGAGCCCCTCCCGGATGACTGAGCTTCTCACCCTATCTTTAAGAGAAAGCCCAGACACCCTGCGGAGGAAACTCATTTCAACCGCTTGTATTCGCGATCTCGTTCTTTCGGTCACTACCCATAGCTCATGACCATA